>NW_023416346.1:105927322-106439890 GCF_014108235.1 Myotis myotis | reverse complement strand
CTGGTGTTCAGAACCTGCCCCGCCCTCATCTGAGCCTTCCACAGGGGACCCATGACTGGTGGGTTGGACCCCGATGATCTGGCACCCTCCACCGTCATGGGCCCTCCTGCGGGGTACCCAGTTCTGGCAGGTGGACCCCTGTGATCAAGCACCGACCCCGCCACTCATCCGGAACTCCCTGGGGACCCTGAACTGGCGGGTGGGACCTCCGTGATCAAGCACCCTGGCCCCGCCCTCGTCCAGGCCTCACTCTGGGGAACAAGGACTTCTGGGTGGGACCCTGGTGATCTGGCACCCCGCTCCCGCCCTCATCCGTTGCCTGCTTGGGGGACCCACGGCTGGCGGGTTGGAACCGTGGTGATCAGCACCTGCCCCGCCCTCATCCGGGCCTCCTCTGGAGGCCCCAGGGATGGCAGGTGGGACCCCGTTATCGGGGCACCCACCTCGCCCCCATCTGGCCTAACGCGGGGGCCAGGGCTGGCGGGTGTGACCCTGGTGATAGGGCACTCGCCTCGCCCCCATCTGGCCTAACGCGGGGGTCCAGGGCTGGCGGGTGCGACCCTGGTGATCGCGCACCCGCACGCCCCCATCTGGCCTAACGCGGGGGTCCAGGGCTGGCGGGTGGGACCCTGGTGAACCGGCACTCGCTCCGCCCCCATCTGGCCTAACGCGGGGGTCCAGGTCTGGCGGGTGGGACCCTGGGGATCGGGCACGCGCCCGGCCCTCATCGGTGCCTCCCGCAGGGCACCCAGGGCTGGAGTGTGGGACCCTTTAAATCAAACATCCGCCCCGCCCTCATCCTGGCCTCAAGCAGGGGACCCATGGCTGGCGAGTGGGACCCTGGTGATCGGGCACCCGCCCGGCCCTCATCCGGGCCTCCTCTGGGGGACCCAGGGCTGTTGGTTGAGGCCTTGGTGATCAGGCTCCACCCCCGCCCCAATCCGGCCTACCGCTGGGGACCAAGGGCTGGCAGGTGGGACCCTGGTGATCAGCACCCGCCGAGACCTCATCCGGGCCTAACGCAGGGACCCAGGGCTGGCGGGTGGGACTGTGGTGATCGGGGACCCCCCACGCCTCATCCGGGCCTCCTGCAGCGGACCCAGGGCTGGCGAGTTGGACCTGGGTGATCCGGCACCCGCCCCCCCTCATAGGGGACTCCTTCATGGGACCCAGGGCTGGCGGGTGGGACCCCGGTGATCAGCACCTCCCCCGACTTCATCCGGGCCTTCTCTGGGGGACCCAGGTCTTGTGGGTGGGACCCTGGTGATCGGGCACACGCCCAGCCACCATGCAGCCTCCCTGGGGGTCCAGGGCTGGCGGGTGGGACCGCTGTGATCCAGCACCTACCCCGCCCACATCTGGGCCTGCCTGGGGGACCCAGGTCTCAGGGGGGGGGAGCCTGCTGATCCGGCACCTACCCCGACCTCATCCGGGCCTTCCTTGGGGGACGCATGATTGGCGGGTGGGACCCCCGTGATCAGGCACCGGCCCCGCCCCATCTGGCCTACGCGGGGGTCCAGGGCTGGCGAGTGGGACTCTGGTGATAGGGCACCCGCCCGGCACTCATTGGGGCCTCCCGAGGGGGACCCAGGGCTGGGGGGTGAGACCCTGGTGATCCGGGACCCGCCCCACACCCATCCGGCTTACCGCGGGGGTCCAGCGCTGGCGGGTGGGACCCCGGTTATCAAACACCCCCCTCCGTCATCCGGACCTCCCGCGGGGGACCCAGGGCTGTTGGTTGAGGCCTTGGTGATCTGGCACCCACCCAGCCCCCATCCAGCCTACCTGGGGGGTCCAGGGCTGGCGGGTGGGACCCCGGTGATCCGTCACCTACCTCGCCCTCATCCGGGCTTGCATGGGGGACCCAGGGCTCACGGGTGGGACCCTGGTGTTCAGAACCTGCCCCGACCTCATCCGGGCCTCCTGCGGGGGACCCAGGGCTGGTGGTTGCGGCCTTGGTGATCTTGCACTTGCCCCGCCCCTATCTGCCCTACCACGGGCGGCCCAGGGCTGGCATGTGGGACCCTGGTGTTCAGAACCTGCCCCGCCCTCATCTGAGCCTTCCACAGGGGACCCATGACTGGTGGGTTTGACCCCGATGATCAGGCACCCGCCCACCGTCATAGGGGCCTCCTGCGGGGTACCCAGTTCTGGCAGGTGGGACCCCTGTGATCAGCACCCGACCCGCCCTCATCCGGAACTCCCCTGGGGACCCTGAACTGGCGGGTGGGACCTCCGTGAATAAGTACCTGCCCCGCCCTCATCCGGGCCTCACTCTGGGGAACAAGGACTTCCGGGTGGGACCCTGGTGATCTGGCACCCGCTCCGCCCTCATCCGGGCCTCCCGGGGGGACCCATGGCTAGCGGGTGGAACCGTGGTGATCAGCACCTGCCCTGCCCTCATCCGGGCCTCCTCTGGAGGCCCCAGGGATGGCGGGTGCGACCCCGCTTATCAGGCACCCGCCCTGCCCCCATCTGGCCTAACGCGGGGGTCCAGGGCTGGCGGGTGGTACCCTGGTGAACCGGCACTCGCTCCGCCCCCATCTGGCCTAACGCGGGGGTCCAGGGCTGGCGGGTGGGACCCTGGTGATCGGGCACCCGCCCGGCCCTCATCGGGGCCTCCCGCAGGGCACCCAGGGCTGGAGTGTGGGACCGTGTTAATCAAACACCCGCCCCGCCCTCATCCTGGCCTCAAGCAGGGGACCCATGGCTGGCGTGTGGGACCCTGGTGATCGGGCACCCGCCCGGCCCTCATCCGCGCCTCCCCTGGGGGACCCAGGGCTGTTGGTTGAGGCCTTGGTGATCAGGCACCACCCCCGCCCCAATCCGGCCTACCGCTGGGGACCAAGGGCTGGCAGGTGGGACCCTGGTGATCGGGCACCTGCCAGGCCCTCATTGGGGCCTCCCGAGGGGGACCCAGGGCTGGGGGGTGGGACCCTGGTGATCTGGGACCCGCCCCACACCCATCCGGCTTACCGCGGGGGTCCAGCGCTGGCGGGTGGGACCCCGGTTATCAAACACCCCCCCTCCGTCATCCGGACCTCCCGCGGGGGACCCAGGGCTGTTGGTTGAGGCCTTGGTGATCTGGCACCCGCCACGCCTTCATCCGGGCCTCCCGCGGGGGACCCAGGGCTGTTGGTTGAGGCTTTGGTGATCTGGCACCGGCCCAGCCCCCATCCTGCCTACCTGGGGGGTCCAGGGCTGGCGGGTGGGACCCCGGTGATCCGTCACCTACCTCGCCCTCATCCGGGCTTGCATGGGGGACCCAGGTCTCACGGGTGGGACCCTGGTGTTCAGAACCTGCCCCGACCTCATCCGGGCCTCCTGCGGGGGACCCAGGGCTGGTGGTTGCGGCCTTGGTGATCTTGCACTTGCCCCGCCCCTATCTGCCCTACCACGGGCGGCCCAGGGCTGGCATGTGGGACCCTGGTGTTCAGAACCTGCCCCGCCCTCATCTGAGCCTTCCACAGGGGACCCATGACTGGTGGGTTTGACCCCGATGATCAGGCACCCGCCCACCGTCATAGGGGCCTCCTGCGGGGTACCCAGTTCTGGCAGGTGGGACCCCTGTGATCAGCACCCGACCCGCCCTCATCCGGAACTCCCCTGGGGACCCTGAACTGGCGGGTGGGACCTCCGTGATCAAGCACCTGCCCCGCCCTCGTCCAGGCCTCACTCTGGGGAACAAGGACTTCTGGGTGGGACCCTGGTGATCTGGCACCCGCTCCGCCCTCATCCGGGCCTGCTGGGGGGACCCACGGCTGGCGGGTGGAACCGTGGTGATCAGCACCTGCCCCGCCCTCATCCGGGCCTCCTCTGGAGGCCCCAGGGATGGCAGGTGGGACCCCGGTTATCGGGCACCCACCTCGCCCCCATCTGGCCTAACGCGGGGGTCCAGGGCTGGCGGGTGTGACCCTGGTGATAGGGCACTCGCCTCGCCCCCATCTGGCCTAACGCGGGGGTCCAGGGCTGGCGGGTGCGACCCTGGTGATCGGGCACCCGCACGCCCCCATCTGGCCTAACGCGGGGGTCCAGGGCTGGCGGGTGGGACCCTGGTGATCGGGCACCCGCACGCCCCCATCTGGCCTAACGCGGGGGTCCAGGTCTGGCGGGTGGGACCCTGGGGATCGGGCACGCGCCCGGCCCTCATCGGTGCCTCCCGCAGGGAACCCAGGGCTGGAGTGTGGGACCGTGTAAATCAAACACCCGCCCCGCCCTCATCCTGGCCTCAAGCAGGGGACCCATGGCTGGCGTGTGGGACCCTGGTGATCGGGCACCCGCCCGGCCCTCATCCGGGCCTCCCCTGGGGGACCCAGGGCTGTTGGTTGAGGCCTTGGTGATCAGGCACCACCCCCGCCCCAATCCGGCCTACCGCTGGGGACCAAGGGCTGGCAGGTGGGACCCTGGTGATCAGCACCCGCCGCGACCTCATCCGAGCCTAAAGCAGGGACCCAGGGCTGGCGGGTGGGACTGTGGTGATCGGGGACCCCCCACGCCTCATCCGGGCCTCCTGCAGCGGACCCAGGGCTGACAGGTTGGACCTCGGTGATCCGGCACCCGCCCCCCATCATAGGGGCCTCCTTCATGGGACCCAGGGCTGGCGGGTGGGACCCCGGTGATCAGCACCTCCCCGGACTTCATCCGGGCCTTCTCTGGGGGACCCAGGTCTTGTGGGTGGGACCCTGGTGATCGGGCACCCGCCCAGCCACCATGCAGCCTCCCTGGGGGTCCAGGGCTGGCGGGTGGGACCGCTGTGATCCAGCACCTACCCCGCCCACATCCGGGCCTGCCTGGGGGACCCAGGTCTCACGGGTGGGACCCTGCTGATCCGGCACCTACCCCGACCTCATCCGGGCCTTCCTCGGGGGACGCATGATTGGTGGGTGGGACCCCCGTGATCAGGCACCCGCCCCGCCCCATCTGGCCTACGCGGGGGTCCAGGGCTGGCGAGTGGGACCCTGGTGATCTGGCACCCGCCAGGCCCTCATTGGGGCCTCCCGAGGGGGACCCAGGGCTGGGGGGTGGGACCCTGGTGATCTGGGACCCGCCCCAAACCCATCCGGGTTACCGCGGGGGTCCAGCGCTGGCGGGTAGGACCCCGGTTATCAAACACCCCCCCTCCGTCATCCGGACCTCCCGCGGGGGACCCAGGGCTGATGGTTGAGGACTTGGTGATCTGGCAGCCGCCACGCCTTCATCCGGGCCTCCCGCGGGGGACCCAGGGCTGTTGGTTGAGGCCTTGGTGATCTGGCACCGGCCCAGCCCCCATCCAGCCTACCTGGGGGGTCCAGGGCTGGCGGGTGGGACCCCGGTGATCCGTCACCTACCTCGCCCTCATCCGGGCTTGCATGGGGGACCCAGGTCTCACGGGTGGGACCCTGGTGTTCAGAACCTGCCCCGACCTCATCCGGGCCTCCTGCGGGGGACCCAGGGCTGGTGGTTGCGGCCTTGGTGATCTTGCACTTGCCCCGCCCCTATCCGCCCTACCAGGGGCGGCCCAGGGCTGGCATGTGGGGCCCTGGTGTTCAGAACCTGCCCCGCCCTCATCTGAGCCTTCCACAGGGGACCCATGACTGGTGGGTTTGACCCCGATGATCAGGCACCCGCCCACCGTCATAGGGGCCTCCTGCGGGGTACCCAGTTCTGGCAGGTGGGACCCCTGTGATCAGCACCCGACCCGCCCTCATCCGGAACTCCCCTGGGGACCCTGAACTGGCGGGTGGGACCTCCGTGATCAAGCACCTGCCCCGCCCTCGTCCAGGCCTCACTCTGGGGAACAAGGACTTCTGGGTGGGACCCTGGTGATCTGGCACCCGCTCCGCCCTCATCCGTGCCTGCTGGGGGGACCCACGGCTGGCGGGTGGAACCGTGGTGATCAGCACCTGCCCCGCCCTCATCCGGGCCTCCTCTGGAGGCCCCAGGGATGGCAGGTGGGACCCCGGTTATCGGGCACCCACCTCGCCCCCATCTGGCCTAACGCGGGGGTCCAGGGCTGGCGGGTGTGACCCTGGTGATAGGGCACTCGCCTCGCCCCCATCTGGCCTAACGCGGGGGTCCAGGGCTGGCGGGTGCGACCCTGGTGATCGGGCACCCGCACGCCCCCATCTGGCCTAACGCGGGGTTCCAGGGCTGGCAGGTGGGACCCTGGTGATCGGGCACCCGCCCCGCCCTCATCGGGGCCTCCCGCAGGGCACCCAGGGCTGGAGTGTGGGATCGTGTTAATCAAACACCCGCCCCGCCCTCATCCTGGCCTCAAGCAGGGGACCCATGGCTGGCGTGTGGGACCCTGGTGATCGGGCACCTGCCCGGCCCCCATCCGGCCTACCGAGGGGGCCCCAGGCCTGGTGGGTTGGACGCTGGTGATCAGCACCTGCCCCCCCCTCATCCGGGCCTCCCAAGGGGCCCAGGGCTGGCGGGTGGGACCCTGGTGTTCAGAACCTGCCCCGCCCTCATCTGAGCCTTCCACAGGGGACACATGACTGGTGGGTGGGAACCCGGTGATCAGGCACCCGCCCACCGTCATAGGGGCCTCCTGAGGGGTACCCAGTTCTGGCAGGTGGGACCCCTGTGATCAGCACCCGACCCGCCCTCATCCGGAACTCCCCTGGAGACCCTGAACTGGCGGGTGGGACCTCCGTGATCAAGCACCTGCCCAGCCCTCATCCGGGCCTCACTCTGGGGAACAAGGACTTCCGGGTGGGACCCTGGTGATCTGGCACCCGCTCCGCCCTCATCCGGGCCTGCTGGGGGGACCCACGGCTGGCGGGTGGAACCACGGTGATCAGCACCTGCCCCGCCCTCATCCGGGCCTCCTCTGGAGGCCCCAGGGATGGCGGGTGGGAACCCGGTTATCGGGCACCCACCTCGCCCAGATCTGGCCTAACGCGGGGGTCCAGGTCTGGCGGGTGGGACCCTGGGGATCGGGCACCCGCCCGGCCCTCATCGGGGCCTCCCGCAGGGCACCCAGGGCTGGAGTGTGGGACCGTGTTAATCAAACACCCGCCCCGCCCTCATCCTGGCCTCAGGCAGGGGACCCATGGCTGGCGTGTGGGACCCTGGTGATCGGGTACCCGCCCGGCCCTCCTCCGGGCCTCCCCTGGGGGACCCAGGGCTGTTGGTTGAGGCCTTGGTGATCAGGCACCCCCCCCGCCCCAATCCGGCCTACCGCTGTGGACCAAGGGCTGGCGTGTGGGACCCTGGTGATCAGCACCCGCCGCGCCCTCATCCGGGCCTACCGCAGGGACCCAGGGCTGGTGGGTCGGACCGCGATGATCTGACACCTGCCCCGCCCTCATCCGGGCCTTCCGCAGGGGACCCATGAGTGGCGGGTGGGACCCCGGTGATCACGCACCCACCCACCCTCATCGGGGCCTCCCGCGGGGTCCCAGCCTGACTGGGGGGGACCGAGGTGATCAGCACCCTCCTCCCTCTCATCCGGACCTCCCGCGGGGGACCCAGGGCTTGCAGTTGTGGCCTTGGTGATCTGGCACCCGCCCCTCCCCCATCCGGCCTACCGAGGGGGCCCCAGGGCTGGTGGGTTGGACGCTGGTGATCAGCACCTGCCCCCCCCTCATCCGGACCTCCCATGGGGCCCAGGGCTGGCGGGTGGGACCCTGGTGTTCAGAACCTGCCCCGCCCTCATCTGAGGCTTCCACGGGGGACCCATGACTGTTGGGTGGGAACCCGGTGATCAGGCACCCGCCCACCGTCATAGGGGTCTCCTGAGGGGTACCCAGTTCTGGCAGGTGGGACCCCTGTGATCAGCACCCGACCAGCCCTCATCCGGAACTCCCCTGGGGACCCTGAACTGGCGGGTGGGACCTCCGTGATCAAGCACCTGCCCCGCCCTCATCCGGGCCTCACTCTGGGGAACAAGGACTTCCGGGTGGGACCCTGGTGATCTGGCACCCGCTTCGCCCTCATCCGGGCCTCCCGGGGGGACCCACGGCTGGCGGGTGGAACCGTGGTGATCAGCACCTGCCCCGCCCTCATCCGGGCCTCCTCTGGAGGCCCCAGGGATGGCAGGTGGGACCCCGGTTATCGGGCACACGCCCCGCCCCAATCCGGCCTACCGCTGGGGACCAAGGGCTGGCAGGTGGGACCCTGGTGATCAGCACCCGCCGCGCCCTCATCCGGGCCTACCGCAGGGACCCAGGGCTGGTGGGTCGGACCGCGATGATCTGACACCTGCCCCGCCCTCATCCGGGCCTTCCGCAGGGGACCCATGAGTGGCGGGTGGGACCCCGGTGATCACGCACCCACCCACCCTCATCGGGGCCTCCCGCGGGGGACCCAGCCTGACTGGGGGGGACCGAGGTGATCAGCACCCTCCTCCCTCTCATCCGGACCTCCCGCGGGGGACCCAGGGCTTGCAGTTGTGGCCTTGGTGATCTGGCACCCGCCCCTCCCCCATCCGGCCTACCGAGGGGGCCCCAGGGCTGGTGGGTTGGACGCTGGTGATCAGCACCTGCCCCCCCCTCATCCGGACCTCCCATGGGGCCCAGGGCTGGCGGGTGGGACCCTGGTGTTCAGAACCTGCCCCGCCCTCATCTGAGGCTTCCACGGGGGACCCATGACTGGTGGGTGGGAACCCGGTGATCAGGAACCCGCCCACCGTCATAGGGGTCTCCTGAGGGGTACCCAGTTCTGGCAGGTGGGACCCCTGTGATCAGCACCCGACCCGCCCTCATCCGGAACTCCCCTGGGGACCCTGAACTGGCGGGTGGACCTCCGTGATCAAGTACCTGCCCCCCTCATCCGGAACTCCCCTGGGGACCCTGACCTGGCGGGTGGAACCGTGGTGATCAGCACCTGCCCCGCCCTCATCCGGGCCTCCTCTGGAGGCCTCAGGGATGGCGGGTGGGACCCCGGTTATAGGGCACCCACCTCGCCCCCATCTGGCCTAACGCGGGGGTCCAGGGCTGGCGGGTGTGACCCTGGTGATAGGGCACCGGTCCCGCCCCCATCTGGCCTAACGCGGGGGTCCAGGGCTGGCGGATGGGACCCTGGTGAACGGGCACTCGCTCCGCCCCCATCTGGCCTAACGCGGGGGTCCAGGGCTGGCGGGTGGGACCCTGGTGATCGGGCACCCGCCCGGCCCTCATCGGGGCCTCCCGCAGGGCACCCAGGGCTGGAGTGTGGGACCCTGTTAATCAAACACCCGCCCCGCCCTCATCCTGGCCTCAAGCAGGGGACCCATGGCTGGCGTGTGGGACCCTGGTGATCGTTCACCCGCCCGGCCCTCATCCGGGCCTCCCCTGGGGGACCCAGGGCTGTTGGTTGAGGCCTTGGTGATCAGGCACCACCCCCGCCCCAATCCGGCCTACCGCTGGGGACCAAGGGCTGGCAGGTGGGACCCTGGTGATCAGCACCCGCCGTGCCCTCATCGGGGCCTACCGCAGGGACCCAGGGCTGGCGGGTGGGACTGCGGTGATCGGGCACCCCCCACGCCTCATCCGGGCCTCCTGCAGCGGACCCAGGGCTGGCGGGTTGGACCTGGGTGATCCGGCACCCGCCCCCCCTCATAGGGGCCTCCTTCATGGGAACCAGGGCTGGCGGGTGGGACCCTGGTGATCAGAACCTGCCCCGCCTTCATCCGGGCCTCCTCTCGGGGACCCAGGGCTGGTGGGTGGGACCCTGGTGATCAGGCACAGGCCCAGCCACCATGCGGCCTACCTGGGGGGTTCAGGGCTGGCGGGTGGGAACCCCGTGATCATACACCTCCGCCCTCATCCTGACAACCCGCTGGGGACCCAGTGCTGGCGGGTGGGACCGCGGTGATCCAGCACCTACCCGGCCCACATCCGGGCCTGCCTGGGGGACCCAGGCCTCACCCGTGGGACCCTGCTGATCCGGCACCTGCCCCGCCCTCATCCGGGCCTTCCTCAGGGTACCCATGATTGGCGGGTGGGACCCAGGTGATCAGGCACCCGCCCCGCCCGCATCTGGCCTACGCGGGGGGTCCAGGGCTGGCGGGTGTGACCCTGGTGATCGGGCACCCGCCCGGCCCTCATTGGTGCCTCCCGAGGGGGACCCAGGGCTGGTGGTTGAGGCCTTGGTGATCTGGCACCCGCCCCGCCTTCATCCGGGCCACCCGCGGGGGACCCAGGGCTGTTGGTTGAGGCCTTGGTGATCTGGCACCCACCCAGCCCCCATCCAGCCTACCTGGGGGGTCCAGGGCTGGCGGGTGGGACCCCGGTGATCCGTCACCTACCTCGCCCTCATCCGGGCTTGCATGGGGGACCCAGGGCTCACGGGTGGGACCCTGGTGTTCAGAACCTGCCCCGACCTCATCCGGGCCTCCCGCAGGGGACCCAGGGCTGGTGGTTGCGGCCTTGGTGATCTTGCACTTGCCCAGCCCCTATCTGGCCTACCACGGGCGGCCCAGGGCTGGCATGTGGGACCCTGGTGTTCAGAACCTGCCCCGCCCTCATCTGAGCCTTCCGCGGTTGACCCATGATTGGTGGGTGGGAATCCGGTGATCAGGCACCCGCCCACCCTCATAGTGGCCTTCTGCGGGGTACCCAGGGCTGGCAGGTGGGACCCCGGTGATCAGCACCTGCCCTGCCCTCATCCGGGCCTCCCGTTGGGGAACAAGGGTTGGTGGTTGTGACCCTGCGCTGGCGCGTGAGACTGCAGTGATCCGGCACCTGCCCCGCCCTCATCAGGGCCTACACTGGGGGACCAAGGGCTGGCGATTGGGACCAGGGTGATTGGGCATCCGCCCCGCCCTCATCGGGGCCTCCAGCTGGGGAACAAGGGCTGGCGGGTGGGAACCTGGTGATCTGGCATCCGCCCCGCCCTCATCCGTTCTTCCCCGGGGGATCCTGGCCTGGCGGGTGGGACCACGGAGATCAGCACCTGCCCAGCCCTCATCCGGGCCTCCTCTGGGGGACCCAGGGATGGTGGGTGGGACCCCGGGTATCGGGCACCAGCCCTGCCCTCATCCGGGCCTCCCGTGGGGGACCCAGGGCTGGCGGGTGGGACCCTGGTGATTGGCACCCGCCCCGCCCCCATCAGGCCTACCGCGGGGGTCCAGGGCTGGCGGGTGGGACCCTGGTGATCGGGCACCCACCTGGCCCTCATCGGGTTCTCCCGCGTGGGACCCAAAGCTGGGTGGTGGGACCGTGGTGATCGGACACCTGCCCCACCCTCATCTGGGCCTCTCGTGGGGGACCCAGGTCTGGGGGGTGAGACTGCAGTGATCAGGCACCTGCCCCGCCCTCATCTGTGCCTCCTGGGGGGAACCCAGGGCTGGCGGGTGGGACTCCGGTGATTGGGCACCCGCCCCGCCCTCATCAGTTCCTACACTGGGTGACCCAGGGCTGGCTGGTGGGACCAGGGTGATTGGGCATACGCCCGGCCCTCATTCGGGCCTCCCCTGCGCCCTAGGACTGGCGGGTGGGACCTCGGTGATCAAGCACCTGCCTCGCCCTCATCCGGGGCTCCCGCTGGGGAACAAGGCCTGTCGGGTGGGACCCCGGTTATCAGGCACCAGCCCTGCCCTCATCCGGACCTCCCGTGGGGACCCAGAGCTGGCGGGTGGGACCCTGGTGATTCGGCACATGCCCCGCCCTAATCTGGGCCTCCCGCGAGGGACCCATGTCTGGTGGGTGGGACCCTGTTGATCGGGCACCTGCCCGGCCCCCAACGGGGCCTCCCGCGCGGGACCCAACGCTGGCAGGTGGGACCCTGGTGATCAGCACCTGGCTCGCCCTCATCCGGGCCTCCTTCCGGGGACCCAGGGCTCATGGGTGGGACCCTGGTGATCCGGCACATGCCCCGCCCTAATCTGGGCCTCCAGCGAGGGACCCATGTCTGGTGGGTGGGACCCTGGTGATCCGGCACCCGTCCGGCTCTCATCGGGGCCTCCCGCGGGGGACCCAGGGCTGGAGGAGGGACCGAGGTGATCAGCACCCGCCTCGCCCTCATCTGGGCCTACCGCCGGGGACCCTGGCCTGCCGGGTGGGACCCTGGTGATGAGCACCCACCTCGCCCTCATCGGGGCCTACTGCGGGGGACCCAGGGCTGGCAGGTGGGACCGTGGTGATCAGCACCTCCCCGCCCTCATCAAGGCCTCCCTCGGGGGACCCAGGGGTGGCGGGTGGGACCCCGGTGATCAGGCACCCGCCCACCCACATAGGGGCCTCCTGCGGTGGGACCCCGGTGATCAGCACCTGCCACGCACTCATCAGGGCCAACCGCGCAGGACCCAGGGCTGGCGGCTGGGACTCTGGTGATCAGCACCCGCCTCGTCCTCATCCGGTCCTACTGCGGGGGACCCAGGGCTGGCGGGTTGGACCCTGGTGATCAGCACCTGCCCCGCCCTCATCCGGGCTTCCCGCGGGGGACCCAGGGCTGACGGGGGGACCGAGGTGATCAGGTACCCGCCCAGCCTCATAGGGGCCTCCTGGTGTGTACCCAGGGCTGGCTGGTAGGACAGCGGTGATCAGCACCTGCCCCGCCCTCATCCAGGCCTCCCTCGGGGGACCCAGGGCTGGCGGGTGGGACCCTGGTGATCAGGCATCCGCCCCACCCTCATCCGGGCCTCCCCTGGAGGACCCAGGACTCGTGGGTGGGATCGTGGTGATCAAGCACCTGCTCCGCCCTCATCCGGGCCTCCCGCGGGGGACCCAGTGCTAGCGGGTGGGACCCTGGTGATCGAGCACCCCCCTGCCCTCATCCGGTCCTCCGGAGGTCGACCCAGGATTGGCGGGTGGGACCTGGTTATCAGGCACCAGCCCACCCTCATAGGGGCCTCCTGCGGGGGACCCAGGGCTGGCAGGTGGGACCGCGGTTATCAGCACCTGCCCCGCCCTCATCCGGGTCTCCTGCGGGGGACCCAGGGCTGGCGGGTGGGACCCTGGTGATCGGGCACCCGCCCCGCCCCCATCCGACCTACCGCGGGTGTCCAGGGATGGCGGGTGGGACCCTGGTGATCGGGCACCCGCCCGGCCCTCATCGGGGCCTCCTGCGGGGGACACAGGGCTGGCGGGTGGGACCTCGGTGATCGGGCACCCGCCCTCCCTCATCCGGGCCTGCGTGGGGGACCCAGGGCTGGCGGGTGGGACTCTGGTGATCAGCACCTGCCTCGCCCTCATCCCGGCCTACCGTGGGGGACCCAGGGCTGGCGGGTGGGACCCTGGTGATCCGGCACCCGCCCCGCCCTCATCCCAGCCTCCCGCGGGAGACCCGGGGTTAGCGGGTTGGACCGCGGTGATCGGGCACCTGCCCCGGTATCCCTTGTGTGAAGGGACATGGGGCGGCAGCAGCGATTGGCTGGCCAGTGCATCCTATGTTTCACCCAAACCGGGGTGGGTCGGTCGCTGGCAGCCTCAGTCAGTGCCTCAAGCCCCAGCAGCAGCAGCAGCAGCAGCAGTGGCAGTGGCAGTAGCGGTGGCGCAGTGCCCTCGACCTGCCTGCCCAGGTGTGAGTGGCCCCAAGCGCGCAGTGCGTTCCATCAGCTGCCACCGGGGCGCACATGCATGCAGTTGAAGTCACCTGCGCCTGCTTTCCCACAGGCCTGAGAGCCTCAAGCCTTTGGGAAAGCAGGTGCTGTGAGCTGGTGATCCCAAAGGCCTGTTAGCCCAGCAGTGGAGGCGGTGTTGGGACTGGGAAGTGGTGAGCCAGCAGAACATGGCCCTGATTGGGCCAGTCGCTATGACACCCACTGTAGCCAGCACACGCCTGATCAGGTGGTGGGACCAGCAGCCAACTTTGCAGCCTCTCCCCGCTGCAGGCCTTCCCCTGATCAGACTCTCCCATCCACATCAAGAGCAGGGCGAACAGAGCCTGGACCCTTCCTGGCAGCCCTGAGTCCCTGGGGTTGAGAATTCTGATGGCCCTGCCCAGAGAGTAGAGATGCCTGAGGGGCAGGGACAGGGACCACAGGCCTCCAGGGAGCACCGCAGAGTTGGCGATGAGAGGAGAGGGCCTGTGAAGGGGGAGAAGGTGAAGCCAGTGGACATCAGCCCAGAATCCAGCCCTTCCCGTCCAGAGGCAGCAGGACCTAAACCCAGAACCCCAGCCCAAATTGGAAGAGCCTGAGGGAGCTTCAGGAAGCTCTATGCAAAGCTGCACATTGAGAACGAGAGACTTTGTGAGGCCCTGATCCAGACCATGCTGTGGCTGGCGCAGCTCAAGGTAGAGCTGGAGCGCACCATGCAGAGGCAAGAGCGCTTTGCAGAGAGGCTGGCCATCCTGGAGCTGGAGAGATTTGAGTGCAGGGCCCTGGAGTGCAAGGCCGCTGAACTGGAAGAGGAGCTAAAGGGCCTGTCCAGTCTCCGAGCTGACAACCAGTGCCTCAAGGATGAGAATGTGGCCCTGATCTGCGTCATCAGCAAACTGTCCAAGTGACCCCGGAGGACTTGCCCCTGCACCCGCACTTATACAGCTGTTTTTGCCACATGCACCCCTTCCCTGTGTGAACATGAGTGACAGGGCTGTCGAGGAGTCTCTGAGAAGCCATAACCTTCCTTGAGATCTCCAGGTTAGGAGGGGAGGACAGAGCCCCCAGGAGCCAAGGGGGCCATCTGAGTCCAGGATGGAGACAGGAGGCTGATCCAGGTAGGGGGACCAGGGCTGCAGGAGGGACCAGAAAGGAACTGGGGACCAGGAAGTGCCAAGACCAGTAGCCAGGACCAGAGTGGTCACCAGCCCCGCCCTTGATCAACCTGCCCCACCACAATAGGCCCACAGCCCCTCCCTGTGGCTGTCTGCCCCTGATTGCACTCCCCCCCACCCCAAGAGGGGGCAGGGCTGGCCAGCCAATCTCCTGCAGCCTCTCCCCTTGCCTAGCCTGACCCCAGATTGCCCCCCCACACACACCACAATCAGGGGCAGGGCTGGCTGGCCAACCACCCATGGCTCCTCCCCCAGGCCACTGGCCCCCATAGCCACCCCCCAACCCATTTGGGGGGTGGCTGCCCAGCCTACCAACCAAAGCCCCTCCCCATGGCCAGCCCCTCCCTCAATCGGCCCCCCAACCCCAATCAGGCTGGTGACAGGGGGTAGTTGGGGGCAAACAGGCTGGCAGGGGAGGCAGTTGGGGGGGGATCAGGGCGGCAGTTGGTGGTGGTCAGGCTGACAAACAGAGTGGTTAGGGGCAATCAGGCAGGCAGGTGAGTGGTTAAGAGCCAGTGGTCCTGAATTGCGGTGCAGGATCGGGCCTAAACTAGCAGTCTGACATCCCCCAAGGAGTCCCAGATTGGAGAGGGTGCAGGCCAGGCTGAGGGACCCCCTCCCCCCAGTGCACAAATTTCGTACACCGGGCCTCTAGTGTTATAATAGCTATGTATGGTGTCAGATGGGTACTAGATTTATTGGGGTGATCACTTAGTAAGTTTTATGATGTCTAATCACTTGGTTGTACACCTGAAAATAATATAATATTGTATGTCAACTATAATTAAAAAATACAAAATTACTTAATTGCCCCCCCCACACACACACCACAATCAGGGGCAGGGCTGGCTGGCCAACCACCCATGGCTCCTCCCCCAGGCCACTGCCCCCCCCCACAGGTATTCTGGGGGGAGGAGCCATGGGTGGTTGGCCAGCCAGCCCTGCCCCTGATTGTGGTGTGTGTGGGGGGGCAATTTTATGATTAGACATCATAAAATTACAACTATAATTAAAAAATACAAAATACAAAAATACAAAATAAAATCATAATATAAACAGAGCCACTTTAAAATGGGGTCGGAGCTGCCATCCAGAAGACACAATTGTTCCCATCTCTTTCTCATTAATACCTCTTGCCTTCATCACCTATTTAGAGCACTATTTGGGTTTCTGCCTGAATCAGTTCTTCCAGAATAGCTATCCTTTTGTTTCTCAAATGAATGCTTGTCACCTCTCACTTTTGCCTTTTATGTTTAGATTAACAGGCAGAAACACTCTCTTAGTCCATATGAGCTGCTATAGCAGAATACCTTACACTGGATGGCATAAACAACACTTATTCACAGTTCTGGAGTCTGGAAAGCCCAAGATGAAGATTCAAATAGATTCAGTGTCTGGTGAGAGCCCACTTCTTGAGTCATAGACAGCCATCTTATTGCTGTGTTCTCAAATGGTAGAAGGACAATGGGTCCCTCTGAAATCTCTTTTGTAAGGACACTAATCCCATTCATGAGGGTTCTCCTCTCATTCATGATTTAATCACCTCTCACAGGCTCCACTTCCAAATACCATCACCTTGGGGATTGAGGTTTTTAATGTATGAATTTGGGGGAAACCCAAACATTTAGTCTACAGCAAGCACATAACTGGTTGTACTTTTTTCCACACATGTAACCAGTAATTCTGACACAGTCTTATCACAAATGTCAAGTGGAGAGAACCAAGATGGCGGCATAGGTTAACGCCAGAGTTTGCTGCTTTGAACAACTACTTCAAAAGTGAAACCAAAAAACGGAAGGGACATCACCCAGAACCACAGGAACGCTGCCTGAGTGGAAGTCCTACAACTAGGAGGAAAGAGAAACGCATACGGTTAACGCCGGAGTTTGCTGCTTTGAACAACTACTTCAAAAGTGAAACCAAAAAACGGAAGGGACATCACCCAGAACCACAGGAATGCTGCCTGAGTGGAAGTCCTACAACTAGGAGGAAAGAGAAACGCATACGGACACTCAGAGGAGGCGCAGTGCTGAAGTCAAATTCTGAGGTGCGGAGTGCGTGGAGCGGGCTGGCGGCGGAGGGCGCGGTTGGCGTTTTCAATCGGGAGGGAGTCACAGACTCTGAGCTCCAGATACAGGCGAGTCTTTAGGGACCCAGACTCAAACGGGAGAAGCGGGACTGTCTGGCTTCGGTCAGAGCGAGTGCAGCTTTCTCTCTGAGCTTTGCAGCGGGTGCTGGGACTCAGAGAGGCAGAGCCCCTGGGGACAGGACTGAGAGCCGCCATAACTGCTCTCTCCGGCCCACCCTGTTGATCCTGTGCGACCCACCCCGCCCGAGCCCTGCACACAGGCATTTGCCGGATAGCCTCAGGCAAACGCCAGATTAGCACCTCCCTAGAGGACAGAAGTTCTCTCACTGCTGACACAGCTGATTCTCATAGCCACTTGGCCTGGAGGTCAAACCCTCCCTGGAATTAGCTACAACAATCAAGATTTAACTATAAGACTGTGAACAAAGACCACTAGGGGGTGCACCAAGGAAGCATAACAAAATGCGGAGACAAAGAAACAGGACAAAATTGTCAATGGAAGATATAGAGTTCAGAACCACACTTTTAAGGTCTCTCAAGAACTGTTTAGAAGCCGCCGATAAACTTAATGAGATCTACAAGAAAACTAATAAGACCCTCGATCTTATATTGGGGAACCAACTAGAAATTAAGCATACACGGACTGAAATAACGAATATTATACAGACTCCCGACAGCAGACCAGAGGAGCGCAAGAATCAAGTCAATGATTTGAAATGCGAGGAAGCAAAAAACACCCAACCGGAAAAGCAAAATGAAAAAAGAATCCAAAAATGCGAGGATAGTGTAAGGAGCCTCTGGGACAGCTTCAAGCGTACCAACATCAGAATTATAGGGGTGCCAGAAGATGAGAGAGAGCAAGATATTGAAAACCTATTTGAAGAAATAATGACAGAAAACTTCCCCCACCTGGTGAAAGAAATGGACTTACAGGTCCAAGAAGCGCGGAGAACCCCAAACAAAAGGAATCCAAAGAGGACCACACCAAGACACATCATAATTAAAATGCCAAGAGCAAAAGATAAAGAGAGAATCTTAAAAACAGCAAGAGAAAGAAACTCAGTTACCTACAAGGGAATACCCATACGACTGTCAGCTGATTTCTCAACAGAAACTTTGCAGGCCAGAAGGGAGTGGCAAGAAATATTCAAAGTGATGAATACCAAGAACCTACAACCAAGATTACTTTATCCAGCAAAGCTATCATTCAGAATTGAAGGTCAGATAAAGAGCTTCACAGATAAGGAAAAGCTAAAGGAGTTCATCACCACCAAACCAGGATTATATGAAATGCTGAAAGGTATCCTTTAAGAAGGGGAAGAGGAAGAAAAAGGTAAAGATACAAATTATGAACAACAAATATGCATCTATCAACAAGTGAATCTAAGAATCAAGTGAATAAATAATCTGATGAACAGAATGAACTGTTGATTATAATAGAATCAGGGACATAGAAAGGGAATGGACTGACTATTCCTGGGGGGGAAAGGGGTGTGGGAGATGCGGGAAGAGACTGGACAAAAATCGTGCACCTATGGATGAGGACAGTGGGTGGGGAGTGAGGGCAGAGGGTGGGGTGGGAACTGGGAGGAGGGGAGTTATGGGGGGGAAAAAAAGAGGAACAAATGTAATAATCTGAACAATAAAGATTTAATTAAAATAAAAATAAATAAATAAATAAATAAAATAAAAACAACAAAAAAAAACAAAAAAACAAATGTCAAGTGGTTGGTGGTCCAGGAAGATTCAGACTTTGTAACGGGGTGGAGGTGGCTGCATTTTTATAATTTGCAGCATTATAATAAATACTAGAGGCCCGTTACAGGAAGATTCCTGCAAGAATAGGGCTTCCAGAGGCTGGAGCAAAGCAGAGAGGGGAGCGAAACCCGCTGAGGCGGACTTTGCTCCCACTCTGAGCCACTGCGGCTGAGTTTCCCCTCCCTCTCCCAGGCGCTGTGGCGGGTTTCCCCTCCCGCTCCCAGGCGCTGTGGCGGGTTTCCCCTCCCGCTCCCAGGCGCTGTGGCGGGTTTCCCCTCCCGCTCCCAGGCGCTGTGGCGGGTTTCCCCTCCCGCTCCCAGGCGCTGCCCCTTCCCCTCCAAGCCACTGCCCCTCCGGCTCACAGCTGCTGTGGCTGGGCTTGCCCTCCCACCTCCCGTCTCCCACCTCCGCAACCTTGGCTCCATTTCTGTCCTCGAGGCCTCTACTTAGCTCCCTTCGGTACCGCTTGGCCTCCATGTTGACCTCAGTCTTCCCTCGCAACTGGTATATGCAAATTAACCACCATCTTTTAGCTTCTATAATTGAAACATTGTATCTTTTGGAGCTGTTGCTTCAGGAGCTCAGAGCGGGGTGGCGGCAGGCGGGGAACCTTGGCTTCCTCCGTCACTGGAGCAAGCAAGGCTCATGTTCGGTTGAGCTTCCTGGCTTCCAGCCGCCATCTTGGCTGGCAGTTAATTTGCATATCGCCCTGATTAGCCAATGGGAAGTGTAGTGGATGTACGGCTAATTACCATGTTTCTCTATTATTAGATAGGATATTTTTATTGATTGCAGAGAGGAAGGGAGAGTGAGAGAGAGAAACATCAATGATGAGAGAGAATCATTCATTAGCCATCTCCTGCACACCTCCCACTAGGGATGGAGCCTACAACCTGGGCATGTGCCCTGACTGGGAATCAAACCTCGAACTTCCTGGTTGAAGTGGAACTTCAACCACTGAGCCACACCAGATCCAGTGGTGGCTGCATTTTTAGTCAAACTTCCAGTGGGTTAATTGTTATTAATTGCTATTAGTATGTTAATGCAACCACCTGGCTCAATAGTCATGCCAGGGTATGGAGTGCTGACATCATTTGGGACATGAGTCTGAGACTTTGTCTCTTGCTTTAAGAAATGTGTCATTTATTTGCCTCCAATAAATTGTGGAGCTTAATGAACTGTCAAGGGGTTTTTAGATGAATATTCACTTACTAGAGGCCCAGTGCATGGATTCGTGCATATTGAAAGGAAATTCATTAGAAGGTGGTTGGTGGGGCGGTACTGGGAGAGACTGGGCAGACACACCCTGGAGCCAAACTCCTGCAGTCCCTCCCCAGTTGGCTGGTTGCTTAGGCTTTTATATATATAGACTAGAGGCCCGGTGCACAAAAATTTGTGCACTCAGGGGGAAGGGGGGATCCCTCAGCCTGGCCTGTGCCCTCTCGCAGTCTGGGACCCCTCGGGAGATAAAGCCTGCTGGCTTAGGCCTGCTCCCGGGTGGCAGAGGGCAGGCCCAATCCCTAGGTGCAGCCCCTGGTCGGGCTCAGAGCAGGGCCGATTGGGGAGTTGGGGCGCCGCCCCCTGTCATGCACAGAGCAGGGTGGATTGGGAGGTTGTGATGCCACCCTCAGTCACACTCAGGGTAGGGCCGATTGGGGGGTTGGGGCACCGCCCCTTGTCACACTCAAGGCAGGGTCGATGGGAGGTTGCGGCACCACCCCCTATCACGCACAGAGCAGGGCCAACCCAGGGGTTGGGGCGCTGCCCCCTGTCACACACAGAGCAGGGCCCATCAGGGGGGTTGGGGCTCCTTACCCTGTCACGCACAGAGCAGGGTCGATCAGGGGGTTGGGGTGCTGCCATTCTCACACTCAGGGCAGGGCTGATGGGGAGGTAATGGCTCTACCCTGTCACACACAGAGCAGGGCCCGTGGGGGGGGGGGGGGTTGGGGCGCTGCCCTCTGTCACACACAGAGCCGCAGGACTATCAGGGGGTTTGGGCACTGCCCCGTCATGTTGATCCTGGTGCCAGGAGGCCTCTCGGCTCTGCTGATCCCGGTGCTGGGAGGCATATTACCCTTTTACTATATAGAATAGAGGCCTGGTGCATGGGTGGGGCTCACTGGTTTGCCCTGAAGGGTGTCCTGGATCAGGGTGGGGTTCCCCACTGGGGTGCCTGGCCAGCCTGGGTGAGGGGATGATGGCTGTTTGCAGCTGGTCACACACCCTTCAGTGTGGGGGTGCCCACTGGGGTGCCTGGCCAGCCTGGGTGAGGGGATGATGGCTGTTTGCAGCTGGTCACACACCCTTCAGGGTGGGGGTCCCCACTTGGGTGCCTGGCCAGTCTGGGTGAGGGGCTGAGGGCTGAAGCTCCCAACTGCTCCTTTTTTTCTTTTTCTTTTTTTATTCTGGGCCAGCTTTAGCTCTGACTCCAGCTCTGAGGCCTCAGCTGCTGAAAGGAGGTATCTGGTTTGTTTAGGTTCTATAATCGAAACTCAGTATCAACCCCAGCTCTGAGATCCCAGCCGGCTGAAAGCTGGTTTCTGGGGTTTGTTTAGCTTCTATATTCGTTACAATGTTTCTTAAACTGCAAGCTCAGAGGCCGGCAAGGCAGGCGGGGAACATTGGAGTCCTCCGTCACTGAAGCAAGCAAGCCTCATGTTAGTTTCAAGCTGCCTGGCTGCCGGCTGCCATCTTGGCCGGCAGTTATTTTGCATATCTCCCTGATTAGCCAATGGAAAGGGTAGCGGTCGTACGCCAATTACCATGTTTCTCTTTTATTAGATAGGATAGTAGCATGTGTCCTGTTCTCTGTGTTATAGACATATTCATATGTTATGAGTAAGTCATTGCAGTTATGGAAAAGTATAAAATGTGTATGTGTTTCAAATAAAGTGCCACTCAACACATCTTATGAAGTCTTATCCAATCTCCTAACCCTTATACTCCTCTAACAATTGTAACCTTTTAAAAAATATTTTTTTATTGATTTCAGAGCATAAGGGAGAGGGAGAGTGAGACAGAAACATCAATGATGAGAGAGAATCATCGATTGGCTGCCTCCCACATGCCTCCCACCAGGAATCGTACCCAGAACCTGGGCATGTGCCCTGACCGGGAATTGAACTGTGACCTTCCATTCACAGGTCAACGCTCAAACACGGAGCCACATAGGCCAGGCAACAATTATCACCTTTTGAGACATAACTTATTTCCTTAGTGTGATATTGTGCCTCACTAATTGTGACAGGCATTATACTCTGGACTTTCCATGATTAGCACAGAATAAAAAGCAAAAGGTCAGAGAAGCTTTGCAGTTACAAACCTTCTTACCACTGATCTATGGCTTTAAGAAAAGTGATTCTGTTTCATTTTCTTCAAGTTTATTTATTAATTTGAGGTAATAATGACTGATTTAAAGGAATTTTGCAAATTGGCAGTTGTTTTTGTCTAAGGTCTATGAAGAAAAATAAAAATGTCTACTTTATACTTTTTATATTAAAAGATTTGCATCCAACACAGATTGTTAACATATGAAAAGGTGCTCAACATTATTAGTCATCAGAAAATGCAAGGGCAAACTTCAATGCCATATTACTAGACTACTACCAGCATAGTT
This sequence comes from Myotis myotis, assembly GCF_014108235.1. NCBI lineage: Eukaryota > Metazoa > Chordata > Mammalia > Chiroptera > Vespertilionidae > Myotis > Myotis myotis. The sequence goes on along the minus strand of NW_023416346.1, from coordinate 106,417,802 downwards.
AAAATTAAAAGGACTGGCAATGCCAAGTGCTGACAAGGATGTAGACTAACTGGAACTCTTGCACATTGCTGGTTGAAGGTAAATTGGTAAAAGCACTTTGGACAACTATTTAATAGAAGGTAGCAAAGCTAAAGAGCAAATATTCTAGGGTCCAGTAATTCCACTCCTGGCTATATACACAATAGAAATGTGTACAAATGTGAACCAAAATGAATGCACAAAAATCATCTGCTGCCTGGCCGGTGTGACTCAGTGTTTGAACACCGACCTACGGAACTAGGAGGTCAGGGTTAAATTCTCAATCAGGGCACATGCCCGGGTTGCAGGCTCAATCCCCAGTGTGGGGCATGCAGGAGGCAGTGGATCAATGATTCTCTCTCATCATTTAATGTTTCTATCTCTCCCTCTCCCTTCCTCTCTGAAATCAATAAAAATATTTTTAAATGATTTTCATAGCCAAAACCAGGGACACAAATGTCCATTGACAGGTAATTGGATAAATGCATATGATACATTCAGACAATGGGATATATTCATACAATGGGATATAATTCAGTAATAAACAGAACAAATTGCTGATATATGCAAATACATGAATGAAACTCACATACATAATACTGAACAAAACAAGGCCAAACACAAAAGAGGACAAACTGTATAATTTACTTTACATCAAGTAAAACAAAACAAAACAAAACAATGTCTGCCAAATATTTGGAAGAGTATTAACTAGGAGAGGGCACAAAGGAGCTTCCTGGAGTCCTGGCTATGTCCTGTATCTCAATGTCAATGTCAGTTTCATAGATGTAAGAATTCATCAAGCTTTACACTTAAGATCTGTTTATTTACTAAAAATGTATCTTTTAAAATAGAAATAAAAAGACTATATCTAAAATTGTTAAAATAGCCTGAAGAATTGACACTTCTGGACAGGCTGATTTCGAAGTATACCAACTTGCTTCCAGAGAATGAAAGCTTTTCTCAGTCACCAGATCAAATTTCTGGAGGTTCTACATGGGCAATATAGTTTCAATGTTGTGCCCAGGAACAAGATATACTTAAATGTTAATTTTGGATCATCTCTTATTATAAAATGCGACATGGAAGTGGTAACATTTCATGGCTCACATGTTTTGTTTAATAGTTATCTAACTCATAATTTTCAATTCTTTTTTAAAAATATTTTTGATTTCAGAGAGGAAGAGAGAGGGAGAGGGAGAAACATCAACAATGAGAGAGAATAATTCATCAGCTGTCTCCTGCAGGCCCTTCACTGGGGATCGAGTCCACAACAGGGGCATGTGCCCTGATCAGGAATTAAACCTTGATCTCCTCGATCATAGGTGATGCTCAACCACTGAGCCACACCAGTCAAGCTAATTTTCAATTCTTAAACACATAAGTTAACAACTTAAAAATAATTAGCAGTCTGTATATTTCTTTTGTTGCCATCATAACTTACACAACTCCTTGAAAGCAATCATTTAAGTAACTACTGATTTACTCATTCTTGGAAAAACTTGCTTAATAAGATATTCATTTTTCCTCAGATTTAGAAAAATAAATGTCTAATACATGGCTTAATTCAAAATATTTTTCAGATAGATTTTATTTTCCACATATAGCCTATCATTGTTTCAAGGAATTAGGTGCAGGAAGGGTGCAGTCCCTATTTCCAAACCATACCTTGGAAGGAACTATTTTCTACCTGAAATGGACTATCTTACAAAGGCACATGAAATAGAAAGGTGCTCTTGACCCCAAGGAGATTCTATCCACCAAGACATTTGTTCAGGGGTAGCATTTTGGTTTTGCTAAAGTTTGGTACTGTTCTCTGAGAGCATTTGTTCCAGATACAACATCACACAGGGGACTGATTCTCCAGGGATACAGCTAAAGTCACAGGTTTTGTTTGTCATTGGAAACCTCAGAATGCTTTTTCAGCACTGACTTTCTGATATTTGAAATGGAGCGAACCCTTGTTTCCTAGGGTTCATTTTTATACCAGAGGGCCTTCTTGAATATCATTTTTCTTCAGAGAACTGTCTGTTCCTTACACTGCAGCCTTGAGGTATCATTGAATGTGTCACCTCTCCAAATTAAAACATAGTATTACAAGCCAGGTGCTACTCTCAGCATTGCAATGGCTGAAACACAGTAGAATAAAGAAGATGTTTCATGTCCGTAGAGGTAGAAAATTCATAGCACTCCTTTAAAATGAATCTTGTATGGGTCAGCAGATTTATTCAGTGTTACACAAAAAGGAGTTAACATTTCATTAGCAACTAACTCATCTGTCTCAGCAATAAGATACTCTTCAGTCATTTATTTCCGTATAAGAAGTTACAGCAGAAGAAATGCAATTACTATTGAAGAGGAAAATAAATATTGAGGCAAAACTAAGACTTTTTTTTACAAAATTATAGATATTACACTTGACTCTAAGCTTCATTTAATCAAAGCATTTGGCTATTTTGCTTTGGTGATTAAGTTTATGATCAGGAAAGATGAAATAATTATTTTTTGAAGAACACTAAAGCTAACATATTTTTTGCAAAGTTTGTAGCAGTGATTTAAATATAATTGCTTGAAGCTATTGTACAAAGAATATGGGAGATGCTGGTTGTTCAATTGGTTTTTGACAAAAAGGCAAAAGCAATTAAATGGAGAGAAAAATTACCTGTTCAATAAATGGTGCTAGAACAATTGTACATCCACAGGCAAATACATAAAATGACCTTCAAGTTCATACCATATATAAAATTTCATACTGCCCTAACCGGTTTTGCTCAGTGGATAGAGCATCAGCCTTCAGACTGAAGGGTCCCAGGTTCGATTCCAGTCAAGGGCATGTACCTTGGTTGCGGGCACATCCCCAGTAGGGGGCGTGCAGGAGGCAACTGATCGATGTTTCTCTCTCATCGATGTTTCTAACTCTCTATCCCTCTCCCTTCCTCTCTGTAAAAAATCAATAAAATATATATATTTTAAAATTCATACCATATATAAAAATTTCATACCATATATAAAATTTAACTCAAAATGGATCACATATTTAAATATGAAAGTTAAAACTATAAACCTTTAAAAAAACAAGGGGAAAAAATCTTTGGGATCTAAAGCTAGGCAAAGAGTGACTAGACTTAAAATGGTCAGCACAATCCTTTAAAGAAATCCACTTTAAAACCTACTGATAACTTAGACTTCATCAAATTTAGAAACATTTGCTTTGTGAAACACTGCATTAAGTGGATGAAAACACAAACTGCAGACTGAAAGAAAATAATTGTAACCAAACCATATATCTGCACAGATGACTACTATCTACAATATATTAAAAAATCTCAAACTCAACAGTAAAAAAAAGCAACAACCAAAAAAAGAATCCATCTGATTAGAAAATATTAAAAGACACTAAGAGACATGCCACTGAATTGGATACATAAAGGGAAAACAAGCAGTGCCACTATTTTTTGGGGGGAGCGCCACTATTTTTGGGGGGAGGGGCCCTAGGGCAGCTGCCTCTTGTCAGGGCTACTATGGCTGTGGGGGTAGGGGATGGGGGGTTGTGGGGGGGCTGCATGCTTCCGGAGGCGCTTGGCAGAACTACTATGATGGCTGGGACCTGGCCACTTTGGGTTGTCAGTCAGTTGCACTACTATGGCTGCGGAGAAGCAAGACACTTCAGGTTGCCTCTTGGTGGGGCTACAATGGTGGCCAGGCATGTGGCCCTTTTTGAGTCTGATGGTGGAACACTTCGGACTGCCACTGGGCGGCCTACTATTGTGGCAAGAGGCGTGGTGCTTCAGGCTCCTGCTTAGGGGGGCTACTACAGCTGCTGGGAGGGGGTGAGGTACTTCAGAAGGGGCTACTGCTAGTTGGGGTTACCATGCTGAGGGAAAGCATGGTGCTTTTGTCTGTCCATGGCAGAGGGTGGGGCACTTTGGAGAGCCAGTTGGTGGAGCTACTATGGATGCTGGGACTTGGGGCGGGGGAGGGGGGAGTGCTTTGAGTTGGTGCTAGGTGGGGCTACTATGGCGGGGTGGGGGGAGCACTTGGCACAACATCAACAATGTTTCTGGGGCCTTCCAGTGGCACTTAGTAGGGCTACTATGACAGCAGAGTGGCAGGGCACTTTGTGGTGTCCCTAGTGAGGCTACTGTGGCTGGAGGGAGCTGGGTGCTTCAGGTGGCCCTTCCATGGGCCTTCTAGGGCTGTGGGGCGCTTTGGGTGGCACTCAGCAGGGCTAGTATGGCTGTGGGTGGGGGGCTGAATACTTCAGGCTGCTGCTCAGTGGGGCTGCTATGGCGGCCGTCAGGGCAGCTGGGCACTTCTGGCAGCACTCTCAGGGCTACTATGGTTGGGGCATGCTGCGCTTCTGGCTAGCGCTTAGTGGGGTTATTATGGCTGCTGGCAGACAGGGCGCTTCATGATGTTCCTCAGTGGGGCTGCTATGGCTGAGGGGTGCACTTCCTGTGGCGCTTGGGAAGGCTAGTATTGACTATTGGGTGGGAGTGCACGAGGAGGGGGGCGTTTCTCAGTGATTCAGGTGGCAGGAGGCTAGGCGCTTCAGGCTGCTACTAGGTGGGGCTATTACAATGACAGGTAGGTGGAGCTCTTTGGACTGAGCGGGCTATTATGGCAGCCGGGGTGGGGGCACTTTGGACAGCATTTGGTGCAACTACTCTGGCTTTAAAGGAGCAGGATGATTGGGGCAGGGAGTAAGGAGGAGGCTACTATGGTGGCAGGGGCTCTGGACTCTCTGGCAGTGCTTGGCAAGGCTATATGGCAGCAGGGGTGGGGGTTAGGCTCTTCATGCTAATGCTCAGTGAAGTTACTATGGTGAGGGGAGGGTTGGGTGCTTCTGGGTACTGCTCTGTGAGGCTACCTTGGCAGCAGGATGCTGGGGTGTTTCTGGCTGCCTCTTGGTAGGGCTACTTGCTAGGGCAGGGAAACAGGAGCTTGATGCTTTGGGCCACGCTTGGTGGAGCAACTATAATGGGGGGGGGTGCTTCAAGCTGCTGCTAGGCAGCTATTATTGGGGGATTATTGTGGGGGCCTCAGAGTACTTCAGGCAGTGCTCAATGAGACAACTGTGCCTGCCAGGGGTGGGACCTTCCAGTAGCACTCAGCAGGGCTACAGTGGCTGTGGGACTGCAACTAAGTTGGGTTACTATGGCCTTGGGGCATGGGATGCTCCAGGTTGGTGCTCTCTGGGTTCACAGTGGGCAGGGAGGGGAAATGATCTCTGCCCCAAAGCCACACAACTCTGAGTTTTCTTTTCTTTTTTTCTTTTTTTTTATTATTAGTTAAGGTATTACAAATGTGTCCTCATCCCCCCCATTAACCCCCAACCTCCCCCCCACACACAAACTCATGCTCCCATCCCCCCGTTGTCCATGTCCATTGGTTTGGCTTATATACATGTATACAAGTCCTTCGGTTGATCTCTTCCCCTTACAAGATCCCTTCAAGATAGTCTATAGGATAGGCTCAGGCAGACTCCTCCCCAAGGTGTGAGCTTGTGTGGCATGACAGTGGGGTTGCATGGCTGGGGTTTGTGCAGTTCTAGGCCAATGCAGATTTTGGGGGAGTGATCACCCCAGGAAATATCCACACCTGTGGGTGGTGTGGAAAAATGACTCAATAAAGATACCCTGGTGGCTGTCCCTTCAGTTCTCTTCATGTTGCCACACAGCTCAGTCTGTTTTCACCAGACTAGTCTCCTCCAAGCTGCTCTCCTACTGGATCCCAGAGTGAGTGGCTGGGAAGGAAATTCTGTGCACTGGCCCTTTAAAACGGTGTTATGCCCAGATTTCAAGATCCCCCAAAGGACATCACCAGGGAGCGCCGAGTCCAATGCAAAAGCATAGAGTCTTTATTCAAGCCCGGGATTGGTCCCTCTGCCTCCTTTACCAGCACAGCGGTAGGATGCTAGAGAGCCCGGAGTCCCAAAAGAACAAAGAATTTATAGAGCTTGGGGTCGGGGTTGGGGGGGTGGGGGTGAGGGCTCATTCGGACCATTGATTTGGCCGATTCTGGTTGGTTGAGTGAGGGCCGAGGGCTAGTGATATAAGGGCAGGGTGCAGCTAGGGCAGGGGTGGGCAAACTTTTTGACTTGAGGGCCACAATGGGTTCTTAAACTGGACCGGAGGGCCGGAACAAAAGCATGGATGAAGTGTTTGTGTGAACTAATATAAATTCAAAGTAAACATCATTACAAAAAAAGGTACGGTCTTTTTTCTTTTTAGTTTTATTCATTTCAAACGGGCCGCATCCGGCCCGCTGGTCGTAGTTTGCCCACGGCTGAGCTAGGGTCTAGTTACACAAAGACAGGGGGGTGGCTAGCATACTTTTGGCCTTGGGCTAGTTTCCCTCGCTTTCCCATTGGCTGAGATAAGGGCAGGCTGAGTAACTGATACATTCTGTGGCTTCTTCTTGGAAGAGGAGTTAGGGACACAGCTATCAGGCCCGTTCTGTCCTTTCAAGGGCTCCTGGGTTTTTAGCAGACTCTCTGTCTCTCCCCAGTGGACAGAATCATTCTGATTTTTAAAGCCAGATGTTATGTGGACACCACTTTTCGGCTCTGTTGTTTTGGGCTGGGGAGCCTGGCTTGGGGTTAAGAACCCTCATTCTTTAGGGGTACCTTTGCAGCTGAGATATCCTTCTGAATTCTCAGCTGCTGCAAGTGCATACAAGTCCAATCCGTTTTGCATATGCACCCTTTCTACCAATCTTGATGTGGCTTCTTCTATAAATCCTTTGTTGTAATATTTCTGTTCATTTAGTCTTCAGTAGGTTATTCAGGTTGATTGTTCTATAATGTAGTTGTAATTCCAGTTCGGGGCTGGGAGGAGGTGAGTGTAACATCTACCTACTCTGCTGCTATCTTTTTCTCCCTCCACTATATCCCTCGTTTGATGTATCCCCTTCTGCTATACAAACTTGTCAATCATGGATGAATTATAAAAATAAATAATCAAAGAAACTTCGATAAGATAAACATCTTCATAGAACAAAGATAAAACAGAAAGCTGGAATTATAAATGGGGCTGAAGATCAATATTCCAAAGCAGGCAGTGGGGGATATAAGTTTACCTCCTTTGAGAAAAGAAGGACTAGAAGGCTTCTATGTGAAATGGAAAAACGGAGTTGGCCTTGCTTCTTAAATCCAGAGGGTGTGAGTCATAAAAGTAGAGCAAAAACATTCTGACAACTACTGCCTGAGGCTACAACTAATATGGAGCTGCCAGGCAATGTAAGCCTAAGGATAGGACATAGCCTCAGGACAGAGCTGCCGGAGGCTCACTACCAGTTCTGTATACATCCTTCATATCCCTACTATGGAGAAGGCCCAAACCTTAATTATGAGAACTGCTTCTCAACCAATGGCCCCAGGACATTTATGGAAGTAGCCTCATAACTTTTCTGGGAGGAAAAAGCCTAGAGAGGGAACGAAAGAGAAAACAATGTAAAGCAAAAATCTGTTTCCCTTAGATAAGTCTGTGATTCATGGTTCTAAAATGCTTGAAGAAATGTAATACTAAGGAAGAGTCAAGAAAATAAACATCAAGAGTATCAAAAGAGGAGTTATTTTTTGAAGATATAAATATCATAGAATAGTTAGATGAATGTTTCAATATAATCAAGGTTGGGATACTCAAAGGCATGAGGATATAACATGCATAAAAAGAACAAGAAAGTATTAAACAAGAAGTTGCATACATAAAACAAGGTTGATATGAAAAAGAATCAAATTAAAATATGGGTAGCAAAAATATAATAAAAATAAAATGAATAGTATAAACTCTTAAAAAACAATGAAGAGATTATTATTGATTGATAACACTGAATACTTCACCTACCACACATCAAAAAGATAAAAAGAAATACATGCAGGAGCACTTAAAATTCCCACAAGTTCTATTGATGATCCTTTACACATAAACTTCACTCATCTGTTCCAGGATACTGGCAATGGCAGGGAAAGAATATCTGATAAGATATTTGTTGAGAATTGTCTGACATTAAAGAGATACATAAGAATTCAAGTTAATAGTATACTTGGAGTACCAAATAGAATAACAACAATAAAATAATAACATAATAGATCTATAGCCAGACATATAATAGAGAAAATTTCAGAAAACCAGGGATAAAATTTTAAAAAATTAAAGTCAGAATAAAGCAACTGTGTTTTTACTCTAATTGTTAACAGCAATTTGACAAACTGCATTTCTAATTATCAACAAGAAAACACAGAAAATGGGCCAAAAGCTTTAAATTGCTGGGAGGAAAAACAATTTTGAACCGAGATTTCTATACCCAGCAAAAGTGTAATTCAAAAGAAGGAGAAAATGAAGACATTTCTAAAAGAAAAAGACTAAATGAAGCTTCCACAAACAAACCTCATATTTTCTTCAGTTAGAAGAAAGATCTTATCTATTTACCATTATTTTCTTACTGAAATTAATTTTCAATAAGCTGTTGACCAACATATTCAAACTTTCCCCAGACTCCTTACAATCCCCCTTTAACCATTTGCTTCCCAGGGGTAAATTCTCCATGTTCTCCAGTCTGTTCAGGACCTATGCCTTACTATGGTTGGTTCAGTGGGGACAGGATCCCTGACTGGTATACCCTCACCTCTGGAGTAGGATGCAGATATTTCTTATTCTATCCAGTATCTTCTCAGTTTACATCACCATGTCTTCTTTCTGTTCACTGCTCTTTAAAATGTTTCTGTTTTTCAGAGTTGCATCTATGCCCTTCTTTTCTTACTCAATATTTTCTCTTAACATGTGAACATTTAATCACCTGGAGCACTTTTTAAAATAGATTCTTGTATCTAACCCCAAATATATTGAATCCAAAGGGAGAAGAGTGAATCTTACAACTGCATTTTTAACAATCAACTCAAATAATTCTAATGCATACTAGAGTTTAATAACCAGTGCTTTTTACTGGTATAAGCCTTTACTAGAGGTCTGGTGCACGAAATCTGTGCACTTTGGGGTGGGGGGTGGGCCCTCAGCCTGGCCTGACCCTCTCTCAGTCTGGGAGCTCTCGGGGGATGTCTGACAGCCACGGGGGCGGGAGAGGTTCCTGCCACCACCGCTGCACTCACCAGCCGTGAGCCAGGCTTCTGGCTGAACAACGCTCCCCCTATGGGAGCTCACTGACCACCAGGGGGCAACTCCTGCATTGAACATCTGCCCCCTGGTGGTCAGTGCACATCATAGCTACCGATTGTTCCACCATAGGGCCAAAACCGGCTCTCTGACATCCCCTGAGGGTCCCCAGATTGCAAGAGGATGCAGGCCAGGCCTAGGGAACCCACTGGTATACGATCAGGGCTGGGGAGAGACACAGGAGGTTGGCCAGCCAGGGAGGATCCACAGAAGGGCTCCAGGGCATGACTGGCCCATCTCACTCAGTCCCGATCTACCAGACCCCAGCAGCAAGCTAACCTACAGGTCAGAGCGTCTGCCCCCTTGTGGTCAGTGCATGTCATAGCAACTGGTCAACAAGTCAACTGTCTCCCCTCTGGTGGTCAGTGCACATCATAGCGAATGGTCAACAGGTCAAACTGTCTGCCCCCTGGTGGTTAGTGCACATCATAGCCAGTGGTTGAGCAGCCTTAACATATCATTAGCATATTATGCTTTGATTGGTTGAATGGTCTACTAGACGACAGGACACTTAGTATATTAGGCTTTTATTATATAGGACTAGAGGCCCAGTGCACAAAAATTTGTGCACTCGGGGGGGAGAGGGGAGTCCCTCAGCCCAGCTGATGCCCTCTCGCAGTCTGGGACCCCTCGGGAGATAACGACCTGCTGGCTTAGGCATGCTCTTGGGTGGCAGAGGGCATGCCCAATCCCTAGGTGCAGCCCCTGGTCGGGCTCAGAGCAGGGCCGATTGGGGAGTTGGGGCGCAGGCCATGCACAGAGCAGGGCGGATCGGGAGGTTGCAATGCCACCCTCAGTCACACTCAGGGTAGGGCCGATTGGGGGGTTGGGGCACCGCCCCTTGTCACACTCAAGGCAGGGTCAATGGGGAGGTTGTGGGGCCAACCCCTGTCATGCACAGAGCAGGGCCAATCAGGGGGTTGGGGTGCTGCCCCCTGTCACGCACAGAGCAGGTCCCATCAGGGGGTTGGGGAGCTCCCCCTTTCACGCACAGAGCAGGGCCCATCAGGGAGTTGAGGAGCTCCCCCCCTGTCACTCACAGAGTAGGGCCAATAGGGGAGTTGGGACACCGCCCCCTGTCACACACAGAGCAGGGCCGATCAGGGCGTTGGGGTGCCGCACCCTGTCACACACAGAGCTGCAGGGCGATCAGGGGATTTGGGTGCCGCCCCCTGTCATGCTGATCCCGGTGCCGGGAGGCCTCTCGGTTCCGCTGATCCTGGTGCCGGGAGGCCTCGCGGCTCCGCTGATCCCAGTGCTGGGAATCATATTACCCTTTTACTATATAGGATAGAGGCCTGGTGCATGGGTGGGAGCTGGCTGGTTTGCCCTGAAGGGTGTCCTGGATCAGCGTGGGGGTCCCCACCGGGGTGCCTGGTCAGCCTGGATGAGGGGATTATGGCTGTTTGCAGCTGGTCACACACCCTTCAGGGTGGGGGTCCCCACTGGGGTGCCTGGCCAGTCTGGGTGAGGAGCTGAGGGCTGTTTTCAGGCTGGTGGGTGACTGACGCTCCCAACTGCTCCTTTTTTCTTTTTTTTAATTTATTCTTGGCCAGCTTTAGCTCTGGCTCCAGCTCTGAGGCCTCTGCTGCTGAAAGCAGGTATCTGGTTTGTTTGGGTTCTATAATCGAAACACTGTATCAACTCCAGCTCTGAGATCCAGGCTGGCTGAAAGCAGGTTTCTGGGGTTTTGTTTAGCTTCTATATTTGTAACAATGTTTCAAACTGCAAGCTCAGAGGCCGGCAAGGCAGGCGGGGAACGTTGGAGTCCTCTGTCACTGAAGCAAGCAAGCCTCATGTTAGCTTCAAGCTGCCTGGCTGCCGGCCGCCATCTTGGCTGGCAGTTAATTTGCATATCACCCTGATTAGCCAATGGGCAGGGTAGTGGACATACGGCTAATTACCATGTTTCTCTTTTATTAGATAGGATAGCATTATCATGTTTAGCTTCGCTTTTGACTTATAACAATTCAGTGATAAGTCACAAAATTTATACCAGAAACAAACCCGTGTTCTAAATTCCATATGAGTATATACAACCACCAACTGGTTATCCTATATAATAAAAGCCTAATATGCTAAGTGTCTGACCATTCGACCGTTTGACCAGTTACTATGATGCACACTGACCATCAAGGGGCAGATGCTCCGACCAGTAGGTTAGCTTGCTGCTGGTGTCCAGCTGATCGGGACTGTGCAAGACAGGCCAGACATGCCCTGGAATCCTCCTGTGGCCCCTCCCCAACCCCGATCATGCACCTGTGGGGTCCCTCAGCCTGGCCTATGCCCTCTCGCAATTCATGACCTTTCGGGGGATGTCAGACTGCCGGTTTTGGCCCGATCCCCACAGGCCAGGCCAAGGGACCCCACCAGTGCATAAATCCATGCAGTGGACCTCTAGTTTTAATATAAATGTCTTACATATACCAAAATATTGCATCCAAATTTGAACTTATCATTTTACCCCTTTACTTCATATAGTCTCTGAGCTAAAAAATAAAAATAAAAATAAAATAAGTGAATTACTTTAAGCTACTCTGTTCCCACCTACATTTGCTCCCATATTTTCTATCACTCCTCAGTCCATTTATCCTGAGCTCCAGTTATTGCTTACTGGGGCCTGAACATGCCCATCTGAGAGTTTACACTCCCATTCTACACATGGAACACTCCAAATCCATTAATATTTGTTCTAATATAACCTTTTCCTTGAATCTTTTTTCTCACTCCCCAGCCAGTTCTCCACCTCTGTTTCCAGACCAAGGTCTCAATCACAGCACTTTCCATATGATCTGGAAACTACCAGCTTACACCTGTCTGCCCTACCTGGAAGGGAGCACTTGCAGGAAAGGTTTGATCAGGGTTAATTTGCTTTTATATCTCAAAGTTGAGTATAGAACTTAGCTTGGAGCAGTACTTAACACTTGTTCACTAAGTAAAAACACAAACACATAAGTGAATTGACCAATGTTCACAGAATCTACAAATTCCAAATCAGCTTATGTATTTTTAAGGAATATTGTGAGCTTCCTGTGAAACTTTTAGATTCCCATAAAACCCATATTTCATTCTACAGGAAGTTTGCATACTAATGAGAAAATTGTGATCCTCAAATAAGAAAATCCAAGTAAAAGCCTTTAATGTTTTTTCAAACCCATTTTTCAATATGAAACATGTCTCTTGTCCTCTAGAGATAAGGAAGAACCTTGTGGACATGGATAGACCTTTTCTCTGGTTATCCCCCTGTTCCCCATAAAACTGCTCTAGTCTCTGGGTTGACTTTATGCCCTTTGTCTTTATGAGCCTTTAATATAAGTGCTGGATTAATAAATAGTGGAGAGTGCAATAGTTTTCTCTCCCTGAATCCTTTCTTTTTTTTTTTTAATTAAATCTTTATTGTTCAGATTATTACATTTGTTCCTCTTTTTTCCCCCCCATAACTCCCCTCCTCCCAGCTCCCGCCCCACCCTCCGCCCTCACTCCCCACCCACTGTCCTCATCCATAGGTGCACGATTTTTGTCCAGTCTCTTCCCGCACCCCCCACACCCCTTTCCCCCCCAAGAATAGTGAGTCCATTCCCTTTCTATGTCCCTGATTCTATTATAATCAACAGTTCATTCTGTTCATCAGATTATTTATTCACTTGATTCTTAGATTCACTTGTTGATAGATGCATATTTGTTGTTCATAATTTGTATCTTTACCTTTTTCTTCCTCTTCCTCTTCTTAAAGGATACCTTTCAGCATTTCATATAATCCTGGTTTAGTGGTGATGAACTCCTTTAGCTTTTCCTTATCTGGGAAGCTCTTTATCTGACCTTCAATTCTGAATGATAGCTTTGCTGGATAAAGTAATCTTGGTTGTAGGTTCTTGGTATTCATCACTTTGAATATTTCTTGCCACTCCCTTCTGGCCTGCAAAGTTTCTGTTGAGAAATCAGCTGACAGTCGTATGGGTATTCCCTGTAGGTAACTGAGTTTCTTTCTCTTGCTGTTTTTAAGATTCTCTCTTTATCTTTTGCTCTTGGCATTTTAATTATGATGTGTCTTGGTGTGGTCCTCTTTGGATTCCTTTTGTTTGGGGTTCTCCGCGCTTCTTGGACCTGTAAGTCCATTTCTTTCACCAGGTGGGGGAAGTTTTCTGTCATGATTTCTTCAAATAGGTTTTCAATATCTTGCTCTCTCTCATCTTCTGGCACCCCTATAATTCTGATGTTGGTATGCTTGAAGCTGTCCCAGAGGCTCCTTACACTATCCTCACATTTTTGGATTCTTTTTTCATTTTGCTTTTCCGGTTGGGTGTTTTTTGCTTCCTCGCATTTCAAATCATTGACTTGATTCTTGCGCTCCTCTGGTCTGCTGTCAGGAGTCTGTATAATATTCGTAATTTCAGTCAGTGTATGCTTAATTTCTAGTTGGTTCCCCAATATAACATCGAGGGTCTCATTAGTTTTCTTGTAGATCTCATTAAGTTTATCGGCGGCTTCTAAACAGTTCTTGAGAGACTTTAAAAGTGTGGTTCTGAACTCTATATCTTCCATTGACAATTTTGTCCTGTTTCTTTGTCTCCGCATTTTGTTATGCTTCCTTGGTGCACCCCCTAGTGGTCTTTGTGCGCAGTCCTATAAACCTTGATTGTTGTAGCTAATACCAGGGAGGGTTTGACCTCCAGGCCAAGTGGCTATTAGAATCAGCTGTGTCTGCAGTGAGAGAACTTCTGTCCTCTAGGGAGGTGCTAATCTAGCCTTTGCCTGAGGCTATCCGGCAAATGCCTGTGTGCAGGGCTTGGGCGGGGCGGGTCGCACCGGATCAACAGGGTGGGCCGGAGAGAGCAGTTATGGCGGCTCTCAGTCCTGTCCCCAGGGGCTCTGCCTCTCTGAGTCCCAGCACCCGCTGCAAAGCTCGGAGAGAAAGCTGCACTCGCTCTGACCGAAGCCAGACAGTCCCGCTTCTCCCGTTTGAGTCTGGGTCCCTAAAGACTCGCCTGTATCTGGAGCTCAGAGTCTGTGACTCCCTCCGGATTGAAAACGCCAACCGCGCCCTCCGCCGCCAGCCCGCTCCACGCACTCCGCACCTCAGAATTTGACTTCAGCACTGCGCCTCCTCTGAGTGTCCTTATGCGTTTCTCTTTCCTTCTAGTTGTAGGACTTCCACTCAGCCAGCGTTCCTGTGGTTCGGGGTGATGTCTGTTCTGTCTTTTAGTTTCACTTTTTTTTTTTTAATTAAATCTTTATTGTTCAGATTATTACATTTGTTCCTCTTTTTTTTCCCCCCATAACTCCCCTCCTCCCAGTTCCCGCCCCACCCTCCGCCCTCACTCCCCACCCACTGTCCTCATCCATAGGTGTACGATTTTTGTCCAGTCTCTTCCCGCATCTCCCACACCCCTTTCCCCCCCAGGAATAGTGAGTCCATTCCCTTTCTATGTCCCTGATTCTATTATAATCAACAGTTCATTCTGTTCATCAGATTATTTATTCACTTGATTCTTAGATTCACTTGTTGATAGATGCATATTTGTTGTTCATAATTTGTATCTTTACCTTTTTCTTCCTCTTCCTCTTCTTAAAGGATACCTTTCAGCATTTCATATAATCCTGGTTTGGTGGTGATGAACTCCTTTAGCTTTTCCTTATCTGTGAAGCTCTTTATCTGACCTTCAGTTCTGAATGATAGCTTTGCTGGATAAAGTAATCTTGGTTGTAGGTTCTTGGTATTCATCACTTTGAATATTTCTTGCCACTCCCTTCTGGCCTGCAAAGTTTCTGTTGAGAAATCAGCTGACAGTCGTATGGGTATTCCCTTGTAGGTAACTGAGTTTCTTTCTCTTGCTGTTTTTAAGATTCTCTCTTTATCTTTTGCTCTTGGCATTTTAATTATGATGTGTCTTGGTGTGGTCCTCTTTGGATTCCTTTTGTTTGGGGTTCTCCGCGCTTCTTGGACCTGTAAGTCCATTTCTTTCACCAGGTGGGGGAAGTTTTCTGTCATGATTTCTTCAAATAGGTTTTCAATATCTTGCTCTCTCTCATCTTCTGGCACCCCTATAATTCTGATGTTGGTATGCTTGAAGCTGTCCCAGAGGCTCCTTACACTACCCTCGCATTTTTGGATTCTTTTTTCATTTTGCTTTTCCGGTTGGGTGTTTTTTGCTTCCTCGCATTTCAAATCATTGACTTGATTCTTGCGCTCCTCTGGTCTGCTGTCGGGAGTCTGTATAATATTCGTTATTTCAGTCCGTGTATGCTTAATTTCTAGTTGGTTCCCCAATATAAGATCGAGGGTCTCATTAGTTTTCTTGTAGATCTCATTAAGTTTATCGGCGGCTTCTAAACAGTTCTTGAGAGACCTTAAAAGTGTGGTTCTGAACTCTATATCTTCCATTGACAATTTTGTCCTGTTTCTTTGTCTCCGCATTTTGTTATGCTTCCTTGGTGCACCCCCTAGTGGTCTTTGTTCCCAGTCTTATAGTTAAATCTTGATTGTTGTAGCTAATTCCAGGGAGGGTTTGACCTCCAGGCCAAGTGGCTATGAGAATCAGCTGTGTCAGCAGTGAGAGAACTTCTGTCCTCTAGGGAGGTGCTAATCTAGCCTTTGCCTGAGGCTATCCGGCAAATGCCTGTGTGCAGGGCTTGGGCGGGGCGGGTCGCACCGGATCAACAGGGTGGGCCGGAGAGAGCAGTTATGGTGGCTCTCAGTCCTGTCCCCAGGGGCTCTGCCTCTCTGAGTCCCAGCACCCGCCGCAAAGCTCAGAGAGAAAGCTGCACTCACTCTGACCGAAGCCAGGCAGTCCCGCTTCTCCCGTTTGAGTCTGGGTCCCTAAAGACTCGCCCGGATCTGGAGCTCAGAGTCTGTGACTCCCTCCGGATTGAAAACGCCAACCGCGCCCTCCGCCGCCAGCCCGCTCCACGCACTCCGCACCTCAGAATTTGACTTCAGCACTGCGCCTCCTCTGGGTGTCCGTATGCGTTTCTCTTTCCTCCTAGTTGTAGGACTTCCACTCAGCCAGCATTCCTGTGGTTCTGGGTGATGTCCCTTCCGTCTTTTGGTTTCACTTTTGAAGTAGTTGTTCAAAGCAGCAAACTCTGGCGTTAACCTATGCCGCCATCTTGGTTCTCTCCCTGAATCCTTTCTTAACATATTTGGATTCTTAGAGTTAAATAAAAAATAACAAAGACTGGTCTTGCTTGAAGAATCTTAAAGGCTTTATTGATATTATGTTGCTCCATAGACTAATCATAGGAACTAGGACCATATCTATATAAAGATAGCCATTCTGAACAATGTTTCCAATAATATCAAAAACAGAAAAACTGCCAAAGGAACCATTTAAAGTCCTGATTTAATTTAAATCTTTCCCAATATTAAAATAATCCACAAGTGATGGAGGAATAGAGAGCATTTGACACTATGACCTTGCCCCTTATATTTCTTGACACCTTTGATGCCACGTGACATAAGTCCTTAAGTCCTGAGGAGTGAGATATTTTTTGATATCTGGCTACATTGGGGACCACTTCAGACAGATAAATTCAGATTTTTAAACTAGTGAAAATATAAATCCAAAATATTCTAAAACAAATACGGATTGAGAGTTATTTACTACACTAGAGGCCAGGTGCATGAAGGTGGGGTCCCTCAGCCTGGCCTGCAGAGATCGGGCTGAAACAAATCTCTGGGTCCGGAGTGCGGGAGAAGCAGATTTGAGGCCAACAGTGCCCCAGCAGCAAACTAACCCATGGCCAGTTCCACGAGGAATTAGGCTCCCTCCTCTCCTGGTCAGAGCGTCTGTGCCCTGGTGGTCATTGCGTGTCATAACTATAGGCAAACGGTTGAACAGTTGGACGGTCGCTTGAGCTTTTAAATATATAGATGGTTCTGATGATGGATAGAACTTGAGGATGGCATTCGAGAATAAATATTAACTAGAATAGCTTGTATTTCAAATGCCTGCCAGTGCAGAGGAATCCAGAATCATCCTCCAAATCCAAAAGAAGTTTCTACCTTTTTTGAAATTATGGTACCGATTTACTTCAGTCCCTTACTGCCAGATGTTATTTTCATTGTAGTTGGCTAAATCTCCCCACATCAGTCATCTCAATGGACTGTCCTGGGATGCAATAATGACCACTGCATGTTACACAAAAAAAACCCCACACAAAAAAAGTATATTGAGTATGTAGTAATAGTGTGTGACTATTTACTTATCTTTTTATAAGGACCTTGAAAATTCTATGTACACATGTAATAAAATCACTTTTAAAAAATATACATCATAACCAATTAACCTACCCTAATATGCCATACTTTCCTCAATGCCACGTGACTGAAAATTGATTGATCACCTCATGTCTGTATAATAATTACTCCCTGGCGTGTGCATAAAAAGATTTATTCGTGTCAGATCAAAATGCAAAGACCATCAATGCTTATAGAAACAAGCAGAATTTATTGCTCTCTCGGCCTGTGCCTTGAGAGTCAGGAATGTCACTCAAAAGAGAAGTTCACAAGGTCTCACCAAGTTAAAAGTAAGACTCAATATAGCACAGAAAGAAAAAGATTTACCCAAATTAGGATTCTGAAGGTCATTATTTGAATAAATAAGAAGAGAACTTCAAAGCTTCTTTTGGAACTGGTCATTGCACTGGTTTACATCACCAAAGTGTGGGCACAGAGGTCATACATTTACATTAACAGAGATAATCATATTTTACTTGCAGGGCAGACTCAAGTTCATGGGCCAGGACTTTGATTCAATTGGTTCCGCACACCAACATCATGCACCCTGTGTCATGTTGGGTGCATAATGATCATCAAGAATAATTTCTGATTAAATGAATGCACAGAGGTCATATAGAACAACAAAACAGCCATAATTGTGCAATCCTCAGAACTCTTTGCCTCTATGAATGATTATTTCTGGGTTCAGCGTAGTGCTGTGCTTTTCTATGTCAACACTTTATCTCCAGGCGATTTTCTACTTTGCTATGGGTCTTTACATGGTTTATAACTGAATCTTTGTCTTCAATTTATTTTCAGACTCTTTTCTCTCTGGACTCATATAAATCCACTACAAAAAGGTCTTTTAAATGAAAATGATGTCAAATACTGAAAGTGTCCCCTGAGGGCACACCTTTGAGTCCATTGGATTAAGGCTAGAATTTCACTTTGTTTCAATCTTTGTCTCAATTTCCACCTTGTTTCTGTTTCAGTCAAGGATGTTAAAGCTTCTTCATCTTTTTCTCACATGCTCATATTGAAAATTAAATACCCACTGTTCAACCTTTTCTCTAGACAGTTTCTGTCTATCAAACATCTGCTTAAGCAAACCAAATACTTCAGGCTACAGAGGCTAAGTACAGGCCTGATTGATCCTTTTTGGCTTAATAAGCACTTTTGATACATCAATAATTCTTAACTATGTCTCAAAAAATCATCTCATCCCCATATATGATAAGAAATTAAGATGCCTCCCTCTCCTTCATGTGTCATCTCTCTAAAGGAACATAGGTGTGCCTAGAGTGGACCACAGTGTAATATGAAGGGACGATAAAAACTGGAGGATGCTATCAGAAGAAGAAATCCAATCAAGAGGCAGATGAAATACCGAGTTGTCAGTCAGAAGAGACTATTCAGAGGACAGACAGGAATGGAACAGGCCTGACGGGGGGGGGGGGGGGGGGGGAGGCATCAGAGAATCCAAACAAAAGTTGCTATTTGAATCCCTTGTACATGTAAGTGTGGGAGTGGCTGGCACTAGTTTGAAAGGGGTCATTCTCAGAGAATTGCCTGGGCCACTGAGGCAGAGCTGTGGGCTCATTTCATATTGTGATTGTAGCACCGCATGACTACAATCACAAGCTGGGAAAACAGGGAACTCATTCACCATCTCCCTCCTCTGGTTGGTGCCTCATTACCTATTAACTCCAATGACCTATAAGATGACATCTCTATCTTTATTTAATGTCTCTTTCTTATATTGATAATAACCTCATACCATAGCCATATTAAATGTCCCTAATGCACAAGTTGCTTCAATTGCTCTCTATCCAAACATCTTTAATAGTTTCCCACTGCCAATAGCACCCAAAATTCAAATATGTACCTTATAGTCTGCCAGTTGAGCTTTCACATAAAATCACTGCAATTGGCCCTAACTGGTTTGGCTCAATGGACAGAATGTCAGCCTGCTGACTGAAGGGTCCCAAGTTCGATTCCAGTCAAGGGCATGTACCTTGGCTGGGGGCACATCCTCAGTGGGAAGTGTGCAGGGGGCAGCTGAATCGATGTTTCTCTCTCATCAATGTTTCTAACTATCCCTCTCCCTTCCTCTCTGTAAAAAATCAATAAAATATATATTTTTTAAAATCACTGCAATTGAACTAAACTCTTACTACTCTCCCATACATATACCCAACTAGAAATATTCACATTTTGTCATAATCACCCCATAATTTTCTTGCTTCTGTGTATACTTTCTTCTGTCTCAAATGTGTCCCTTGTTATCAATCTTTTATTCTTCAATGTTTAATTCATATTTTATCTCCTCCAGGAAGCCTGTTCCATTTCTTTCCCAACTATATCAATGGCAATTTGTACCTCTCTCAATGTTGGTTATCATATTCTGCTTTGTAACTAAAGTTATTTTTGTTTTACCTTCAAACTATAAATATATATACAACAGTGATATTCAACTGGTATGCCACAAGAAATTTTAAAACATGCGATACCTATTTAGACAGGGGCACTGACCTCTTTTCCCTTATGATGACAGCCAACACAACAATAGTCATCTGGTGTGAATGAATCAAAATTATACATATTTTTTGTCAGGCAAAAAATTTAATATTTTTTGGTGTGCCACAAACCTTTAGTAATTAATTTATGTGTATCATGAGATGAAAAAGGTTGACAATCACTGCTATAGGATAAGAACAATAAAAGCAATGCCTTTAGAACTGTTTCCCTATTCCAAGTTAATGTTTTAGAATTTAAACTATTTGTTTTCATAATATTTTACAGGCAGATAGGAACTTGGCAACTTCAAAAATAAGTTAGGACTACAACATTATCACTTTCATTTGTGAGTGTGTTGGGGGGTGTTTTTATATGTAAATACATTATAATCAGATTCTGAATGCCAGTTCCAAAGGTGAAGTTACATATAGTGTTTTGAACAATGTAAATGTTACCATACATGATTCCTGAGTGTACAGCAAATGGAATGTTAAAGAAGATAAAAATGATTTGCATCAAAGCTGTGAAATGAGATTATTCAAAAGTGGTTTCATTACTGAAATGAGTTGGCTTTGATAGGCAGAGGGGAAATTAGAGAAAAAGTCAGGTGAAAAAGGAGAGGCATGAGCAAAAGTGCAAGAATGAAGATAAATGGTGATTCTGGAAAGGAAAAGGAGAAACCTTGTCTGCTGACAACAGAGACAGTCTGAAGGGGAAGGAGTGGTAAATAATGTTGGATCGATAGTGTGAGGTCCAGTTTTAGAAGGCTCTGAAAAGCAGAAGAAAGATTTGGATATGATGTGATAATAATTGGTTATATTTATAAAATGACTTATAGTTTACAAAGCACATGGATTTTTTTTTTCATTTAAACTTCAATTTGTGGCAGGCACTCTGTATTATAGACGAGGAACTAAAACCAGAGCAGTTAAGAATTTTCTGAAAATCACACAGCTGATAATATGTAGGACACCTGACTTACTACTCAGTGTTCTTTTTGCATCTACACCCTGTTATCGTCTGCATTTTTAGGCAAAAGATTGAAATGACTGGCGTTTTAAGAAGTGTGTCTATCTGTGTCAGACATAACTCTATTGGAAATATACAGTCTGCAATGTGGAGGGAGGCCAAAGGTATGTCCTATGTCTGAAACAAAATACAGGTTAATGGGGTAGGGAAGTGAACACAAATGACATTATGAATTGCCTGAATAAGATTTTCATGAGGAGCATCATTTGGAAACAAGAAACAGTTTCTTGCAATGATTTCTTTAATGATGATGACAAAATAACATTTGTCTGCATATCACACTTAGACTGTGTAACTACATTTCCTTTCTAGAACAGTGATTAATATCAAAAGCATACAGCCTACCTTGTTAAGAAAAAAAGATACCAGTGCCTGGGAGATAATAGCCTTACTGGAAAACCATAAAGTCAGATTTCAGTAGAGATTTAACAGAGTATTGATCAAAAATAATAAAAAAAATTCCTGAAATATATTTAGACTTTTGCTGGAGTAAAATGTGTTTCTCTATTTTCCAAAAGACAAAAGAATTTTCCTGCAAAACGCTGAATCTAATGTGGGTAATAAGCAGATGGAATATGAAGAGAGGACAAGTGGGGGACAGGGTGCTCTGGGAATCATAAATGAGTCAATTTTTGCACAACAATAATATTGCTACCACTGACAATAAACAGAATGTGCCAGGGGACTAAACTGCCAGCCCTATGCTCATAGTTCCTGTCAGAGAGTTGCAAAGTGGGTTAATAAATAAAACTAAACAAGATAAAAAGATGATAGCCCAGTTCCTCTAGAACAGCGGTTCTTAACCTGTGGGTCGCGACCCCTTTGGGGAGTCAAACGACCCTTTCACAGGGGTCGCCTAAGACCATCGGAAAACACATATATAATTACATATTGTTTTTGTGATTAATCACTATGCTTTAATTATGTTCAATTTGTAACAATGAAATTGGGAGTCACCAC
Source organism: Myotis myotis (assembly GCF_014108235.1). Classification (NCBI taxonomy): domain Eukaryota; kingdom Metazoa; phylum Chordata; class Mammalia; order Chiroptera; family Vespertilionidae; genus Myotis; species Myotis myotis. The sequence goes on along the minus strand of NW_023416346.1, from coordinate 106,395,887 downwards.
AACATGAGGAACTGTATTAAAGGGTCGCGGCATTAGGAAGGTTGAGAACCACTTCTCTAGAATATATGACTGGGTTTGTTTATTTGCTTGGAAATTTTGGTTTTCCTTTTACTTGTTAGTTTTTTAAAATTTTTATAGATGTCTAAAGAATAAAATTCAATGAATAGTAAAATGATTATAGGGAATAGGGGATTTGAAGTTACTATTACAGGCCAGTTTTTTAAAAGTAAGAACATAATAGTGGTGCACTGTGTGCTTGTGTTCAGATCAATAATTTCATTTTCTAATTCCTTATTTAAAAGATGGGGATTGCATAAAATATCTGTATTTAAAACTTTCTGAGGATTTATCAAATGTGACAGCAATAATAAGGCCACTTCTAATACATTTTAATAGGCAGAAGAAGAATCAAGGTGGAAAAACAACTAGGCAGCTTTGAGATCCTTCAAAGGGTAAACATTGGCATGAAATTCTACGGACTAACTACTTTCAGCTGCTATGCACCAAATTACTATGCATTCATAGCATTTTGTGCAACTAATTTCTCTGCAAATTAATCCAACTGATGAATAGCCATTCTTAGCTTATTATTTTGGCTGAGAATGAGTAGAAGCAAAGATGATATGTGGTAGGATAAAGAAAGATACTTTTCAACATTTGATTCAAACATGGCAGAAGGACCAATAACTACAATCTCTGAATGAGTTCATCTACATCCCTTCTGGGTCCTAAAGTACAAGCTAAGACAGTTTCGTGATTACATTTTTTTCTAAATTTATAAGCTGTTTGGCATGGGAATGAAGGAGAATATCAGCAGATGGTTGGGGGTTTTGTGTGTGTGTGTGCATTTGGTTCTTGTTATTTATTTATTTCTTTATTTAAATTTAAGTCTGTTATTGTTGAAAGTCTTACATATGTCTCCTTTTCCCCCATTGACCTCTCCCTACCCACTTCCGCCCCCCTCCCAGCACATGCCCTCGCCCCCTTACTGTCTGTGTTCATTGGTTATGCTTATATGCATGCACAGAAGTCCTTTGGTTGATCTCTTACCCCTGCCCTTCCCCTGACTTCCCTCTGAGGTTTGTTGGTCTGTTTGATGCCTCTATGTTTCTGGATCTGTTTTTGTTCATCAGTTTATGTTTCATTGTATTTCACAAATGAGTGAGATCATGTGATATTTATCTTTCTCGGGCTGGCTTATTTCACTTTGCATAATGCTCTCCAGGTCAAACCATGCTGTTGCAAATGGTAGGAGTTCTTTCTTTTTTACATCAGTGTAGTATTCCATCGTGTATATGTACCACAGTTTTTTAATCCACTCCTCTGCTGATGGGCACTTAGGCTGTTTCCAAATCTTAGCTATGGTGAATTGTGCTGCTATGAACATAGGGGTGCATATATGCTTTCTGATTGGTGTTTCTGGTTTCTTGAGATATATTCCTAGAAGTGGGATCACTGGGTCAAATGGAAGTTCCATTTTTAATTTTTGAGAAAATTCCATATTGTTTTCCACAGTGAGAACTGCCTGGCACTGGCACAAGAATAGACATATAGACCAAACGGAACAGAGCAGAGAACCCAGAAATCTACCCAAGCCATTCTGCTCAAGTAATATTTGACAAAGGAGGCAAGAGCATACAATGGAGTCAAGACAGTCTCTTCAATAAATGGTGTTGGAAACATTGGACAGATACATGTAAAAAAATGAAACTAGACCACCAATTTACACCATACACAAAAATAAACTCAAAATGGATAAAGGACTTAAACATAAGATGAAAAACCATAGAAATATTAGAAAAATCCATAGGTAGCAAAATATCAGACATATCTTGTAGCAATATCTCTACCAATATATCTCCTAGGACAATGGAAACTAAGGGGAAAATATACAAATGGGACTACATCAAATAAAAAGCTTCTGCACAGCCCTAACCGGTTTGGCTCAGTGGATAGAGCGTCAGCCTGCGGACTCAAGGATCCCAGGTTCGATTCCGGTCAAGGGCATGTACCTTGGTTGCAGGCACATCCCCAGTAGAGGGTGTGCAAGAGGCAGCTGACCCATGTTTCTCTCTCATCCACGTTTCTAACTCTCTATCCCTCTCCCTTCCTCTCTGTAAAAAATCAATAAAATATATTTTTTTAAAAAAGCTTCTGCACAGCAAAATAAACCATCAACAAAACAACAAAAAAGACCACTGCATGGGAGAACATATTTGCCTATGTTATCTCCAATAAGGGTTTAATCTCCAACATTTACAGGGCACTCATACAACTTAACAAAAGGAAGATAATCCGATCAAAAAATGGTCAAAGGACTTAAATAAACACTTTTCGAAAGTGGACATACAGAAGGCCAAGAGACATATGAAAACATGCTCAGAGTTACTGATCATCTGAGAGATGCAACTCAAAACAACAATGAGATATCATCTCACACCTGTCAGAATGGCTATCATCAACAAATCAATAAACGACAAGTGCTGATAAGAATGTGGAGAAAAAGGAACTCCTGGTGGGAATGTTCTTGTTGTTTTCCAGAGAGAGAGGAAGGGAGAGGGAGAAATAGAAACATTAATGTGAGAGTGCAACATCAATGGGCTGCCTCCTGCATGCTCCCTACCAGGGATCAAACCCAAAACCCAGGCATGTATCCTGATGGGGACAACACCCAACCAACTAAGCCACACCAACCAGGGCCTGTGATTACATTTTTTATCCTGGATACCAGACATTGGCAATTTAGAAAGCAGAACCTAAAAATGGTGAATCATTGACCTTGTGGCAGTTTCATTGTCGTAAGATAAACACTATCTCTAAAGTTCTAATAAAATGTTGTTCAGAGACGTAATCTCTGATCTACATTTCAGAAATCACTATAGGCATATGAGGATAAATGGTAGGATACAGTTCCTAGCCTAATATCTTATAAAGTTTTGGGGGTTTTATGAACTATGTTTGGGGGGGAAGAAAATTTCTGACAGAAAACTAGTAGTAGCTTATGTCTCAAGAGTATAGTTGCAGGGAACATTGTGATGTGCACACAGATATCTCTTCAATGAAGGACTTAATGTCCTAGCTACTGAAAGTGCTCTGGAAAGAATGCCTTTTACTATCAGTCTTTTAAGGAATTGCCTCAACTAAAGAGAGACACCTCCTCTAAGTTTGCATTACTTTCCAGATTGATCTACTAAATAGCAGGTCAGTATAGTAGGTGTGTAAATTCCTGGCCAGATCAGCCTTATTCCAGGCAATTCTAAAGGTACAGTCTAGCAGCAAAAGAATATCTTTCATTTTGAATCTCTCTTTCTCTGAATTCCTCTCTTCAGGAAATACTTGGATCCTCTTTTGAAGGGCTCCCTGAGTAAGTCAAGTTCAGCCTAATCTCACATTTGTTTAAGTCCAAGACCGTTTATTAGGAACCTTGATTGCAACTGCAAAACCTTTTCACTTTTGCCATACCTAGTAACTTAATCAAGAAGAGAAATCTCATCATATTTACAAGTCCTGCGCACACACTCAATGGGAAGGGATTATATAAAGGGAGTGTATAGGGAGGCAGAATGGGGGATATTCAGAGTCTATATTAGAATTCTGCCTACTGTTTTTGTGTTTCTAAACACCATATTTTCATATAAATTAAATAACTTCATATTTCCACTTGTTTCAGCTCACGCTTTAAAGGTACTTCGCATATATTTTATCTGGTGTGTGTGTGTGTGTGTGTGTGTGTGTGTGTGTGTGTGTGTGTGAATTATCCAAAATTAGAAGAAACAAAAATTGGGAGCAAAATGCAATGTCCTTTTGAAAGGAAGGAGTTAAAGCAGAAGTAGGTAGAAAGGGAAAGGGGTGGAAGAAGGAGGAATTGTGGAGCTAGCTGAAACCACACAATGTTTTGCAGAAAAACTGGATGGATAATAGAAAAGCAGAAAAACAGGGTGCTTTGAAACAAAAATATAATCCAGAAGTTACAGTTTATAACTCTATAAATTAACCAATTCTGTATATATAATCTAGCAATTTTATATTCTTTTTTTAAAAATATATTTTATTGATTTTTTACAGAGAGGAAGGGAGAGAGATAGAGAGCCAGAAACATCGACAAGAGTGAAACATCGATCAGCTGCCTCCTGCACATCCCCCACTGGGGAAGTGCCCGCAACCCAGGTACATGCCCTTGACCGGAATTGAACCCGGGACCTTTCAGTCTGCAGGCCGACGCTCTATCCACTGAGCCAAACCGGTTTCAGCAATTTTATATTCTTTTATTATATTATGTTCCTTTATTATATTACTTCTACATAGCTCCTCAATTTCTCTTTTATTCTCAATGTTGTACTGGTTTCCTCATAAACAAATTATTTAAAGAAATCTTTGACCTCATATATTTGTGTGAAAGTCATCCCAGTTATACAAATTACCTATTTCAATGGCTATATAATCCAGTTATTTACCTGAGACTTCAATACTTTTTATACTCTCACTGCCAAATTCAATTTAAGTTTGAACATTGTCAGTGGTAGGCAATCTTGCAATGTCCCCATGCTTCCTTTCCATTGTAAATTGACAGAAAGTTCTTCCTGTAAAGAGGGGTGACTTTAATATAAGATTATATTAATTCGAAAAGAAGTAGGGAGAGCAACTAAGATGGCGGCATAGGTAAACACCGGGAAATTATCACCTCACACAACAATTGAACATTACCGCAAAGGACTGAGCAAACATCATCCAGAACAACAGGAAGGCTGGCTGAGTGTAAATTCCACAACTAGAAGGAAAGAAAAGCACGCTGAGAGCCAGAGGCGCTGCGGAGGTGAAGTGCAGAGGTACGGCGGCGCGCGCGCGAGGAAAGGGGGTAGCACCTGAGGACACGGCTGACTTTTTGAGTCACAAACTCCCGACTGCTCTGAACTCCGGTTCCGGGAAGTCTCTGGGGACCCAGGACTCATATGGGGAGAGGCTGGTCTATCCGGCAGCGAGCGAACTTGAGGGCGGCTTTCCCTCAGAGGTGCTTGCAGCCGTTACCGGGACACTGAGACGCGCGACTCCGGGCGGAGAATCGGCCATGGCTGCTTTCTCCGCCCTCTGACTCCCTGAGACCCCGCCCCACCCAGGCTGCGGCAGAGGCTTTTGCATGTGAATGTACCTAACTGCAGCCGAACCAGGCAGACCTGGAACTTCCAAGAGAAGGCCCAAGGCCCCGCAGCGGCTTGCATTGCTTCACAGCTGAGCCTCTTCGTGGCTCCTGCTGTGTGGCCTCAGGCAGAGGCTGAACTAGCACCTCCTTAGAACCAGGAGCCACTGTACCAAGTGGTCAGAGGGGTTCCATCCAGACTGCAACTCCTCAGATCCATAAGGGACGCACTCAGGGAGCAGACTCAGTGAGCACCAAAGCCCCACTGAAGCAAGTCTTGCCCCAGAAGGGTGTCTTCAGCACAGAAGTTCTCCCACTTTAGACACAGCTGATTCTCACAGCCAATTGGCCTGGAGGTCAATTCCTCCCAGTGATTCTACAACAACCAAGGCACCAAGAGTGCACCAAGAGTGTCCACCCCAGGTAACTGGGGAGGCTGAGCTACTGGGCCCTACAGGACACCTGGTGCACAGGGCCACTCTATCAACACAGGGAAGCTGCCAAAATGTGGAGACAAAGAAACAGGTCACAAATGGCAGAAATGGAGGAAAGCAAACGATTGGATATAGAGTTTAAGGCCACGGTTATAAGGTTTTTCAAGAATTTTATGGAAACCGCCGATAAATTTAATGAATCCCTCAATAAGTATAGGGAGACCATGGAGGACATGAAAAAGGACCAACTAGAAATTAAGCATACACTGACTGAAATAAAGAATAATTTACAGAGATCCAGCAGCAGAAAAGAGGATCCCAAGAATCAAGTCAAAGATTTGAAATACAAAGAAACAAAAAATACCCAACCGAAAAAGAAAAAAGAAAAGAGATTCCAAAAATATGAAGATAGTGTAAGGAACCTCTGGGACAACTTCAAGCGTACCAACATCAGAATTATAGGGGTACCAGAAGGAGAGAGAGGGCAAGATATTGAAAACCTTTTTGAAGAAATAATGACAGAAAACTTCCCCTACCTGGTGAAAGAAATGGACTTACAAGTCCAGGAAGCGCAGAGAACCCCAAACAAAAGGAATCCAAGGAGGACCACACCAAGACACATCATAATTAAAATGCCAAGAGCAAAAGATAAAGAGAGAATCTTAAAAGCAGCAAGAGAAAGACAGTCAGTTACCTACAAGGGAGTACCCATACGACTGTCAGCTGATTTCTCAACAGAAACCATGCAGGCCAGAAGAGACTGGCAAGAAATATTCAAAGTGATGAATAGCAAGAACCTGCAACCAAGATTACTTTATCCAGCAAAGCTATCATTCAGAATAGAAGGTCAGATAAAGAGCTTCACGGATAAGAAAAAGCTAAAGGAGTTCATCACCACCAAACCAGCATTATATGAAATGCTGAAAGGTATTCTTTAAGAAGAGGAAGAAGAAAAAGGAACTCTTACCACTTGCCACAGCAGGGATGGAACTTGAGAGCGGATAAATACCACAGGATCTCACTCATTTGTGGAATATAATGAACAACATAAGCTGATGAACAAGGACTGATCCAGAGACGGAGAGGCATTGATTGGACTGTCGGGACTTGGAGGGAAGGTAGGGGAGGGTGGGGGTAAGGGGGAAAGATCAACCAAAGGACTTATATGCAAGCATATAGGCCTAATCAATGGACATGGACAACGGGGGGGTGAGGGCATGAGCGGGGGTGGGGGGGGTGGGGGGTAGAGGGTAACGTGGGGACAAGGACACATATGTAATATCTTAATCAATAAAAAAAAAAAAATTCCAGAAAAAAAAAAAGAAATAATAAAGAAGTATAATGAAAAAAAAAAAGATTATATTAATTCTAGCAGCCTATAGGATGGACCCAATGAATATTCTTCAACCAATTGATAAATTAATGAAATGAGAGAATTAATGGTTATTTGTGATGAAGATTTTTAAAGAATATTACATGGCAGTCTTGTAAAAGTTTTATAAAGAGATTATCTGAAAGGTTAAAAGCCATTTAAGAAGTCTAGTTCAATTGCCTTAATTGTCAGTAATCAATTTCCCAAAACCATATATTCTTCAAGAAAATGTTAATGAAAATACACTCATAATTATTTTATTGTTCCACAGATCTTTGTGTTCTGTCCCCCCCCCCCAGTATTTTTCTATTCTTTAGGTTGTGTGATTTTTATTGCTCTTTAAATTTAAATTCTTTCCTCTGTTGTCTTTGTCTGCAATCTGCCATTCAACCCATTCAATTATTATTCCTTTTTAAATTTCAAATAGTGTATTGTTTAGTTCTAAAATGTCCATTTAATTATTTTTGAGTTTTACTTTTTCTGCTGATACTGTTTATCTTTTCACTTCTAAGTATGTTCACCATGACCTCATTGACCATGGTTATAATAGACAGCCTTAAGTATCTGTCTGATAATCCCACCGTCTGTCTCATCTCATTGTTGGCATATACTAATGGTCCTTTTCCTGAAATTTAATCAGAATCTCCTAGTTCTTTGTATGCTGAGTAAGTTTGGGCTGTATCTTAGATATTTTTAACATTGTGCTTTGAGACTGTGGGGTCTGTTAATATCCTTTGGAGAATGTTGCTTTTGTATTTTAGAGGAAATCAACCCAGTTAGTTTCAGAATGCACCTTCTGTTTCACTGAGTGTGGGGGTTCCTGTGTCCATTACATTTTCTAAATCTTTTATGTTGTTTGCTACTCAGAGGCCAGTCAGGTGCTTAGGCAGTTGTTTATATGGTAAGTTTCTTGAAATCTTTAGCACACTTCTTTGGATCTGTTCTGCTCATTAACAGCTTGAGTCAGCCTGGAATTTTATGTTGCTTCATATACAGGTTTAAGAGATGCTTTCCTTCATATCTCTTCTCTCTGGTATTTCTCCCACACATTCCAACTCTCTAAGCCCCTTTTGTTGATGCCTCTGGCTGGAAAATGAAATAATCTTGGAGTTCTAGACTTTCACACTGTTGTGTAATTCCTTGTGATTGAAGTCTTCAGGACAAAGTGGTAAGAAAAAAAAGATAAAGAAAAAAATAACAAGGCTTTTTTCCACACTCTTTGGACAACAGGAGCTCCTTTTCCTATTTCTTATGGCCAAAGAGATGGGTTTTTGTGTTTTTCGTTTGTTTGTTTGTTTGTTTGGTTTTTTGTTTGTTTGTTTGTTTGTTTGTTTGTTTGTTTTGGGGGGAGGGGTAAGTACTAGTGTTGCAGCCACCATAGCCATACACTTTTATGACTGGGGCTGTCCTCAGGAGAGTGCTGGAAGAAAAAGGGAGGAGAAAAAAGTGATTTCCTTCCTACTCTTTGATATGCAGTAAGTTGTTTTCCTTGTCCTCTGGCTAAAAACAGTTTATTTTTGTGCCAGCACACCATATACTATTTCAGAATTTGGATGAAGTGCAGAAGATAAAAGGAAAAAAATCATAATATTAATTTCCAGTATGGGTTATTATTCAGGTTTTTATTTCTGTCTTCAATCTGCCTGCTCTTGTTTACTTACATTTCAGATTCCTTAGATGGTTGCCTTCTCTGTCCAGATATTTTATTGTAATCAGTGAGAGATATGGAAAGACCAACTCGGCTGGCCTCCAATTATTTTCAATGGGCAAAATATAATATGTTGCACATTGTTGGAGTCCTTACTCCTTAATCCTGCTCAACTAAGCCAACTGTTGGGTCAGAGTCCCTCTGGCAAGGATTGAACCTCCTCAGATGCCAGGCATTAGACTGAGAAGACATGAGAAGTCGTGGGTGTATAAGAGAGTCTTTACTGCAGACTTAGTAGCCATTGCTACCAAGTAGCTATCAGACAATGCAGTTCCATAAAGCAGGCAGTCGCACACTGGCTTGTCAGTAACATACTTTATACCAACTTAGACAAAAGAGGCTTCTTGCCCAAATAGTGACATCAGTCTTTTGGGTTATAGAAGGGCACACTTGCATAGTACAGTAAGATTGCTGTGTCCTTTCTTTTGCACCTGTGTCTGGTAAATTGTCCTTGGCCTTGAACATCTGGCGTACTCTAGACAGGGCCTCCCACACTCAAATTGGCCTTGAACAACCGGTGTACTCTGATCAAGATTCCCAACACATCTAACCCAAACTCCCAATTATATAAAATGTATTGAAACCACAAATAGATGCATAGATAGACAGATATCCTATTACTATGTCAAATCCTGAATTTTTTACATCATCAAATAATATGGTTAATATGCTGAATGCTTGACATAGAAGTAGCACCTTATTCTCTTTCAGTGTACTTTGTTTGCCCCCTCTTTGTTTCCTTCCCTACAATCATGTTCAGTTAAATAAAAACAACATCTAAATATAATAGCTTCTGTGGATATGCTCTCCTAACAAATGATTAATGACAGAGAATGGGTCACACTGAGTATGAGATTGTGATTCCACTCTTAATACCATGAATATCTAAGGAACAAATTATCTTCATTGAAATTCAATGAAGTGCTTTTATCACTCCTTTGTTTTTAATAAGAGTCAGAAATGTAAATATAAAGATTGGAGGAAAATGTTATATTGAGAAGCATGCTTATTCTACAAAAGTTGATATTAAACATGAATAGGCATTATCCTGGGAGCATGCTAATTGGGAGAGATGATTTATGGGTATGCTTATCTAACAATTTTGACTTTTCTCCATAATTGCACATGAGTTAATTTGGGGACAATTACAGGGTATTTTATTGTGCACAGGTCAGAATTTTAACACTAAATTGAGAGAAAGTACAGATCAGCTGTGAAGAGAGTCCTTGTTCTTGAAAGATATACACTGATCTGAGGTTTGGGAGAATATTTTAATTAAACTTGAAATTCAGTTTGCATGCCAGGGTCTATGATAAATTATTAATTAGAGGATAAGAAGCAACTCTTCCCATAAATATGGAATAGGGCAAAGAAAGTTCAAAACTCATTAATGGGAAGAGAAGAGGGAGAAATAAATACAGAGATTATGTGTTAAAAAAAAAAAGGGAGAGACATAGAGTCTCAGATTGGTAAATTCAACTCTGTTTTGCACATGAGAAAACCTAAATCCTAATTTGGTACAAATATTTGCTGTAGGTCACAGAAGCACTGGGAGACAGATTTCGGCAAGAAATAGGGGTCAACAAACTTTCACTGTAAAAGGGCCAGATAGCACTGGTAAATATTAAGGCTTTGCAGGCTATATGGTCTCTGCAACTGCAGTGTATGAACAGCCATAAAACATAGGGAAATAAAAATGCATGGCTAAATGCCAATAGAAATTTGTTTTGTAACACAAGTAATGGACCAGATTTAGCAAGTGGGTTGCTGAACCCTGGTCTAGAGCAAAAACCTCTTGAACCACCCCCCCTATTGAATACAACTGCATACCCTTGTGCACACAAGGGGGACTTTATTTTTATAGAAGAGTACAAGGGATTAAAATTTAATATGTTCAGGGTCAATTTTTCTGTTCTCTGCAACTTAATTTGTAATGTATTCATAAATAAGATGGATTGGAGGGGACATGAATGTTATAAACAACTATAGCAAATGCTAATTATGGAATCTAAGTGATAGGTGTATGTATATTCCCTGTATAATTATTTCAAGTTTTCTATATGCTTGAAAATATTAATGAGCTAATATAAACAAAATTTAATATGGGACCAAATTCAAATTTCTTAAAATGTTTAAGATTCTCTATAAAAATAAAAGGTATTCTTTGATAAAATTATTTAGCAAAATGTTCGTATAACATATTTGATACAGGCAATTTAAAAGAATATTTTCAAAGAATTATACAACAGTTATATTTCAAAATAGCCATAGCTTTGGGACACTATATCTTTTTTTTTTTTAACCCTTACTGGAGGATATTTTTCCCAGTGATTTCTAGAGAGCATGGAAGAGAGGGAGGAGAGGGAGAAAGAAAGAGAGAAACATCCTGTGAGAGAGACCACATCATTTAGTTGCCTCCAACATGCACCCTTACTGGGGCTGGGGAACCAACAGCAAGGTATGTGCCCTTGGTCGGGAATTGAACCTGTGATCCTTTGGTCTGCAGGGCTACACTCTAACCACTGAGGCCACAGGCCAGGGTTGTACACTATATCTTTTTTTAAAAAAATATTTTATTGATTTTTTTACAGAGAAGAAGGGAGAGGGATAGAGAGTTAGAAACATCGATGAGAGAGAAACATCGATCAGCTGCCTCCTACACACTTGCTACTGGGTATGTGCCCTCAACCCAGGCACATGCCCTTGACCGGAATCGAACCTGGGACCCTTCAGTCCACAGGCCGACGCTCTATCCACTGAGCCAAACCTATTAGGGCTGTACACTATATCTTGATGTGATTTTCCCCCCACTTATTTCAGAGCTAAGTTTGTTGCCAAAAAAAAGGCCACAGATGATTAAATTAAGTTACATAAATTTGGCTCCCAATCTAGTTTGTTAGATAGGTTTTATTCAGTCATACAAACACTCACTTTATCTGGAGTTTAAAGGAAAGTTATATTGTGATTTTTATTCAAACTTCTAATAAGAATAAGGTTATGGGAAATTACAACATTACTTGGTACACATACATTGAAAAATTAAGACAACCCAACCCAGGGGTAATTAACTGTTGCATTCACGTATTTCTCCTGAACTATATATAACTTTTTTTCTCAGAAGAGTAAGCTAAATGAAATTACAAAATGACTTCTTACCACTCACTCTGTTGTAATGGTATAGCTAATTTGAAAGTTATTACTGTTGTTGTTATGATGTAATCTCATTAAAAGCAAATTGTGCATTACTTTTTTTTTTTTTTAGCAAATCTTCAGCCAAACATTCTTCTTAATGATACCAACCATTAAAATCTATACAGATTTTCATAGCATTTGCCTTTTTAAAAATATATTTTTTTATTGATTTCAGAGAGGAAGGGATAAGGAGAGAGACATAAAATAGAAAACATCAATGATGACAAAGAATCACTGATTGGCTGCCTCCTGCATTCAGGACACTGGGGATCGAACCCACAACCCAGGCATGTGCCTTGACCGGGAATTGAACTGTGATCTCCTGGTTCATAGTTCAAGGCTCAACCACTGAGCCATGCCAGCCAGGCAGCATTTGTCTTTAAGTAAGTGTATATACAGTGTATTGTTTACCAGTATAAATATTTTTATCAATATGTGGAATATGAAAAGAGTTTATTGATGGCTCTTATTTTCATATCTTGCTATCTCAAAGAGTCAATGAGGAAGTGAGCCAGGGAGTGTCAAAAAGTGTTAACCAATCATGAAGAAAACCACTCCCATTTTCTCCATTATAACTTTCACACTTAGATGTGGTGTAGACATATCACTGATAATGCCCTTGGATACAAACACAAGAAAGTAGTTCCAAAGCTTTAGATACACGAGCATCACTAAAAAATTTCAAGCTGTGCAAATATTAAGAATAGCAATGATTGTCAAAAATTTCTGTATATCTGAACAGTACTAAAATCAAGCCAAAAGCATCTTTATTTTACCTGGGATGCTCAAGTAGTCAACTCCTCACATTTGAATTAATAGCTCATGACTTTGAGCCTTCTTCTTGTTCTTCTTGTTCTTGTTCTTCTCCTTCTCCTTCTCCTTCTCCTTCTCCTTCTCCTTCTCCTTCTCCTTCTCCTTCTCCTTCTCCTTCTCCTTCTTCTTCTTCTTCTTCTTCTTCTTCTTCTTCTTCTTCTTCTTCTTCTTCTTCTTCTTTTGAATGGCAAGATAGCAAGTAAAAAGGGAACAATAGAGCAAATTAACAAATAATATTCACTCATAAACAGTTAATGAAATTAAAATTAGCAAACTAAGGATGGAATCAGACCACTCTTTAACCATTGAATGAATAGGGACCAGAGTTGCATTTGATCAAAACCTAGTACAGCTCAGGTTTTCACAGTTAGCCTTCTCTGAATGTTTACTTAGCCACCTCATTAAGAAAAGCAAAGTGTATATAGTCAAGTGGAATTCAAGTACACTTGAAAAGTTATGCTCAGTGACACTTTTGGACCAAAACTTATAAATTACTAACATGTAAACAATCTAAAAGAGATTGCATAATCTTACTGTAGGCCTAGAACTATGTATTTGGAAGGCATGCAGAAGAAGTTTAAAGAAAATAATCTGTCTGAGAGAAATGAAAAGTGACAACTTAAACACAAAACTGTTTGATGTTGATACAACTACAATTGAATTTATGTTTATTTAATATATCCCCCTAATTAAGTGGATTTTAAAACATACTGAGCATGATACAAGCAATAATGTTTCTAGTTTTTTAAATTATTTTCAAATTTTGTATTTTTTATTATATAAAGCTTTAATATTTGTAGTTTGTTTTTTTCTCCCATTTAGTAATTCACTGGAACAAACAGATGTCAGAATAAGGAGACAAGGAGAGCATTGAAGCAACCTTTAAAAATTCACATCCATGTTATTTGCATGGTATTTGTGAAGCAATGGCACCAGTTGGATCTACCATACATTCTCACGTTTGTTCTTAGGTTGATAATAACCATGTATGTTGTAATAAACTCTGATTTAAGAGTCATATAGGCCTCAGTTAAAATCCCTGCTCTGCTACTCACAAGCACTGTGATAATAGAAAAACTACTTTACTTCTTTGAGCCAGTTCTTTTCTTCAGGGTAAATAACATCTATTTTTCAGGGTGAGTAAATGAGGAAATATACATTGTAGAACTCAAGTGCTTGCTAAATGGTCATTCTTTTCCTTATACCTGCTTTATAAAAAATAGGTTTAAAATATACTTACTGTTTTTCCAGCAATATGGCAGACTAGATATCCTAGAAAAAAAATTAAACATTTTATCTAAGCATCTATCAATACGTGGTTAAAAGAATGTAATAAATGCAGAGATGAACACTTTATTTTAAATAAACAGATGAAAGAATATCATAGGGAATGACAGAAATAAAAACAGAAACGGACATTAGGAAAAAATAGGGGTAAGCTATGGCAGGTGCTAAGGCTATCTTGAGGGATATTTGCTGATCTCATAAGCAGATCCTAATGTGTGAGAATGAAAAGCAAGTCTTGACATTGGAAAAGTCAAATTTGAGGCTGTAATTTAAAGCCAAGGGTCTTGACGAACGACAACTTCAGTGAAAGGGTAGATAAAATCAATAGGGGGAGAAGGGGGCATACATAATACTTTCAATAATAAAGATTTTAAAAAATAAATTAATTAACTCATACATAAAATAAAATGAAAAAAGGGAAAGGGTAGATACAGTCTATATGACAGAAAAAAATATGATTAGGAAAATTGAAAATTTATAACCACATGCAAATCCTCATGTTGTACTGGTGTTTGAATGTACAATATCACTATGATTTAAGAAATCCCCAAACCAAGATGGTACCATAAATGTGATTCAGGTTGACACTGTTAGTAGCAAATCCCTTCTAACATGATACATTTTCAATCAGGGTCATCTAGTATTCCCACAGGTAGAGTCTTGATGAACAGGAGATCATAAACAGGAATCATAAATACATGAGAAAACAAGCCATATGAACAAAAGTTAGAAAATTTTTAAACAGCAGAAATAAAATTTCAAAAACTACAATCACTTGGATATAGATTTAAAAATTTGGATTGCCCTAGCCTGTGTGGCTCAGTGGATAGAGCATCGGCCTGTGAACTGAAGAGCTCAGGGTTCGATTCCGGTCAAAGGCACATGCCTCGGTTGTGGGCTCATCCCCCAGTAGGGGGCGTGCAAGAGGCAACTGATGAATTATTCTATCATTGATATTTCTATCTTTCTTTTCCTCTCTCTTCCTCTATAAAATCAATAAAAATATATTTAAAAATTTAAAAAAATGTTTTGGGAATCAGTTAGTTGAAAGCTGGAAGTGTGGAATGATGTTTATTTTTATCATAAGCAAAGCATGAACAAAGCTCAGAGGAGATAAACAGGATGTTCACTTTTGTTAGAAATAAGAAAAATATGTGTGTCAATCTCATCATCATCATCATCATCATCATCATCATCATCATCATCATGCTGATAGTGTTGTAGAGATAGTAAGTCCTGGTTCTGTCATGAACTATGGCCTTGGGAAAGCTACTTTTACTGTGTTACAATTTCCTCACTTGTAAAATGAGGATAAGAATAATATCTGAAACTAGTGATTTTATGAGGACAGATGAGATTATAAAAACACACATTTAGTTGTTCAGTACATATCAATAAATATTCAATAGGGATATTTAAATGTATTCATATTAAAACATGCATTCAAAACTTTTCACTATGTGATGAATAAAGTGTTAAACATTGGTAAACAAAGCTGGTTAAGACAAAATAAACAGTTAAGTGGGAAAATAGGCATATAAACCAGCAATTATAATGCAATGAATATTTTTGCCTTAATATAGATGCATATCAATTGAAACTAAAACCTGGAAGAATGAAAGGCAAAGATTTCATCATGATACAGTCAGCCAATGCTTCACATAAAAGGAAATATTCAAGCTGAATTGAAAATGGTTAATAAGAATGTCTTGGCAGAAAAGGAAAGGAATGGAGAAAACACTCTGGGCAAAGTAAAAAAGAATCACAAGGTTACTTCCAGAAAATGACAGACAATAGTGCAGGGAAGGCCTAGGGAGGGGGCAGGTGCAGGATGGAGGGTGTCAATAGGGGGAAAAGGGAAATTGAATAGAAGATACAGAGATTCCCCACATAACCCCTACCCACACCCATGCATAACCTCCCCATCATCAGCATCCTGTACCAGGGTGGTACCTTTGTTACAATGACAGAATCAACATTGACACATCATTATCACTCAAAGTCCAAAGTTTACATTAGCATTCATTATTGGTGCTGTCCATTCCATGGGTTTGGACAGATATAAAATGACATGTATCTACCCTTTTAGTATAGAACAGAATCGTTTTCACTGCCCTAAAAAATCTGTGTTCTGCCTAGTCATCCCTCTGTCCCTCCTAAACTGACAAACGTTGATCTTTTTACTGTATCCTTAGTTTTGTTATATAGATGGAATCATACAATATGCTTTCTTTTCAGGTTGGCTTCTTGTACTTAATAATATGCATTTAAGTTTCCTTCAAGTCTTCTCTTGGCTTGATAGCTCATTTCCTTTTAGTGCTTAATAATAATCCATTCTCTCCATGTTTATCTATTCACCTACTGAAGAACATCTTGGTTGCTTCTAAGTTTTGGCAATTATGAATTAAGCTTATTATAAACATGCTGGGTTTTTGTGGACATACGTTTTTCATTCCTTTGGGTAAATAGCAAGAAGCACAATTGGTGGATCATATGATAAGAGTATGTATAGTTTTGTAAGAAACTGCCAACTGTATTCCAAAGTGGCTGTACCATTTTGCATTCCTATCAGTAATGAATGAGAGTTCCTTTTGGCCACATGATGGCCAGCATTTGTTTTCAGTGTCCTGGACTTTGGCCATTCTAAAAGGTATATAGTAGTATCTCATTGTTGTTTTTTTCCCTACCTTTATTGAGATATAATTGAAATATAACATTGTGTAAGTTTTAAATGTACAAGGTGATGAATTGATACATGTATGTATTCTGAAATTATTACCACAATTAGATTAGTAAACATCTCTGTAACTTCACATAATTACTATTTTTTGAGGAAGTGAGAACATTTAAGATCTATTCTCTTAGCAACTTTCAGGTACATGAAACAGTATTGTTAACTATCATCACCATGCTGTATATTGGATCCCCAGAATGTATTCATCTTATACCTGGAAGTTTGTACCCTTCTCCCCATTTACCCCACCTTCCAGCCCCTGACAACCACCAAACTACTCTGTTTCTACAGATTTGGCTTTTAGAGATTCCACATATAAGTGACATCATACCTTATTTATCTTTCTTTGTCCAATGTATTTTACTTAGCATAATGTACTCAGGGTCCATCCATGTTGCCACAAATTGCCTTCTTTTTATGGCAGAATAAAATTCCATCTATAATAATAAAGCATAATATGCTAATTAGACAAAACCACAGTGGGTGGGGGCTGCGGCAGAGGCAGCAGAGGTCCCCTGGACACGGTGGTGATGGCGGGTGGGGGCCGGGGCCAATACCCTTGCAAGAATTTCATGAATTGGGCCTCTAGTTATATTAAATTATTACTAGAGGCCCAGTGAACGAAATTCATGCACAGGAGGGGGGTCCCCCCAGCCCAGCCTGCACCCTCTCCAATCCGGGACCCTTCGGGGGATGTCCGACTGCCGGATTAGCCCTGATCCTGAGGGCCTAAACCGGCAATCAGACATCCCTCTCACAATCCTGGACCACTGGCTCCTAACAGCTTACCTGCCTGCTGGCCTGATCGCCCCTCACTGTCCCCCCCCCCCACCAGCCTGGTTGCCCCTTACTGGCCCCCCTGCCAGCCTGGTCACCCCTAACTGCCCCCTCCTCGCTGGCCTGGTTGCCCCTAACTGCCCCCCCTGCTGGCCTGGTCACCCCATGCAGCCTGCTGTTCAGTTGTTTGGTCATCCCTCACTGCCCGCCCCCCCCACCTGCCTGGTCACCCCATGCAGCTTGCTGTTTGGTGGTCCATCTGGTTGTTTCGGTAATGACGGCCCTTGGCTTTTTATATATTAGGATTATTATACATATATACATTTTCTTTATCCATTCATATGTGAATGGACATTGAAGTTGTTTCCACATTTCGTTTATTGTAAATAATGTTGCAATGAAAATGAGAGAGCAGATAACTCCTCAAAATAGTGATTTTAGTTCTTTTGGAAATATACTCAAAAGTGGGATTGTTGGACATATTATAGTTCCATTTTTAATTTTTGGAGGAACCTCCATACTGTTTCTCATAGTGGCTATAGCAATTTGCATTGGCAACCACATTGCACAAGGTTTCCCTTTTCTCCACATCTTTGCCAACATTTACCTCTTGTCTTTTTGATTATAGCTAATCTAAACTGTGTGAGGTGACATCTTGTTGTCATTTTGATTTGCATTTCTCTGAGAATCAGGGATGTTGAGGATGGCCATTTGTATGTCTTCCTTGGAAAAATACCTATCCAGTTCCTCCATCATTTTTTTTAATTTGACTGTTATTTTTCTGCTATTGAATTGTATAAGTTTCTTATGTATGATGGATATTAACCTCTTATCAGATACATGATTTACAAATATTTTCTCCCATTGGCAGTTTGCTTCTTCATTTTGTTGATTATTTCTTTATCAAAAGCTTTTTAATTTTATAGAGTCCCACTTACTGATTTTTGCTTTTTTTTGCTTGTGCCTTGGGTGCCATATCCAAAAAATCATTACCAAGATCAATGTCCAGGAGGTTTTTTTACTTATATTTCCTATTAGGAGTTTTATGATTTCAAGACATAAGTGTTTAATTCATTTAAAATACATATTTTTATTGATTTTTTACATAGAGTAAGGGAGAAGGATAGAGAGTTAGATACATCAATGAGAGAGAAACATTGATCAGCTGTCCCCTCCATGCCCCCTACTGGGGATCAAACCTGCAACCCAGGCATGTTCCCTGACTGGGAATCGAACCCAGGACCTTTCAGTCCATGGCCCGACGCTCTATTCACTGAGCCAAACCAGTAAGGGCTGTTTAATTCATTTAAAGTTAATTTTTGTTAGTGGTGTAAGATAGGGGTCCAATGTCATTCTTTTGCACATGGTTATCCAGTTTTCCCAACACCATTTATTAAAGAGATTATTCTTTCCCCATTGAATATTCTTTGCTCCTTTGTCATGTTAGTTGCTCAGATACACATGGATATGTTTTGGGACTCTCAACTCTGTTCCATTGGTCTTTATCTGTTTGATAATTCTTTTACCTGAAATTTCAAATTTGCTATTGAATGTTTATAGTAAATTTTTCATATTATTGTATTTGAAACTTCAGAATTTCTGTTTAGTTCTTACAATATTTATCTCTTTATTATTTTTCTCAATTTAATAAAACATGGTCATTATACCTTTTTTATTTTAATAATCATTGTTTTCTTTGGCACTTCTAACACATAACAGCTACTTTAAAGTCTTTGTTAAATACAATATCTGATTACACTCACAGGTAGTTTCTGTTGCATACTTTCCCCCAGTCGATGAGTGATACTTTGCAGTTTCTGTGGATGGCTCATAACGTTTTCTTGGAAACTTGACAATTCAGATAATATGTTATAGCAATTCTGGGCATTTACTTATATTTACTTGTTTAATGATTGGCTGTATTATTTTCCTGAATTCTACAAGTCTACACCCATCCCCTCAACATGAAGTCTCTGATATTGTTACTCAGAGTGGTGCAGCCTTGGATATTGCCACAGTCACCAGTTGGATAAAAGTGATTCTGGCAGGGCTATTCTGACTGTCTCTTTTCCTGACCACACCATGGAGGTAGGTGTTTGAAATATTTACTGCCAGAAGGAGGACTCTCCCCAACTGTTTCTTTCCAGATTTCTCTCCAGAAGGCCAGCCAGCCCATAATTTAGCCCATATCTCCAACGAATCTATCACTACCATTCCAACTGTCTTTCACCATAACTTCTACATTTTTTTTTGAGAAAGCTTATATTCATGAACTTGTTCAAACTCTGTTTCACTTAAAGTTAGTTCCTTGGAGAATGAATTTGGAGTACTCTATTCTATGGCTTCCTTTTCTACCCCAGGGAAAAATCTCTGAGCCCAGGCTCTGGTGCTGGGAGAAGTAATAATGGTGCATCTCTCTTTAAGAGCTAGGTTCTCAGTGGATTGAGTAGCAACAGTACAAGGTCTCCTTGGTTTGCTTCTCTTGGCATAGATATTCTACTCTAAAAGCTAGGACAAGGGCAATCAGGTCCTGCATATTCTCAGGGGTGCCATAACCAAGGTAGGGCATTTGTTCAGTGAGTGGGGTGTGGGCAGAAAAAGGGAGCCCTCACCTTTTATGCCCAGATCATAGCCTCTGCAACACATAGCTGGGACCTGGATGAGAAATGTTCACATATTTCCCCTATCTAAATTCATTAACCAATGTCACCCCAATAAAAATTAAGTAAATAAAGTAGAAAATTTTTTGAAATTAAAATAAGAATAAACAAACAAATAAATAGAAATTAAAAAGAAAATTAGTAGAGGGGGAGGAAAAATGGCGGCGGTATAAACGGACGTGTCCTGTGCCTTGTCCTGGAGCAGATAAGGGTGAGCAGCTGAAACGGGTAACATGCAGCCCGAATAGGCAGAGGATTTTCAGCTGAGAGACTGTCTGCAGCTAGGAAAGACCGAGAACCCCCAGGAAAAAAAGGACGGTTGGAGACTGCGGCTGAAGCCTCTCGTGGTGCGCCAGCTAAGCAGTGGAGACTGCGCCATCTTGGGTGGTTGTTGCCGGCATCCAGAGACCAGCTACTAACCTGGAAACAAGGGATCTCAAGCAGCGTCACTGCCTGAACTCAGACGAGCACTGCTTCTTCTCACGGAAAGGTTGGACATCCCCTAAAGGTGCGGTTTGAAGTTCGGGTTGGAGGGAGGACCGAGCTCGCGCGCGCGTGGGGCGGAATCTGCGCCCCACAGAGTCTGCAGCCGTTGGGACGAGCGTGACCCGCGAGTGGGGAAGGGGCCCCACAGGGCTGCTGGCAGAAGGGAACGCGAAAAATGAGCCCATAGCTGGACTGGATGTAAGGGAGCAGCCTTGGACTTTGCCAATCTGCTGGCTGCTTGGTGCCAGGGGCGAGTGAGCGCGCGGAGACTGCGCGCGGAGACTGTGCGCAGACCTGGAAGGTGGAGGCTTGCGAATTCGCACAACTATCAGGCTCTTGTTACAGTTCCCCTTAGATCCGTGCATTTGATTATTAAACCCAGTGCATGGGATTCCCCAGTTGGGGTCATTCACAGAGCCTGTAGGGGAAAGTTCTTTTTGGGGAGCCTGGGAAACAGCGGGCAGTGGCAAGGAACCAGCTCTGGGCAGTGGTCTTTCCTGAATCAGTTCCCAATACCATAGAGGAAAAAAAAAAAAACAACAACAAAAAAAACCCTACTGATAGAGAGGACTTATAGCCTCGGAGGTCAATCCAGACACACTGCCACCCAGAGGCAGAGCCACGAACTGTCTCTTCTGCGATCACAAATAAAGGCAGTCTGGTAAACAAATACAAGCTGCCTTAAAATCAGGTCTGTGGTTTACTGCACGGAGGGACAGTGTATCGCAGGGAAGTTCAACACTCCCCTGAATGCCTGGCAGGACTGAGGCGTGCCAAAAAGAAGAGTGGAAGATCTGAAGCACCTTCACTTCCGAATATATATATAAATATATATATATATATATATATATATATTTTAATTCTTTTTTCACTATTTCATTAAGAACCTATTTTATTTTATTTATTTTTTATTTTTTATTTTTTTCATCACTTGATTTTACCTTTTTAATTACTACATTTTTTTAACCAGTATTATTGCTATCCTTTTACCATTTTTTCAAGTGTCATTTTATTTTTTATTATTCTTTTAATTTTTCTTTATTTTATTTTGGGATTAGTGTTATACACACTATTTTCATCGTTCTTTTAGCATCATTTCTCTCTAGCTCACATTTACCCTTAAGCCAAAACTCTCTTCCTCACTTTTCCCCTTTTGTTGTCCTGTTTCTCTTACCCTATTCCTGCTTTGGATTTTACCTATTCCTTCTTTCTAACCACTGTCTAAATTTCACCCTACTTATATATCTAATTTCCAATCCCTCGCTCTCCCCATACAAATAGCCTCTTCCCCACCTCTATTTCATTCTCTTACTTTTTTTTTTTTTGTATTTTTGTTTTTTTTCTTCTCTCCCTTTTCCCAATCTCATTTCGGCACTCCTTTTTGTTTTTTATTTTCCTCTTTAATCTTTTTCTCTTTTTTCTTCTATATCCCCTAATTCTCTTCGCTCGGGGGGTCACCTTTATTTGAGGTTATTAATATCGTGAATGCATTTAGTTTGTTGCCTTGTACGTTGTGCCTTGTTGTGTTGTATTTTGTGCCTTTGAATCAGCGCAGCAGAGAGAGAACTACATAACCAAACACCTTGAGAAGAGAAATCATGGTGAAACAAAGAACCAACCCAAATATGAGAGAAAAACAGGCATCATCAGAAAAGGAAGTAAACGAAATGGAGGCAATGGAGGCAAGCAACCTGTCAGAGAAAGAATTCAGAGTAATGGTCATAAGGTGGATGAAAAAAATGGAAGACCAATTCAACAATATGTGTAGGAACCAAGAGGAAATGAAGAAGAACCAAGAGGAAATGAAGAGAAACCAAGAAGAAATGAAAAACGACATCACTGCCATAAATAACTCAATAGAAAGCATCAACAGTAGACTAGAAGAAGCAGAGGACCGCATCAGCGAGTTAGAAGACAAGGTAGAAAAAAATACCCAAACAGAACAGCTTCTAGAAAAAAAAATTAAAAAGCAGGAGGAGAGCCTAAGAGAACTCTGGGACAATGCTAAATGAAACAACATCCGAATAATAGGGGTGCCAGAAGGAGAGGAAACTGAGCAAGGAATAGAAAACCTGTTTGAAAAAATAGTAACAGAAAATTTCCCTGATATAGGGAGGAAAAAACTCACACAAATCCAAGAAGCTCACAGAGACCCAAACAAAATGAACCCGAAAAGACCGACACCAAGGCACATAATAATTAAATTGGCAAACACCAACGACAAAGCAAGAATCTTAAAAGCAGCCAGAGAGAGACAGAAAGTTACCTACAAAGGATCCCCCATCAGACTAGCGACCGATTTCTCAACAGAAACACATCAGGCAAGAAGGGAATGGAATGAAATATACAAAGTCATGCAAAGGAAGGGTCTGAATCCAAGAATACTATACCCAGCGAGGCTATCAATCAAAATTGAGGGTCAAATCAGGAGCTTCACAGACAAAAACGGTCTACGGGAGTTTATTACAACCAAACCAGCAATGCAAGAAATGCTACAGGGTCTGCTGTAAATAGAAAAAACAGGAAACAAAGAAGGAACACAGCGGTAAAGAACAAAAATGGCGACTAACAAGTTTCTATCAATAATAACTTTAAATGTAAATGGATTAAATTCCCCAGTCAAAAGGCATAGGGTAAATGAGTGGATAAGAAAACATGACCCATATATCTGCTGTCTACAGGAAACCCACCTCACAAAAAAAGACGCACACAGACTGATGGTGAAGGGATGGAAAAAGGTTTTTCAGGCCAATGGAAGCGAAAAAAAAGCCGGGGTAGCAATACTTATATCTGACAAATTAGATCTCAAAGTGAAGGACATAAAAAGAGATCAAGAAGGCCACTTCATAATACTAAAGGGAGCAGTCCAACAAGAAGAAATAACTCTGGTAAATATATATGCACCCAATATAGGAGCACCCAAATACATAAGAAATCTTCTGGAGAAGATCAAGGGAGAGATTGACAGCAATACAATCATAGTAGGGGATCTTAACACCCCATTATCTCCACTGGACAAATCCTCTAAACAGAAACTCAGCAAAGAAACATCAATCCTAAATGACTCACTAGATCAGATGGAATTAATTGACATCTTCAGAACATTTCACCCCAAAGTCACAGAATATACATTCTCCTCAGGTGCACATTTGTCATCTTCAAAGATAGACCATATATTGGGTCACAGACAAAGTCTCTTCAAATTCAAGAAAATTGAAATCATATCAAGTATCTTCTCAGACCACAAAGGCATAAAACTGGAAATCAACTACAACAAAAACAATCCAAAAAAATAAAACACATGGAGACTAAATAGCATGCTATTAAACAACGACTGGGTCACCAGTGAGATCAAAGAAGAAATAAAAAACATCATGGCAACAAATGACAATGAAAACACAACAATCCAAAACCTATGGGACACAGCAAAAGCAGTCTTGAGAGGGAAGTTCATAGCTCTACAAGCCTACTGCAAGAAACAAGAAACAATGAGAATAAATGACCTAATTCTACAACTCGAAGAATTAGAAAGAGAGCAACAAAAAAAGCCCACTGTAAGCAGAAGGAAGGAAATAACAAAGATCAGAGCGGAGATAAACGACATAGAGACCAAAAAAACAATACAAAAGATCAACAAAACCAAGAGCTGGTTCTTTGAAAGGATAAACAAGATTGATACACCTCTAGCCAGGCTCACCAAGAAACAAAGAGAGAGGACCCAAATAAACAAAATCAGAAATGAAAGAGGAGAAATAACAACAGACCCCATAGAAATACAAAGGATTGTTAGAAAATACTATGAACAACTCTACTCCAACACACTAGACAACCTGGAGGAAATGGACATATTCCTAGATAAATACAACCTTCCAAAACTTAACCAGGAAGAATCTAAAAATCTCAATAGGCCAATAACTATGGAGGAAATCGAAGCAGTAATCAAAAAGCTTCCAGCAAACAAAAGCCCGGGGCCAGATGGCTTCACAGGGGAGTTTTACCAAACATTCAAGGAAGACCTAAAACCTATCCTCCTCAGACTATGTCAAAAGATCCAAGAGGAAGGAGCACTTCCCAGCTCATTCTATGAAGCCAACATCACCCTAATCCCAAAACCAGATAAAGACAATACAATGAAAGAGAATTACAGGCCAATATCCCTCATGAACATAGATGCCAAAATCCTCAACAAAATCCTAGCAAATCGGATCCAGCAGTACATCAAAAAGATCATACACCATGACCAAGTAGGATTTATCCCAGGGATGCAAGGATGGTACAATATCCGCAAATCAATAAGTGTGATACATCACATAAACAAATTGAGAGAGAAAAACCACATAGTCATATCAATTGATGCGGAAAAAGCATTTGACAAAATCCAACACCCTTTCTTGATAAAAACTCTCAGCAAGATAGGAATTGAGGGATCATACCTCAACATAATAAAAGCCATATATGACAAACCCACAGCCAACATCATAATCAATGGGCAAAAACTAAAACCATTCCCCCTAAAAACAGGAACAAGACAGGGATGCCCCCTCTCACCACTCCTGTTCAACATAGTACTGGAAGTACTAGCCATTGCGATCAGACACGAAGAAGAAATAAAAGGCATCCAGATTGGAAAAGAAGAAGTAAAACTGTCCTTATTTGCAGATGACATGATACTGTACATACAGAACCCTAAAGACTCCATCAAAAAATTATTAGACTTAATAAATGAATTCGGCAATGTAGCAGGATACAAAATTAATGCTAAGAAATCCATGGCATTTCTTTACACCAATAGTGAACTTACAGAAAGTGAAACTACAGAAGCAATCCCATTTACCATTGCACCAAAAAAATTAAAATACCTAGGAATAAACTTAACTAAGGAGGTAAAAGACTTATATGCTGAAAACTACAGGACACTGAAAAAAGAGATAGAGGAAGACATAAACAGATGGAAGAATATACCGTGTTCATGGATTGGTAGAATCAACATCATCAAAATGTCCATACTACCCAAAGCAATTTATAGATTCAATGCAATCCCCATTAAATTACCAACAGCATATTTCACAGATCTAGAACGAACGTTCCAAAAATTCATCTGGAATAAAAAAAGACCCCGAATAGCTGCAACAATCCTCAGAAAGAACAAAGTAGGTGGGATCTCAATACCAGATATCAAACTGTATTACAAAGCCACTGTTCTTAAAACAGCTTGGTACTGGCACAAGAACAGACATATAGATCAATGGAATAGAATAGAGACCCCAGAAATCAACCCAAACCACTATGCCCAATTAATATTCGACAAAGGAGGCAAGAACATACAATGGAGTCAAGACAGTCTTTTCAATAAATGGTGTTGGGAAAATTGGACAGATACATGCAAAAGGATGAAACTAGATCACCAACTCACACCATACACAAAAATAAACTCAAAATGGATAAAAGACTTAAACGTAAGAGGGGAAACCATAAAAATACTAGAGGAATCCACAGGCAGCGAAATCGCAAAAATATGCCGAAGAAATTTCTTCTCTGATAATGCTCCTAGGGCAATGGAAACTAAAGAGAAAATAAACAAATGGGACTACATCAAAATAAAAAGCTTTTGCACAGCAAAGGAAACCATCAACAAAACAACAAAAAGACCCACTACATGGGAGAACATATTTGCCAATGATACCACCGATAAGGGTTTAATTTCCAACATTTACAGGGATCTCATGAAACTTAACAAAAGGAAGATAAACAATCCAATAAAAAAATGGGCAACGGACCTAGATAGACACTTTTCGAAAGAGGACATACAGAAGGCCGAAAGACATATGAAAACCTGCTCAAAGTCACTAATTATACGAGAGATGCAAATCAAAACGACAATGCGGTATCATCTCACACCTGTCAGAATGGCTATCATCAACAAATCAACAAACAACAAGTGTTGGAGAGGATGTGGAGAAAAAGGAACCCTTCTGCACTGCTGGTGGGAATGCAGACTGGTGCAGCCACTGTGGAGAACAGTATGGAGCTACCTCAGAAGACTAAAAATGGAACTCCCATTTGACCCAGTGATCCCACTACTAGGAATATATCCCAAGAAACCAGAAACGCCAATCAGAAAGGATATATGCACCCCTATGTTCATAGCAGCACAATTCACCATAGCTAAGATTTGGAAACAGCTTAAGTGCCCATCAGCAGATGAGTGGATTAGAAAACTGTGGTACATATACACAATGGAATACTATGCTGCGGTAAAAAAAAAAAGGAACTCTTGCCTTTTGCAACAGCATGGATGGAACTGGAGAGCATTATGCTAAGTGAAATAAGCCAGTCAGAGAAAGATAAATACCACATGATCTCACTCATTTGTGGATTATAGAAAACAACATAGACTGATGAAAAGGGACAGACTCAAAGACTGAGAAACAGCAATCAGGCTATCAATCCCCAGAAGGAAAGTAGGGGAGGGCGGGGGTAAGGGGAAGAGATCAACCGAAGGACTTGTATACATGTATATAAGCCATACCAATGGACATGGACAACAGGGGGATGGGAGCATGAGTGTGTGTGGGGGGGAGGTTGGGGGTTAATGGGGGGGATGAGGACACATTTGTAATACCTTAACTAATAATAATAAAAAAAAAGAAACTAAAAAAAAAAAGAAAATTAGTAAAATGTATATGAAAATCTTCCTCCTGTCAGAGTCTAGGGTGCGCCAGGGGAACCAGGGTCAAGTCCCCGCCCACCCACATGCGCCTTGAAATCGCGCCAGACCCAGACCCAGCCAGCCCCACCCCCATTAGGCTAGATCCAGGACTGGCCAACCCCACCCCCATCAAGCACTGCCAGGTGGGGGCGCGGCCTCAGGTCACCTGGCCCAATGCCAATACTAATTTTCTTTTTAATATATATTAAAAAGTAATATGTGGATTGATTTTTCTACCTACTAATAGATTGTGACTAACGGATTTTAAAACACTGCTCAAGTTAATTTACAGTCTTGGTTTATTTGTCCACTCATTCTTATTAATTCAATCTATAATTATTTAGCACACTAGTTCAATTTATATTTTTGAAAGTAAACATATGAATGAAATACACTTATTTATTCAGGGAGTTTAAAATCTACTTAGAGATTATGTAAATTGTAAAAATGCTATTGATAACAGACATGCCATTGGAAGCTTTTAAGCAGAGGGATAATGTAATCATACCTATTTTTCAGGAAGTCAAATCTGGTGATGGCATAGAGACGGGATAGGTGATGGGGCAGAAACCACAAACTGGCATATCAGTTTATAGGTTTTTGCATTTAGTCCATAAACATGGCATGAACCAAAATTTAAATGTTATAGTAGAATCAGATAGGAGAGAGTTGAGGTATGGTAATCTAACACAGGCAGCAGATAAAGTCAATAAAATGCAGTGGTAGTTGGGTTTTAGGATAAAAATATTTTCCTGTGCAGTGGAAGGTGCATGTGACATTATATACTTGAGAGAGGAATATGAAGAAGAAACATAGGGTGTCCCCCCAAAATATATACACACTTTGAATAATTATAAAGGCAGTGTTTATTAAAATACATTTCATTTTCAAAATTGAGCAACCAGCTGTTAAAGCATGTATACATTTTGGGGGATACCCTGCATGTTTAGGGGGAAGTGGAGAAGAAAGTATATCTTTTGGTAAGTGCTGATAATTTGTTCATAATTGAGAAACTGTGAACTGAAAGGAAACCATTAAAAATTCTGAAATTGTAGAACTTTAACAGAAAGTGATACACAATTGAGTGAAAATAAAAAAAGATCAAGCAACCCTGATATTTGTGAAATTAAATGATTTTTATATAATATGTGTTATGTAAATGTTTGGCACTATTGTTTTCATGTAATACATATTGTCACTTTCATCTTAGTGAAAAGTAGTAAGTTATTTAAAAATAAATCAATTAAAGTAGTAAGTTATTTAAAAATAAATCAATTAAAGAGTTAACATATGCTATCTAAAGCACATGGTTATATTTTAAATTATTTATGAACTAAAAAATAATTTCCAAGAAAAGACCATGTTATCAATATATTTTGACTTTTAGAAAAATAACAGTAAAGTCCTTTAAAGTAAATTAAATAACTGAGTTTAAACATTTGCCACAGTGATCTTTATGATTCTAGACTTATTAAATGCACCAAAATAGCATTCATTTAGACTTGCATACTGTCCATTTATCTATCTATCTTTCTGTCTATCTATTCTGTAGCTAAAATAACATCTGCTCTTAATCACATAGATAAGAACCAGTTTTAAATTCCAGAACAACCACTTGCTATGTGAAAATGAAAAGCAATTTTGTTTCTTTAAACCTTATTTATTCATCTAAAAGTGACTAATAATACCAGGTCCCTCCTAGAGCTACTGTGAGGATTCAATCAGGAGCTAAATGAAGGGACCAACACCCACACCTGGCATTTAGTTGCTATAAATGAGTGAGATAGGGGAAAAGACCTGTATCCACGCCTGAAACTTAGTAGTTCAAATGAGTGAGCTGCTAAATCTGACACGCACAGGGTAACAGGAAGCAATACAAGGCAATCATTATTCTCGCAGTTTAATAGCCATGTTACCTTGGTGCAGAGTGACTATTGTCTTTGGTGTAAACAACATTATTGCTTGGGTCATGTCATTTTGGGCACCAGTAATGACCAAAATTTAAGGATGAAGATAAATACATTAGAAACTACTGCCCTCTTTAATGTTTGTCCATTAAAATAGTTTATTTATTCCTATGAGTTCAGCAAATCTCAGCTTTTCAAATAGATCATATCATTAGGAATTATTTTATAATTAGCAATCACTAAAACATGCCAATTATTTTTAAATGATTACATGTTATGTACTAATATATATTGAACTAATTGTCAAATACAAATTAAATCAGTTTTGTATAATTTTATAGTGAGAACATTATGTATATGAAATTGTGTACACCAAAAATCTTATCTAATAAAGGGAATATGCAAATTGATCGTCACACCCTAAAGGTCAAGATGGCAGTGCTCACAGCAGAGGCAGGGATTCCATAACACAAGATGGCTGTGCCCGAGGTGGAAATGGGGTTTCTGTAACACAAGATGGCTGTACCCACAGCGGAGGCCGACTTCCTGTAACGAGCCTTATCGAACAATCAGCAGGGACTTGAGGCTGTGCCCCCTTGCCTGATGGGGCTTGACAGTGGACCTCAGGTTATGGACCCCGCCCTGGTGCTGGGCCAGGGACCTCAGGCTGTGCCCCGCACCCCCACCTGGCAGGGCTTGACGGGGGACCTCAGGCCGCGTCCCCTGCCCCGGCACCGGGCCTGAGGACCTGAGGCCATGCTCCCTGCCCTGGTGCCAGGTCGGGGGACCTGAGGTTGTGCCCCCCACCATGGAGGACTTAATGGGGGACCTCAGGCCACACCCCCCGCTGTGGGGCTACACAAGGAAATTCAAGACAAGCCCCCCACCCAGTGGGGCTTGACGGGGGTGGGGCTGGCCAGGTCTGGATCTAGCCTAATGGAGGTGGGGCTGGCTGGCTCTGGATCTCCAGTGATTTCGATGCTCACATGGGTGGACAGGGACTTGACTCTGATTCCCATGGCACACCCCAGACTCTGACAGGAGGAAGATTTTCATATACATTTTACTAATTTTCTTTCATCTCTGACACTTCTATTATAGAGAAAGGACAAATAGCAATATTAAAATATTTCCTCTAATTAATTCCCTTTTAATGTGCATGAATTTCATGCACCAGGTCACTAGTGTTTAATATATTAGCTTAAATATCTTAACATAAATGATGTTACTACATAGAATATTTTCTGATAAACTTGAATAATATACTTTGGGGAATATTATATGAAAATAATACCTTCAAGGGCCATTAGAAATAACCTATACATGTACTAATTTTAAAGCCATAAGCATGTGCATTTCAATTAAATTTTAACAAATTTTGCGATAAGAGAATATGTATTTTATATCTATCTATCTATCTATCTATCTATCTATCTATCTACTATGTGCCAGATATTGTGGTAGATGGTGCTAGGCATAAAATGGAGACCAAAATAGAAAAGAAATATTTCATTTTCTCATATTATTAGAGGAATGATTTACAATAGTTGTCACAAAATCAGTTAGTAAAAAGTTGATCATGTTTATAATCCAATATACTGTATTCTAATAAGCAATGCATGATTTACCTTATAAAAATTTTAAGAAATTGAAAGTGAATAAGTCAAACACCCTATATGCCTTTCAGATATATATGAGAGATTTTCCTTCTCCAACACTTCATCAATAGGGGTTCAAATATAATCCTATTATTCATAAATGCTTCCCCAAGCCTTCTGAGATTTCAGTTGGTCCTGCAACTACTGGTGGTGATGGTCAGGCAGTCTGTTGCCAGAGAGGTGAGGGAAGAATGATATTTCAGCCCTGGGCATTTCCGTTTAGTATTCTTCGAGTAGCATCACTATGTAATTTTGCCTTAACCCTGGCCCTGATACAAAATGACTAAGGAAGAGGAAAAGGGACAGGGAACATATAAATAAATTGTGTCATATAGAAGTGTAGTAAACAAATACATATACTTACTAGACCTCTTTTTTTTATTATGTCCTCTGTTTTGAGGGGAGGGGCTGTGGAATAGAAGATAAAAACATATCACTTGGGATTTTCAGACATGTCTGGGGCAAAAAATCAAGCCAAGATTCAGTAGAGCTCCAGGTCCTTTGGGGCCCAGCCAACACACTATGAAACACACACACACACACACACACACACACACACACACACGCATGCATAGGAATGATGCCAGCTACTCTCTACTTTTATAACCCCCCAAATTAAAGTTCTTATACTGATATTTAACATTCCTTAATCAAATTATAGTTGAGCCTTGATCAACACAGAGGTTAGGGACACCAACACACACCCCCCACATAGTAGAAAATCCACATATAACTTTGACTCCTTCAAACACTTTTACTAATAGCCTACTATTGATCAAAAGTCTTACCAATAACATAAACAGTCTAATGACATGTATTTTGTGTTACATGTATTATATACTGTATTCTTATAAAAAAGCTAGAGAAATAAAATGTCATTTAGAAAATCATAAGGAAGAGAAAATACACTTACAGTATTTATTGAAAAAAAAATCTGTGTATAAGTGGACCCCTGCTGTTCAAACCCTTGTTGTTCAAAGGTCACTTGTATAAATTAAAATAATTACTTTCACTCATGCATTTTTCAATAGGAAATATTTGCCTCTGCCATCATTGGCTCAAATGGTTGGGGACCTAAGAATAAACTGACAGTAGACAAAGTAACAGAAGAAAAGACAAGGTTCATTTGCATGTTGCTCAGTAATGATCAATTTGATAAATAGCCAGAGATGAATGTACATATGCCAATTCAATGGAAAAATATATAGGTTCTACTGGGCTTTTTGAGACAGCATGGAGGGACCTGGAAAGTATTATGCTAAGCGAAATAAGCCAGTCAGAGAAAGACAAGTATCACATGATCTCACTTATTTGTGGAATCTAATGAACAAAATAAACTGATGAACAAAATAGATCCAGAGACATGGAAGCATGATGAATCCCAAAAGACAGAGGTGGTGGTGGCGAGAAGAGATTAACCAAAGAATTTATATGCATTTAATCCATGGACACAGACAGTAATGCGGTGAAGGCCTGGGGAGGAGCTGGGAGCAGGGTGGAGGGTACCAATCAGGGGAATAATGGGGGACATATATAATACTTTCAACAATAAAGATAAATTTTAGGAACTGTTGGGAGATAAAAGTTCTGCTAAGTAAATGAAGAACAGAAATCAGAACAAAGAAACAAAAGAAAAACAAGGATTAATGGTGAAATAGAATCTAAACCAAGTTTCTGAGTCCATAGGGAAGCCAGTCAAGATTTCTAGATGTTGGGTTTGAGATGTCTTTATATCATGGAGTGAGACATTAGTGTGACAGTCATGTTTATTTCCCAAAGCAGAGCATGGAAGATGTAAGTGAAGCCAAGTCAAGGGGGTGGCATAAAAATTTTAAATCATTCATTACTGACAAAATGTATAAGATGGCAGGATCCAGTTTACAAAGAGGTAAAAAAAATAGCTCAAACACAATGAGCAGGATTAGACTCTGATAACCCACAAGAGCTAGTTATCATTTTCCATTGAAACATAATATGTCTTTAAAATCACCCCATTTTGATAAAATATAATCAAAATAAGATAACTCTTAGGTATAAAATAAGTTGTGCCATTAAATTTGGCCTGATCATTTAAAGTGCAGCAAATATGATAAATGACCACACAGCCCTTTCTTAAGTTTGCTTTGCTGAAACTTTTCTAAAGAACCTTAGATTTGACTTTTAAAAGTCTTTTGGAGGCTGGCCAGTGTGGCTCAGTAGTTGAGTGTTAACCTATGAACCAGGAGGTCATGGTTAGATTCCTGGTCAGAGTATATGCCCGGGTTGCAGACTTGATCCCCAGGGTGGGGCATGCAGGAGGCAGACGATCAATGATTCATCATTGATGTCTCTATCTCTCTCTCCCTCTCCCTTCCTCTCTGAAATCAATAAAAATATATCTTAAAAAAGAACTAAAATGGTTTATTTTAAGTCTCTGGAGGCTAGAAAGCAAAGCCAAAAACTCACCATCAGACTTCAATTGAAGTACCTACAGAGCTGAGTGAATTTCTCTCTTGTCCAAATCTCAAAATATCTTAAGGGTACTGGGCTTGCCAGGAAGTCACCTTTCTAATTCACCTGTAAGTTTGGGAACTCTGTGATGGCTCCATAAAGCCAACCTTAATTCCTTAAAACTGCCCAGTCATATCTAAACCTATGCACGTTATTCTCAAATATGACATTCCAGTCAACGCCTTGATTATGTAAGCAATAACTTGAATATTAGGGGAGGTCACATAGGAGAAAGATAAATGTGTTCTTTCTGTTTACAGAAGTATAATTTACTAAGTTGTTATGAGTTTTAGGTAAGAGGAAAGAGAACCTACTTCAATCCAGAAAATAGAATTTTAAAGAACCAACAAGGTTCCAATAAAAAAGTCATGGAAATTATAGTCATTCTTCATTAGATCATTCAATCCCCTCTGATTCTCATTCTACTTGATTTTGCATTGGTAGTTTCACAAACCCGTCAGCTTTCTCAACTAGAGTTATAAAAATCCTTATTCAGTCTAGCAGTATGATCTCAAAGTTATTACTGCCATCAGAGTATCTGTCATAGTACTTTGCATGGGTCTCTGAGACAGTACCTTTTGTTGAAGGCAAAGTATTCTGGCTTATAGCTGATTGCAGGAGCTATCAGGAAAGCATCAGAGTAAAACAATAGTTATGTGTTAATGACAAAAGATGTAAAATGGTCATGGATTAAGATATGATGAGAAGCCTTGACTTCTTCAAAGGCTTTCTTAGCCATGGGTGTCTATCCAACTTAGAACTTTACCTGTTTTCCCTGATTTTGGCAAGAGGGACTGGGGCAGTGGTCGGCAAACTCATTAGTCAACAGAGCCAAATATCAACAGTACAACGATTGAAATTTCTTTTGAGAGCCAAATTTTTTAAACTTAAACTATTTAGGTAGGTACATTGTTATTAACATAATTAAGGTACTCCTAAGGCTTAGGAAGAGCCACACTTAAGGGGCCAAAGAGCCGCATGTGGCTCGCGAGCTGCAGTTTCCCGACCATGGGACTAGGGTCACTTCATTGTGGTCTGTCTGCCTATTTTCCAGTGCACAGATAGGCAAGACACCTTCTAAATCCCTTAGCAAATGGTGCTGGATCACACAAATCCCAGAGAGGCATTTTTGTTCATGGGTGGATGTCAAACTATGGTTGTTCAAATGGGAGGGCAAAACCCAGGGCATCTTATGCCACTATGATGCTGATGTCCCTCCTGAATGAGTGAACTTTAGTCCCTCAAAGCTAGTGCTACATACTTTGTTTAATAGCAGAGGAGGTGGGAGGAAGCACAGGTTAGACTGTCTCAATAAGACTTCATTGAAAGGAAAGTTATGGAGCTTACTGATGTGATTATAAAAATGTGTGGTAATATTTAATTAAACTCTACTTTAAAAAATGCCATTTTCCAAGTACTACACAATAAAATTAATCTATGCTTTCTTGGTTTTGTAAATTTTAATTAACACTTAAAATGAACAATTTAAAATAAGGATTATACTATGTAGAATAATATTTATTAGATAATGATTTAACTTTTTTAAATAAATCTTTATTGTTCAGATTATTACAGATGTTCCTCTTTTTCCCCCCCATAGCTCCCCTCCACCTGGTTCCCACCCCACCCCATGCCCTCACTCCCTGCCACTGTCCTCATCCATAGGTGTAAGATTTTTGTTCAATCTCTTCCCGCACCCCTCACACCCCCTCACCGCAAGAATTGTCAGTCCACTCCCTTTCTATGCCCCTGCTTCTATTATATTCACCAGTTTATTCTGACTTAATTTTTAGATTCACTTGTTGATCGATATTTATTTGTTGTCACTTTGTTGTTCATAATTTTTATCTTTACCTTTTTCTTCTTCTTCCTCTTTTTAAAGAATATCCTTCAGCATTTCATATAATCCTGGTTTGGTGGTGATGCACTCCTTTAGCCTTTTCTTGTCTGTGAAGCTCTTTATCTGACCTTCAATTCTACATGATAGCTTTGCTGGGTAGAGTAATCTTGGTTGTAGGTTCTTGCTATTCATCACTTTGAATGTTTCTTGCCACTCCCTTCTGGCCTGCATGGTTTCTGTTGAGAAATCAGCTGACAGTCCTATGGGTACTCCCTTGTAGGTAACTGTTTTTCTCTTGCTGCTTTTAAGATTCTCTCTTTGTCTTTAGCCCTTGGCATTTTAATTATGATGTGTCTTGGTGTGGTCCTCTTTGGATTCCTCTTATTTGCAGTTCTCTTTGCTTCTTGGACTTGTAAGTCTATTTCTTTCATAAGGTAGGGGAAGTTTTCTGTCATGATTTCTTCTAATAGGCTTTCAGTATCTTGCTCTCTCTCTTCTTCTGGCACCCCCATAATTCGGATGTTGGTACATTTGAAATTGTCCCAGAGGCTCCTTACACTATCTTCATATTTTTGGATTCTTTTTTCTTTTGCTTTTCAGGATGGGTGTTTTTTGCTTTCTCGTATTTCAAATCTTTGACTTGATTCTTGGGATCCTCTAGTCTGCTGTTGGATCTCTGTATATTATTCTTAATTTCAGTCAGTGTATGCTTAATTTCTGACTGGTCCTTTTCCATTTTTTTTTTTTTTTGGCATTCTCATTAAGATCTTTGAAGGCCTCACTAAGTTCCTTGGAGGTTTGTAGAAGATTCTTGAGTAACCTTATAACTGTGGTTTTGAACTCTATGTCCAGTAGTTTGCTTTCTTCCATTTCTTTCATTTGGGACATGTTTCTTTGTCACTACATTTTGGCTGACTGCAAAGACCCGCTGTGTCTATAGTGGAAGAGCTGCTGTGCTGGAGACACCCTTATGGGGCAGGACTTGCTTCAGTGGGGCTTTGGTGCTCACTGAGTCTGCCTCTTGAGTGTGTCCCTTATGGATGTGAGGAGTTTAAATATGGTATCTGACCACTGGGTACCCTGGCTCCTGGATCTCCAAGTCAACCACTGTGTGAGTCCACCCAGCAGGAGCTACAGCGATATTAGCAGATTTCTTCTCTTTGTTTGGGGTTTGGAAGTTTTGGAGCTCTCTGACCCAGCTGCAGTTTGTTAGGTTAGGCTGCAAAAGGGCAGGCGGTTCCTTTGCCCTACTGTGCACAGCTTGGGTGGGGATGTAACTTGAGTGGGACAGGGTCTCAGAGAATCACCAGGGCGGAGCAAACAGCAATAGCTGTGATCAGCCACCTCCGGTACTCCTAGTGTCTCTGTGTCTCGGTGTCTCTGCGTCCCCGAGTCCTGCACCCCCACAGTAACAATGATCCCTGCGAGCAGCTCTGCCAGAAAGCCACCCTTGCTTTCCGACCTGCTGCAAGACAGTCCAGTTTCTCTCCATAGGAGTCTGGGTCCCCAGAGTCTCACCATAAATGAGTTCAGTACTTTCGGGAGCTTGTATCCCCCTCTGATTGTCAAAAACTGCGCACCCAGTTGCAGCCTGCCTCGTGTGTGCCTTCATACCTCTGCTCTTGGTGCCTCTGCACCTCCTACCCAGTCTCGATGCACTTTTTTTCTTTCCTTCTAGTTATAGAACTTCCACTCGGCCAGCTTTCCCGCGGTTCTGGGTGATAGCTGTTTTGTCTTTTAGTTGTAGTTTTGATGTGGTTGTGGGGGGCAGCACATACAGGTTTATACTTTATGCCGCCATCTTGGTTCTCCATGATTTAACTTTTTTTTTTTTTTATATATATATTTTATTGGTTTTTTACAGAGAGAAAGGGAGAGAAATAGAGAGTTAGAAACATCGATGAGAGAGAAACATCGATCAGCTGACTCCCGCACACCCCCCAGTGGGGATGTGCCCACAACCCAGGTACATGCCCTTGACCGGAATCGAACCTGGGACCCCTCAGTCCACAGGCCGAGGCTCTATCCACTGAGCCAAACCGGCCTCGGCCATGATTTAACTTTTTAATGTGTCTTATTTGTCATGTGAGACAGAATGGTATTGTTAAAAGCAGACTTTGGGGACAGACAGACAAGTTTTGAACGCTGACTTTGTGATTCTTGATTTTGATACATGCAATAAGTTGAATGAATCTCAAGGGCATTGTGCTTAATGTCTATCTCAAAAGGCTATATAGTACATGACTACAGTTATACGACCTCCTCAAAATGACAAGGATATAGAGATGGAGAACAGATTAATGGTTGCCAGGGATAGGCTAGGAGTTATGGGATTGGATTGGATTGGACTATAAAGGATTAGTACAAGAGAGTTCCTCTGTGGTGATGGAATAGTTCTGTATCTTGATTATGGTTGTTATTAAACAAATCCATACATGGGTTCAAATAAGTCTACACTTATTTTAAAATAAAAATTAAGAAATATGATAATTATAAAACTATTGGAAATTTGAACACAAAAATGAATATATGTGTTGATTTTAAGGAATTATTGTTAATTTTATATATGATAGTGATAGAAATTATTTGCAGATTAGAATGTCTGGTATTTTCTTCAAAAAATAAGGAAGATGGGCCCTAGCTGGTTTGATTCAATGGCTAAAACATTGGCCTGCGAGCCAAATGGTTCTGGGTTAGATTCCGGTCAAGGGCATGTACCTTGGTTGCAGGCTCCTCCCCAGGCTGGGCCTGGTCAGGGCTCTTGCAGAAGGCAAACAGTCAATGTGTTTCTCTTACATCAATGTTTCTCTCTGTCTTTCCCTCTCTCTTCTACTCTCCCTAGAAATCAATGGAAAAATATACTGGGGTGATGATTACAAAAAAACCCAAAACAAACAAGCAAACAAACAAACAACAACAACAAAAAAACACAAGACAGATGAGAAGCAGAACAGGCCATGAATGGATGTGTTCATACTGGATGATGAGTGCATAGAGAGTTATTATTCCATTTCTGCACACATTTGGAGTTTCCCATAATAAAAAGAGAATCACTCAGGTAAACATTAAGTCTGTTGTAACTTTGCTAAGTATTTCTACTTTTGTTATTTATTAGTGGTATATTTGTGTGTGTGTGTGTGTGTGTGTGTGTGTGTGTGTGTGAAGTATCAAATCGTGTGGCTATTTAAAAATAAAATACAGAGAGAGAGAAAGAGAGAGAGAGAGAGAATGAATCAACAAAATAGTGATTCTCCTTGTAATACTTTTACAAATTTTACCACTTCAGACTAACTGCAAATGTCATGTTCTCAGTCAATACCAGATACCAATTACTTCTCTTACATAAAATCTTCAGTTCTGCTGCC
This sequence comes from Myotis myotis, assembly GCF_014108235.1. Lineage (NCBI taxonomy): Eukaryota > Metazoa > Chordata > Mammalia > Chiroptera > Vespertilionidae > Myotis > Myotis myotis. Next base: position 106,357,321 of record NW_023416346.1, on the reverse strand, counting down.
AGTGATTTAAATGACAAATTAATACAGAGAAAACAGGCAGAGATTTTGTTGAGAAAACGTCCTAAGAATTTAAATTTAGAAATGTCCACTGTACACTAGATAAAATGAACACCATTTTAATTTGCAAATCTATTTTTAAAGATGTCATTTAAGTCTCTTAGAACAAAAGTATATCCTTATATATAAAAACCCAGGGTCCATAACAACTGAAGGCTCCACTGACCTGAAGTCAGACCAGCAGTCAGTGCTGGGCTGCCTCCCAGCACTAACTGCTGCTGCTGCTGCAGGCATGGCAACCCAGCACTGACTGCTGAGGGGTCTGCGGATCAGGCCCAGAAAGAGGCCTGAAGAGAGAGGCAGGGTCTGATCCACAGTCTCCGTGGCAGCTGTTGATCAGCTGTTGCCTCTCTCTTTCCCTCTGGGCTTCGCCAGCAGCCTGGCCTCTGTTTCTCTCCAGGCCTCCATGAGGGCTGCTGATCAGCCCTGCCTCTCTGATCAGGCCCGGAGATAGACCTGGAGATGCTGACTAACATAGAAACTGACCAATTAGAACCAAATCTGGGTGAAGTGTGAGGAGCCAATGGCTGTGAACTGCGAAGGCAGAACCTAAGGTGAGGGCTAAGGAGGGGTTTTAAGGGCAACAGCTGTTTGGTGTAAGGTGTAAGAAAGTGGTTCAATTTTTTAATAACTGGTTTGACAGTGTAGTGCATATGGCTGGCTATCAGTCCAGATATAGGGGTTATGTATTTTTGTCTGCCAAGAGCATCTCCTCCAGATGAAAAAGGCTTTCCCCACCCCCATTTAAGCAATCCTATCCTATATAATCTATCTATACTAATAAAAGGGTAATATGCTAATTTGACGGAGTCAACCAGCCATCTTCCGGATGTCTGACTTCCTTCCAGACAAAGCCATGGTGGTGGGGGCCAAGGCAGAGAGGGAAGTTGGGGGCAAGATCAGGCCTGCAGGGGAGGGCAGTTAGGGGTGAACAGGCAGGCAGAGGCAGTTAGGGGAAATCAAGCCAGCAGGGTAGAACAGTTGGGGGCAAGATCAGGCTGGCAGTGATAGGCCATTGGGGGCAACCAGGTCAGAAGGGGAGGGCAGTTGGGGATGAGATCAGGCTGTCAGGGGAGGGCAGTTAGGGGATATCAGAAAGGCAGAGGCAGTTACGGATGATCAGGCTGGCAGGGGATGGAAGTTAGGGGTTATCAGGCAGGAGAGGCAGTTGTGGGCAAGATCAGGTCAGCAGGCAGGTCAGCGGTTAGGAGCCAGCAGTCCCAGATTGTGAGAGGGATGTCCAACTGCCAGTTTAGGCACAATCCCACAGGGCCTAAACCGGCAGTCGGACATCCCTCAAGGGGTCCCCAGTTGGAGAGGGTATAGGCTGGGCTGAGGGAAACCACCCCCCCCATGCACAAATTTCATGCACTGGGCCAGTAGTTTCTTAATAAATAAATTCAGCAACATGATCACTTTAAATAAAGTATCAATGCAGGCAAAGGGCTACTAGTATGTGAAACAAGGCTCCAGACCTTTTAGATTTTTATTACCTGTGTTGTAAGAACTCTTAGAAAAATTAAAAACATAATTTTCTCAAACTATATTCAACACTTTTCTTTGTTTATTAAAATAGTAACAACTCATTTTCCTGCTGACTAATCAGTGTCTGATTTAAGAGTCTAATAATCACTTTGGCAGCAAGAGTTGTGACTTCAACAGTATGGAGTTTCCTTAAAAAACTGAAAATGGAACTCCCATTTGACCCTGTTATCCCACTTCTAGGAATATATCCCAAGAAACCAGAAACACCAATCAGAAAGGATATATGCACCCCTATGTTCATAGCAGCACAATTCACCATAGCTAAGATCTGGAAACAGCCTAAGTGCCCATCAGTAGATGAATGGATTAGAAAACTGTGGTACATCTACACGATGGAATACTATGCTGCTCTAAAAAGGAAGGAACTCTTACCATTTGCAACGTCCTGGATGGAACTGGAGAGCATTATGCTAAGTGAAATAAGCCAGTCAATGAAGGAAAAATACCACATGATCTCACTCATTCATGGATAATAGAGACCATTATAAAGTTTTGAACAATAATAGATACAGAGGCAGAGCTGCCTCAAACAGATTGTCAAACTGCAGCAGGAAGGCCGGGGAGGGTTGCGGGGCAGGAGGTAGGGGGGTAAGAGATCAACTAAAGGACTTGTATGCATGCATATAAGCATAACCAGTGGACATAAGACATTGGGGGATAGGGGAGGCTAGGGGACTGTCTAGGGCGGGGGGGATAAAATGGACACATATGTAATACCCTTTGTAATACTTTAAGCAATAAAAAAAAAAAAAGAGTTGTGACTTCAAACATGTCCTTTGTGCCTCTGTTACTGAAAATAGACATGGCAATAGACCTCTTTTCTGAAATAATTTGAAAACTTTCTTTAATCTAAAAGTTCTTAATAAAATGAAATAAGTGTGAAACTTTATAGAGAAATTTTGCCTACCTGTGAAATTTACAAAATTGTATTTATATTTGTTATTAATGAAATGATAATTTTAATAGACTTTTATATATTAACCCTCTTGCAATCTGGTCCCGCTGGATCCTAACCACTCACCTACTTGCCTGCCTGATCACCCCTAACTGCCTCTGCCTGCCTGTCTGATTGCCCCTAACCTCTCTGCCTGCCTGCCTGATCGCCCCTAACTGCCCTCTCCTGCTGGCCTGATCTCGCCCCCAACTGCTTTCCCCTGCCAGCCTGATCATCCCTAATTGCCTCTGCCAGACTGATTTCTCCCCCAACTGTCTTCCCCTGCTGGCCTAATCTCACCCTCAACTGCTCCCTGCTGTAAGCCTGATCTCCCCTAACTGCCTCTGCCTGCCTAATTGCCCTAACTGCCCTCCCCTGCCAGCCTGATCATGCCCCTAACTTCCCTCTCTGCCTCAGCCCCCATGGCTTTGTCTGGAAGAAGTTGGACATCCAGAAGATGGTCTAATTAGCATATTTCCCTTTTATTAGTATAGATAGATTATATAGGATAGGATTGCTTAAATGGGGGGGAAAAGCCTTTTTCATCAGGAAGAGATGCTCTTGGCAGACAAAAATACATAATCCCTATATCTGGACTGATAGCCAGCCATACGCACTATACTGCCAAACCAGTCATTAAAAAATTGAACCACTTTCTTACACTTTACACCAAACAGCTGTTGCCCTTTAAACCCCTCCTCAGCTCCCACCTTAGGTTCTGCCTTCACAGTTCACCTAGATTAGGTTCTGATTGGTCGGTTTCTATGCCAGTCAGCATCTCTGGGCCTATCTTTGGGCCTGATCAGAGAGGAAGGGTTGATCAGCAGCCCCTGTGGAGGCCTGGAGAGAAACAGAGGTGTGGCTGCTGGCGAAGCTCAGAGAGAATGAGAGAGGCAACAGCTGATCAACAGCTACCATGGAAACTGTGGATCAGACCCTGCCTCTCTCCGGGCCTGATTCGCAGCCCCCTTGGCAGTCAGTGCTGGGTCACTGTGCCTGCAGCAGCAGCAGTCAGTGCTAGGCCACCACCACAACCCAGCACTGACTGCAGGACTGGTCGGTTGAGTCTTTGGACGTTATGGACCCTGAGTTTTTATATATTAGGATGGTCCATTTTATACTTCATTATTTCAATCCAAAACCACTGTTTAATATATATTTTTATTGTTGATAGCATTACAGATGTCTTCCATTTTCTTAATCTTGTATTTACTGTTCTTCAACATTTCAGACTCAATTGTTTTATTTATAAAATCTATCGCCTAATACACTTCCAAAATTTCTAGCTCAAATTACCTGTACTTAATAAAGTCTTTGAAAAAATATATAATGGAGAATACTATTTTAATATCAAAATCACTGTATGGTCATTATTTGTTTCTTCCACATTTCCTTAATGTGGAAGGAAAGCAATTTCTTACTTTCCACTGGTGTTGACAACCTTTTTGTTATATTCTATAATTAAAACTTCTTGCTGAAAAGCATTTGAAGTAAGTTGACTTTTGCAAGGTAATCTTGTTATTAGTTATCTATGATCATTGGTAGAATCTTTTCTCCTTAGTTCATTTAATGCCTTTAGTGACATCAAACATCCTTGACTATTGCCTTTATACACCTCACCTGTATTACTAGTGCTGCTTTACATTTCCTACTTATATTTGGGGTTTAAATACCACAATGAGAGTTCCATCAGTGTCAAATGGAAAAAGTTCTCCAACCTGAGGTTTTATCAAAAACTCCAGATCATCCTTGGCCAGTGTGGCTAAGTTGATTGGAGCATTGCTGAAGCCGGTTTACTCAGTGGATAGAGCGTCGGCCTGCGGACTGAAAGGTCCCGGGTTCGATTCCGTTCAAGGGCATGTACCTGGGTTGCGTGCACATCCCCGGTGGGTGATGTGCAGGAGGCGACTGATCGATGGTTCTCTTTCATCGATGTTTCTGACTATCTCTCTCCTTTCCTGTCTGTAAAAAATCAATAAAATATATTTAAAAAAATTTTTTTAAAAAAAAGTTGATTGGAGCATTGTCGCTTGCACTGAAAGGTTTCTTGTTCAATTCTGGTCAGGGCACTTACCTAGGTTGTGAGTTCAATCCCTAGTGGGGGGCACCTGCGGGCTGGCCAGCAATCAATGTTGTTCTTATACATTGATGTTCTCTCTTTTTCTCCTTTCCCCTGTCTCTAAAATTACTAAAAGCATATCACTCAATGAGGATCAAAAAACAAAAAACAAACAAACAAAAAAACTTCAGATCACTCACTGCCAGGTAGAAATTTTGTGGGAAATGGCTTAGCATATCTGGGGAAAATTGTAAATATCAACCTATTAAATTTGATCATTATCCCAATCTCTTTGTGAGACCTCAATGACTAGAGATTATTTGTTGCAATGACACGACAGGTAAACACTAATGCTGCCATTCAGCTGTGAGTCTAATACCTGTTACTTTAGGAAGTGCTTAAAGAATAATAATCAGAAGGAATTTTTAAAATTGCTGGAGTGTCATTCTTCCCAAGGTGACAAAATGGAATCCTGAAGATTTTTTTCAATCACATCTTATATGTACACTGTACTAAGAAAAAAAAATGCAGTCTTTAAAAATTGAAAGAACTCAATGTTCCAAATGAAAATCAGTTATTTGTAAATTCATATGTAAAATGACTTACCACACAGCGCAGCTATCAAAAGGTCTTTGGTTTATACAACTATTCCATTGTGATATTTATTCCCCTTAAGCTTTTTGCTTGCTAACTGAAATGAAAGCATTTTACAGGCAAGTATTCTTGGGCCTGAAGATGGGTTGCAAGATCTGAAGTAAACTGAGTGACAATTAAAACTCCAGGGATCATCTTCCTGTCAAAGTTGATTACATTTGTGATGAATGCTATGAAAGAAGTTGAGGAACTCCTTGGTAGAATAAAGCAGGAAAAAGGTACAGTACATGGGAGGTTCTACATGAGACACTTAATATCCAAACTAATGGGAGATGCAGGTAAAAGGCAAAGCGTAGCCCCATTGAACAGGTCCAACAGTGAAACATAGAAAAGGAGACAGGGCACTCAATGATCCAGGCAAATATGTATTGACAGGGTTTGAAAGTGGACTGTGCAATGATCCTATATAATAAAGGGGCAATATGCAAATTAACCCTCATTCCTTCACAAGATGGCTGCCTATGACCAGGCCGGCAGGGGGATTAGTGAGGGATGACTAAATGACTGAACAGCAGGCTGCGTGGGGTGACCAGGCCGGTGGGGGGACCGTGAGGGACAAGTAAGTGATTAGGAGCCAGCTGTCCAGGATTGTGAAAGGGATGTCCGACTGCCAGTTTAGGCCCAATCCTGGGACTGGTAAAGGTGCAGGCTGGGCTGAGGAGAATCCCCACCCGCCTGCACAAATTTCATGCACTAGGCCTCCTCTAGTATTGTAATAACTATGTATGGTGCCAGGTGGGTACTGGAAATATCAGGGAGAACACTTTCTGAAGTATATGATTGTCTAAAGCAAGGATGGGCAAACTTTTTGACTCGAGGGCCACAATGGGTTCTTAAACTGGACCGGAGGGCCGGAACAAAAGCATGGATGGAGTGTTTGTGTGAACTAATATAAATTCAAAGTAAACATCATTACATAAAAGGGTACGGTCTTTTTTTTCAATAGTTTTATTCATTTCAAACGGGCCGGATCCGGCCTGCAGGCCGTAGTTTGCCCACGGCTGGTCTAAAGTATATGCTGTAAACCTGAAATCAACACAAATAATATTAAATGTAAACTGTAATTGAAAAATAAAATTAAAAAAACAACAAAGTGGAATGTGGATGTGGATGGCCCAGATTGGAATTTTAGTTCTATCAAGGTGCATGTCATCAGGTCATTTATTTATCCTTTCTGCACTTCATCTGTTAAATGAACTTAATAACCTTATAAAATCATAGATTAGTGTTTGACATATGGAAAGTGTCAAGGTTTAACCAATATTACTATGGTCATCATTATCATTGTTGTTTTTGTTTTAACATTAGTACCAGTGCTAGGCAATGATGTGTGATCAAATAACTGAGAGATGAATAAGATAGTGTCCATTCTCAAGAAGCTCACACTAGTGCAGTGTTTTTAAATCACTGGTTTAAAGGCAGCATACCATTAAAAACCACCTTAAAATATTTTTTTCAACAAATGAATTATTACTATTAAAGTTGTAATAAAGGACCAATCAGGATAGTGTGCTGCTGTAATGTTAGTTCTTTGGATTGTAATTATCTAGTCATTAAGAATTGAGTTTGTAGCTTGGGATAACTCAATGCTTCCTAGTATTTTGCTGGGATGTTCTCATAATCAGAGTGTTATGTTCTGATTATCAGAAAGTTTCATGTCTCTGAACCAATTTCATTATCTGTGATTTCGAGGTTTTTTTACAATATAATATAAAAATATGCAAAATATCCATGAAACTTAAACAAAAAAATAAAATCTGAACTACAAAGCTTTGGAAACTAAAAAGTCCCAAATATTGAGAACATATGCATTAGTGACATAAGAATTACAGATATAATAACTTTATTCAGATACCTGTGGGCTATATAGCATATCTCTATAATAGGTTCATGAATAATAAGGCTTCTATATTAAAAGTTTAAAAATTAATGTGATATTAAAAATCTTTATGGTATTTACAGCAGAAGTGTATAATTTAGTATAATGCTAAAAAAACAACTGTTTTTAGAAAACTATGACCCACTCCTCTTTATTTCTTAATGTTGAGACAAAGAACCCAAGTCTGGGATCTTCAGGGGAAAAAAATTGTTTATGGACATCAGGGAGCTACACAATTTGTTCTTCCTTAATACATTCTGCTGTTTTTGCAAACAAAATCCAAACAGATCATTAAGGCTATGCCTGGAACTGAGAAAAAATATCATTGATGAATGGCTCTATGCATGGATAATAAAAGTAACAGCCATCATTTATTAAACTTCTGCCACATCCGATTTCAATAAAATCTCTTAAATGATCTTGGGAGAAAACTTTAGCCAGAAATAGGGAGGATTTTGACTGGTTTCCAGGAGGAAGCATGGCAGATAGGAGCCTGGAGCCTAAAATTGTATTTCTTGGGTGAATAGGGACGTGGGATCCATTATGGAGGAAGAAACTGTGAGCACTGCTCTCTTGATTTGAGTGAGAGGGTCTGATGGATCAGGAGATTTACTCCCCAAGATATGGTGCTGACAGCCCTTGACGCACAACAGCACCAGCTGCTTGTGAAAGTAGTCATCACAACTTGGCACAATATCATTACCTAACAACAGTAATACAGTGCCCCACTCCTGTCTCCTCTGTTATTATGCATGTATGCAAGCTTCTCCAGGCTCCACTGGAATCCTGGGCCCTTGCCAAATAAAGCAAAAGTCTAACTAGAGGCTGCATTGACCTTGAGGAAGATGGAAACATGCATGGACAAAGGGTCTTTGGGAAGCTCATGAGGCCTTGGTAGAGCCATGTCAGTCAGGCAAAGGCAGCATGAGAAGTAGAAGAAGATGGCATGTATGAGGCACTCCTGAAACCCCTTTCCTTTTAGAGCTGGAGAGAAGAAACAGGAGGAGCCCAGACTCAGAAAAATGGATGTGTTGTAAATGTATATCCAAGCTGTAATCTTAAATTCAGGCTTTGCCCGAATCCCTGTCACACAGCTACCAGTGAATTATTTATTACTAGAGGCCCAGGGCACGAAATTTGTGCACTTGGGGGTTGGGGGTGGGGTCCCTCAGCTTGGCCTGTGCCCTCTTGCAGTTCGGGAGCCCTCAGGAGCAGTTGGACATCCTTAGCACTGCTGCAGAGCGGGAAAGGCTCCCGCCACCGCCGCTGAGTTTGCCAGCCATGAGCCCAGCTCAGGGCTTCTGGCTATGTGGCACTCCCCCTGTGGGAGCACACTGACCACTAGGGGGCAGCTTCTGGGTTGAGTGTCTGCCCCCTAGTGGTCAGTGTGCGTCATAGTGACCATTCGTTCTGCCATTTGGTCAATTTGCATATTAGCCTTTTATTATATAGGAATATAGTTTTGTCATTATTATGTTCAGACCCGGTTGTTTAATAAAATAATGATCTAGATTTCCTTTGTAAGATAAATATTTTTAAATGTCTTATATTAAACGGAATTCCTGCCCTGGCCAGTATGGTTCAGTTGGCTGGGTGTTGTCCCATGCACTGAAAGGTTGCCAGTTTGATTCCTGATCAGGGCACGTGCCCAGGTTGTGGACTAGATCTATTGTAGAGGGCATGTAGGAGGCAGCCAATCAATGTTTCACTCTCACGTCAATGTTTTTCTCTCTATTTCACTTTTTCTCTCTCTCAAAATAAATTTTTTTAAAAAATTATAAACTGACTTCCCAATTACACACCTTTCTTCCCTTGTACTGACAGATATGGCTTGTGTAGTCTCAAGCATTCATGAGAAGCAGATCACATTAACGGAGTGATTTGTAACTACATAGAGGCATTAATTTGAATTACACAAATTGAGGGGGAAATAGCAAGCCCCTGAGCCTGCCTTGGCCTTTACCATCCCTAGCAAAACACTGTTCTGTCCCAGTCATCCCATACACAACAATAAATCTAGTATTTTGAAAACTAGATAAAAAATTAAAATGTCAATTGTTGCTGATGAGAAGAGAATAAAAATTGGAGTAATCAGTAAAATTTATAACTTTTAGAAGGAAAAAAATGCTGGTTACATTAGAGAATGGTGGTGTTAAAGCAAGTTTCAACTTGTGATTTATGATGTGAATGGACCTCCTATAAGTTACATGAGGAAACAAGAAAAAGGGTGTTCTTTTTTTAATATATATTTTTATTGATTTCTGAGAGGAAGGAAGAGGGAGAGAGAGATAGAAACATCAATGATGAGACAGAATCATTGACTGCCTCCTGCATGCCCCATACTAGGGATCAAATTCACAACCCAGGTATGTGCCCTGACTGGGAATTGAACCGTGACTTCCTGGTTTATAGGTTACTGAGCCACGCCAGCAGGGTGAGAAAAAGGGTTTTCTGAAATTACTTTAGCAAATACTCTGGTTTGTGTAAGATACAATAATCCATTTTTTTAAAAAAATCCATCAGAGAAAATTAGAGTCTTTTTAATTGAGATTCAGAAAATGTGTAACTTTGAAAAGTGAAATACAATTCAAAAGATACTCAGCAGGTATTCCTTTATCATTATTACTTCCAGTTTGTTAGAGTCAGCATAGTTCATCTTTAATCTTGCTGTAAGATTGGGCATGATAGTAACAATATTTCTGTGGGTTTACAGAAAATTCACTTTATACTTACAGAGTCATTGAGAATTTTAAGAGATTGATTTTAATTATTCTTATACATTACCATCCTTTATGGGGAAAATTATATGCTAGAGTTATGTTCACAATATTGGAACTCCAAGTACTTAAGCCATCTCCATCTAGAATATTAAGGGCATATTTTACCTCCAGTTATTTCTTTTATTAGGCATACATACTGAGTTCCTATATTTATTACACATCCCTAATTGGGGACCCAAAGAAGTGTAACAAATGGTTCCTGTATGAAATAGCTGATAATCTCCTTGGGAAAATGAGCCATACAGACAACACTTATAAAAACAAAATCAATTATAGTCAACAACTAAATGAATACTGCAGAAAACAAGGATTTTAGGAACTCACAAGAGAAAGGAATCTATGAGGCTGACTGGTCAAATAAATGGTGAAAACTTATACTTTAAAATAATCATTCTGGCTTTTATTTGTCCATCTTAGTGAGGCCGCAGTGGTAGCTGCTGCTCTCTGAATTTCACTATGCTGCCCAGGACAAGAAAAAGAAGCTGGAAAGTTGACCAAGAAAGACAAAGACACAGTGAACAAATCTAAGGGCAAGGCCAAAAAGAAGTGATCCAAAGGCAAAGTTCGGGACATGCTCAATAACCTAGTCTTGTTCGACAAAGCAAAACATGACAAACTGTAAGGAAGTTCCCAACTATAAGCTTATAACCCCAGTTGTTGTCTCTAAGAGACTGTAAATCCAGTTCCTTGGCCAGGGTAGCCTTTCAGGAGCTCCTTAATAAAGGACTTATTAAACTAGTTTCAAAGCACAGACCTCTAGTAATTTACACCAGAAACACTGAAGGTGGAGATTCCACAGGTCCCACTAGCTGCACATTTTGAAAAGTAAAACTTTATTAAATTAAAAAATAAAGAATCATTCTGGCTATTCTGAGAATAGACCAGGGGTGGGCAAACTTTTTGACTCGAGGGCCACAATGGGTTCTTAAACTGGACCAGAGGGCCGGAACAAAAGCATGGATGGAGTGTTTGTGTGAACTAATATAAATTCAAAGTAAACATCATTACATAAAAGGGTACGGTCTTTTTTTTTCAATAGTTTTATTCATTTCAAACTGGCCAGATCCGGCCCGCGGGCCATAGTTTGCCCACGGCTGGAATAGACTATAGGTGGAAAAGGTAAAAAGAGACTAGCTATAAAGAAAGTATGCAGTAATCAGGCTGAAGATCTTGGTGGTTTAAATCAAGATGGCAGTAGTAGTAATGGTGAAAAGCACTGGATTTTGTTTATATTTTGTACATGCCTTGACAAATTTGCTAATGGGTCAGATGAGGAGTGCAATAGAAACAGAGGAATTGATATTTGCTCAAAGTTTCTTGGCCTGAAAGAATGCAAGATTATAACTGTCATTTACTGAGATGTGATGATTTGAAAAAGAACCATTTTTGGGGGAAATTCAAGAATTTGTGGGGGACATTATGATAAAGATAGATATTAGTATACAATTAGTGATATGAAGTAAATAATTGGTTACATGAGTCTGAAGTTTATTAGAGGCCTCCACTGGAAATACAATTTTTGGTTTCTTAAGAGTACAGGTTTTAAAGTCATTAGACTACTGAAATCACCTAGAGAGAGAGAATATGGATAGAAGAAAAGTCTGAGATTAAGCCCTGGGGCATTACAATGTTTAAAGATTACGAAAATGAGAAAGGACAACTGAAGGACTCAGAGAAAGAGTGGCCAGTAACAAAGGAAGAAATCTAAAAAAGTGGGATGCTCTGAGGATAATGTGAGGGCAGTGGTTCAAAAGAAAAGAGGTAAACTGTCATCTGATGCACACAAGTCAAGTGAGATGAGAAGTAAGACTTGATATTTTATTGAAAGTGTGGAAAGAGTAGAACAACGCAAGAAGCAATAGTACCGGATGCTTCATCTGAGTGGATATGGAAGTCATGAAGAACCATGCTAGGGGTGGTGCAGGAAAAAGTGATATTGAACTAATTGTTAAGAGGGAACTATTACAGTACCTTTAAAATGACTGTATCAAAAAAGAGAATAGACAGGATATTCTGATGACATGAGCTTCAAAGCTGGCATTGTGCAAGGAGTGGCAATGTAGATGTATGTATGATGTAGAGTGGCAATAATGAGAAAGTTCCTACCCAACACTAGGCCCAGTGGTCTGTGGATTCTTCAGGATAGCAGAAGGTTTAGTATCCCTTCTACAAGGCTTTAAAATATCTGTAATATCCACACAAATACCACTTCCCCTTAGATTTTTAAATACCCCCTAAGAGGGATATTATGGGCCCTGGTTGAAAACCACTGGACCTAATTGCAAAGTTCCATTTCTTGCCCTTTGTTGGCACTGCCTCAACTATACAACTTTTTCAAACTTGTATAGTTCTATATACTTCTACATCAAGGTTAATTTTACATAACTCTGATAGTCCATTTTAATTGTGATTGGCATGGCTTCCAGGAGCTTCTTCCTCACCTAGAGATGTGCAAGACTTCTATTTTATTGTTTACATTTTTAGCCATGGACTCCTTTGCTCAAACAAGTTATATAGAAGCAAAAATGAATGAAACAAATGAAATAAAGCTCTTCTATTTAGATACCAAGGCTCTGTGTGTGCTATTTGGGCGGGGAGCATAATTGAAGAGAATAAGGTAACTGTTTTTAAAAATAAACTTTAATACAAAACTCTGATAGCATTCCAGACCCCAATGTGTGATGACTGGTCTTTAGAGAAATTATTACTTCCTGTACGTGGTATTCCTTAAATTGCACTGCCCAGTAGGATACCCATCCTACCAACATCTGCCAAAGCTAATGTTGAAGATAGCTCTAATGGAATAGGGGTGTTTAATAGCTTTCTTGGTGCTTTTGCAATTGAAAATGTAGCTGGCATATCTGTTGTTTAGTCTACCAAAGATCAGAATGTCTAAATCTGAAATTCACAGAACATGGATGTAAGCAGGGTGTCTCTATTGAAATGAACCTATAGGGAAGTGATGAAGAGTCTCTCCTTGACCACAGAGGTTGCTCTGTACCCTCTTCTCAGCTAGGAATTAACCTTGGACTTACAAATCCATTCTTTCCAAATCTGGTCCTAGCAAGAATCTTGCCAAGTTGGTTTAGAGAGAATGCCCAACCCTTCGTATCTGATCACCCTGGCCTGCATTCAGTAAGAATCCTGTTAAGTTACTTTAGCAAAAATCCCAGCACTTTTCTCCTTTTACTAATTTTCCATCCACTGACTCTTTCACCTTGCTCTTTGTCTATAAATTCCCAGTTGTCCTTGTATTTTCAATTGAGCTCAGTTCAATACTGAAGTATCTTTTTCTCTATCCAATAATTTCTCAATAAAATCTGTCTTTACTGCTTTAACTGGTGCTTTAACAAAGGGGAGGCAGGAGCTGGGGCATTGTACCTAAATGAACACCCTGCCAACTACAAACTGCTGAGTCAAGTACTTACCTCATTCTTCACTGTGATTGTGTAAATATGTGTGCTTGTGTGTGTGTTCAAGTAAATTGAAGAGAACAACATCTACTTTATAGCATCATTATGAAAATTAAATTAGATTATTATCTATATATATAAAGATCCAGGGGCCATTGCAACTGAACGAATGACCGAACAAACAACTGAACAGGCTGAATGGGGCAACAAGGCCAGCAGGGGGGTTAGTGAGGGATGACCAAACAACTGAGCACCAGGCTGCATGGGGCGACCAGGCCGGCAGGCGGGTTAGTGAGGGACAACCAAAAGATTGAACAGCAGGCTGTGTGGGGTGACGAGACCAGCAGGGGGGCACTGAGGGGCGATCAAATGACCAAACAGCAGGCTGTGTAGGGCAGTTGGGAGGGAGCAGGCCGGCTGGGGGGGCCAGTTGGGGGCGAGCAGGCCAGCAGGAGTGGGTCAGTTGGGGGCGAGCAGGCTGGCAGGGGAGCAGGTAGGGGTGATCAGGTCAGCAAAGGGGGGCAGTTGGGGGCAATCAGGACTGCAATGGGGGGCAGTTGTGGGCAATCAGACCGGCAGGGGGGTTGTTGGGGGTGAGCAGGCAGGCACAGGGGGCAGTTGAAGGTGATCATGCTGGCAGGAGGTGGCAGTTGGAGATGAGCAGGCCGGCAGTGGGGGCAGTTGGGAGCAAGCAGGCCAGCAGGGGCTGGGCAGTTGGGGGTGAGCAGGCTGGCAAGGAGGGCAGTTGGGAGTGATCAGGCCAGCAATGGGGGGGGCAGTTAGGGATGATCAGTCTGGCAGGGGGGCAATTGGGAACAATCAGGCCAACAGACAGAGTAGTTAAGGACGATCAGGCAGGCTGGCAGGTGCGCAGTTTAGAGCCAGTGGTTCCAGATTGTGAGAGGGATGTCCAACTTCCAGTTTTTGAGGATCGTGCCTAAACCAGCAGTCGGACATCCCCTGAGGGGTCCCAGATTGGAGAGGGTGCAGCCAGGACTGAGGGAAACCCCTTTCCCCGTGCACAAATTTCATGCATCCAGCCACTAGTCATATATAATAAAAGCCCAGAGACCAAAACAGTAGAACGACCAGAGACCAGAATGACCACGGCCCCTCACCCAGGCCAGCAGCCCCCCAGCAAGCAATTAGGGGTGATCAGGCAGTCAGACAAGCAGTTAGGGGCAATCAGAAAGGCAGCAGAGTGCTTAGGGGTGATCAAGCAGGCAGAGTGCTGAGGGGTGATCAGGCAGGCAGAGTTCTTAGGGGTGATCAGGCAGGCAGAGGCAGTTGGGGGCCAGCAGGCCCAAATTGTGTGAGGGATGTCCAACTGCTGGTTTAGGCCTGGTCCACTGGACATCTCCCAGGGGTCCCAGATTTTGAGAGGGTTCAGGGTGGGCTGAGGGATTCCCCTCCTCCCCCACGCCATGCACGATTTCGTGCACCAGGCCTCTAGTATAGATATAAAAGGCTAATATGCAAAGTGTTCCCTCAGGGGTTGGACTGGAGACCAGGAGTTCAATCGCTCGCTATGATGTGCACTGACCACCAGGGGGTGGTGCAGAATGAAGGAAGGCCCCAGCTGGCAGCTGGAAAGCCCCGATCAGCCCTGATTGCGGGCCAGGCCTAAAGACCCTACCTGTACATGAATTTTGTGCACCGGGCCTCTAGTCTATAATAAACTTTAATATATACTTGGCATGTGAAGCACTTAGTTTCCAATTGCCCCAGAAATTTAACCAGTGAGGAAAAAGCAAATTCTCTCTCTTTTACAGCTTGGTTATATTACATACCATAATCTGAACCTTGTCACTTAAAGACTTCTAACTGGTAACAATATCCAGAAGGAATCTGGAGTTTATTGATATAGAAGAGGCTTAAAATACTCAAGTAATCACACTCCATTGTAGCGTGCCTACACATTCTTTAACACTTTTCTCATTGAAAGGTGGTCCCTGTGTTTCCTTTCTTAATTGTAAGCAATATAATATAACTTACGTGATGCTGCCTAACATCTGTGTCTAGATCAGAAAATATGCTGCTTCTTTACCTGGTTCTCTTGGAATACACATGCTATGGGAAACCAGTCATCATGTAGAAAAATCCAACTACCTGGGATATGCATAACATAGAGAATGCATGTAGACACTTCTGTTGACAGCACAAGCTAAACTGCCAAGCAGCAACCAGCATCAACTGCCTGTCATGAGAGTTAGCCATTTTGATTGCCCATCTTAGTCAATTGTTAAGGTAACTATGAACATGGCCAATGTGTGATTGTAACTGTAGGAGGGAACCTCAATCATTAAAATGCACCAAAAATGCACCTCAAACCTACACATCAAATGTAGTTAGTGAAGAAAATATTTTTTAAAAACATACCAGTATCAATATGTATACTGTTTGCATTATTACATTCTCAGAGCCAAAGTTATACAAAATTAAAGTATTTATTAAAGATTATGTTGACATTTGTTGATTACTTGGGAATTCTAAGTAATTCACTCAGTATAAGAGGATCATCAGAGTTCAGGACAGAAGAATCAAATTTTATTTCATATTTTGAATTAATTTGACATATATGATTTGATATAATAGAGTTCCTGGTAACTCTATTCATTCCCCTAGGAAAATATGTATTGAAAATTACTGAAGTAGGCCTATTTCATATTTATTCTGAGACTGCTTTTAAAATTAACACATGCAGAAACCCACCCAAATGAAAGATAAAAAGCTGCTTCTAATTTGAAACAAACACCTAATGCTATATAGAGATATTAATTAAAAATGAACTCAGCCAGCCCTGGCCGGTTTGGCTCAGAGGATGGAGCGTCAGCCTGAGGCTGAAAGGTTCCAGGTTTGACTCCGGTCAAGGGCACATGCCTGGGTTGCAGGGTCAATCCCCAGTAGGGGGCGTGCAGAAGGCAGCTGATTAAACATACTCATCATTGATGTTTCTATCCCTCTCTACCTCTCCCTTCCTCTTTGAAATCAATTTTAAAAAATGAACTCAGCCACTGAGTACATATAAAACAAAATTATTGCTTGTTTTTTGTTTCTTTCATACAAATATTTTGCCGTGCTTGCTTCTCTCTCTCTCTCTCTCTCTCTCTCTCTCTCTCTCTCTCTCTCTCAAATAAGGAAGCAGACCTTATTACATTAGAAACTGAATCTTACGGCACATGTATTCTGGTAGTAGCCATGGCCAAATAATCACTAGACATTAAAATAAAAAAGAAACTCAGTAAAAATACAAAATTAAACCAAATGTCAATCTGAAAAAAAACATTATTTCTAATTATCTTAGTATTATCTAAAGGCCTAGGGAATGTAGAAAGGTAATATGGAAGTCAACTTGGAATTGTATTGTGGATAAATGAATATATGTGGGGGGATAAAGAAAGCAAGGGTTGAGCTCCTAATTTATTACTCTGAGAAGCTGAGCAAGACTTTGATTCAATATTGTCACTTTTGTCATAGGGAATACTTTGGTCAGCATATCTGTAAAATATTAACAATAAATCACTAATACTGCTACCACTGCTGTGGAATATACCAAATTAGAATGATACCCTCAAAATGGAAAGAAAGTCTTATTGGCATCTGAATAAAACAGTATATTCAGTAGGATGTGACATGCTCCTGCTTTTCCTTACCCTCTTTCTGACCCTAAAAATGGTTCTGTTTTCTATCTCTCCCATTATCTAATAGCAGGCAGAGTTTCCAATTAGATTTAAAGCTAAATTAGACTAATGAATTTTTTTTAACTTAGCCAGAAATAGTCATGATGGTATTCTTGTAGAAGACTCATACATTTCATTTTAGATCCTTATTGAGAATTTTCCTTTGTGAGCATCATCTAAAATTTTAAAACGTGTGTTGATTGTAATCTCTTATAACTGATGATTGAATTACTTAATTGTATCTGTCAGAAGCAATCACAAGTGAGGCAATAGAGGATGGAATTGTGTTATTTTATTAGAAATTATTTGGTTTCTCTGTTTCATTAAATTACATGCAGAATGACATTACAGAATGATTAATTAACAAGGACACAAATATAATAGCTCAATTACTCTAAACTCTATGGATTATTTTCTATAACCACAGAAGAATAAAGAAAATTTTACTAGGTTAAAGGCCTATAAAAGTTATGAAATCAGTTTAATTTATTATGTTTATGTGGAATATATCTGAGATATGTTTGGTTAATTTTCACCTACACTAGAAACTTAGGATGTGGAACATCCAAAATAGGCTCCTAGTAGCAAAGGCTCTGGGCAAACCCCAAGTGTTATGTAGTCCAGACGAACATACAGAACTGAATGAAGGAAAATCAATTTCCTACCCAAGAGGCATATTTCTCAGAGTAAACAAGCAGGATAGCACAATCTACTGCCTACCAAATAAGTAGAAATTCATTTTTGTGCTCCTGATTACAAAGGGAATTCTCTCAACATGACCATGGGAAAGTTGTGGAGAACATTCCATTAATTAGTAGAGGAGTTCATGGTCATAACTGTGCTTCTTTGGAGCATATTAACCCAATAAGAAAAATCCTTTTGTTTACAATAAGTGATTTGCTTTGAAAAGACTGTATATATATAATGGCTTTATCCAGTAAATAAGTACAAGGATTGCTGTAACATAAATCAAATATATGGCTGCTCTTTTAAAAATGTTTTTTCAAATTTTACAAGATATCTGATTAGAAATACTAATTACTTATATATGTCAGTATTCCCCAGAAACCCAAGAAATATACCAAGGCTCTCTTTTTTACCTAAGTGTACTTCAAAGCAAATTTATGTTCAACAATTACTAAGGGCATCGCCAAATTCCTTGTTACTGTAGAAACAAAAGGGCTTAGGAATTTTCATTCTTTCCTGTTGTACTTATTAAGCATCTCTTACATGGTTGGCACTGTGCTGATTGCTGGAGATACAGTGGTTGACCAAGTTACCATGATTAAAATTTCACATTTATGTATGATGTATAATTAATACATTGATTGAATAAATTAATGAATGACAAAATAAAATAATGACTGAAAGCAGCCTGACCCATTATTGGATGGAATGGTAACATTGTTTCTTCGATTTGAACATTCAGCTCACACAGAACAATACTTGTTTTCTTTAGTTTTGCTTTGGTTTATTTTGTTTTTTTTGCTTTTGTACAAGCTGGGTGAGCTGACTTTATACCTCCTTATTCTGATTTTCACATTTGTAGGTGCCCTAGAAGTTATTAGTGACCATTTTACAATGCAAAATTTAGAATGGATCAATTATTGATATGTCTCTGAGTAGCAATGTTTCAAAATACCCAGCTTTTTCTTTCTTAATTTAATGGTCATCTTTTTCCATATACTTGTGATTTCTACATAATTCTCTTTCTTATGGATTAGAAGTAACTGCAGAAGGTAGTAAACATTCTAAGCATAAACCCATCAGTGAGACATTAATTTAAGCAAAGAGACCTATACGAATAATAGTTATCACCGCTCTGTCTTGCTTCCTGCAATTTTTTATCATCAGCATAAGGGTTTTTGTCCTGCTAAGTGACCTATCATGTAATTGCTTTTCTTACTTACGAACTCAAACAAATTGAGTCCTGTTACCACACACACAAATATAATATGTTTTGTATTTATTCATATATTTTGCAAGTTCTGAATATTATCTATTAATTTTGAGAAAAAACGTATTGTTTTTGCCATATGTGGTATGAACTAACACAAAGTATTTTTTGAAAAAATCAATATAATTGCTACTGCAATCTAAAACATTATTTATATCTTGTTCTTTAATAAAGGCAAAGACTAATAATTTTGAATACTTATGAAATAGATAAATGATTTTTCTTAACATTAGAGATAGGACAATCTTTCATCATAGGCTCTTGTTTTTCTTAGGTAACCACAATGATTCAAACTTGATTATACCTTTTGGGGGTATATTAGTGTTCCACACAGCTATCATATAACTACCAGGAAATTACATCCCACTGGTGAAATAGCTTCCTTCTTGTTGTTCTTCTAAAAGCACACATTTTGAAAGGTGATCACGTGCTCATTTTGCTACGAAGATTTTCAAGGTACAGAGATATCTTATTCACTTATAGACTTCTCACATTTCCAAATGGTCATTTTTAATTTACAATTTATAAAATATTTTAATATAGAAATCAACAAGTACATAGGTAGACAGTAAACATCTAAAGCAGAAAGAAATAAAATATATGAAAAAAGTTATAAACCATATGATCTATGTATGTTTTCTTTTGTGATTTTTAAATACCTAATTAGGTTGGTCCTCGAGAATGATCTTTTATTTTAATTTCATAATTTCACTTATGGATTCACTAATTCATATTTCCCAAATTCTAATATGTATTATTTCCTCTGCTGGGTCATATTCTTCTCAGTGAGATAAATAAATATGGTAACAGGAGATAGTTGCTGTAATTGTAACAAAGTCCTATGGGCATAGATGACTGGAACAAGGATTTGGTGTAGTAATTTTTTATTGAAGAATATTGTCAAAATCAGACTTTAATATCTCACTCTAAATAATGGATAGAACAATTAGAAAATCAAAGAGGAAATAGAACAACACAGTAAGCCCACTAGACCCAACCAACATCTATAGATTGCTCCATTCAACAGCAGCAGAACACATACTCATTTCAACTGTGCATGAAACATTTTAACCTGGCTGGCATGGCTCAGTGGTTGAGTGTCGACCTATGAACCAGCAGGTCATGGTTTGATTCCTGGTCAAAGCACATGCCCGTGTTGTGAGCTCAATCCCCATTGTGGGGCATGCAGGAGGCAGCCGATCAATGATTCTCTCTCATCATTGATGTTTCTATCTCATACTCTCCCTTCCTTTCTGAAATCAATAAAAAGTATGTTTTTTTAAAAAAAGAAACATTCTAGGTGACATGCTAGGTTATAAAACAAGCCATAATAAATATAAAAGAATAGAAATCATATAAAGTATGTTCTTTGACCACAGTGGAATACAATTAGAAGTAAATAACAAAAGAAAATGTGTGCTATTCACAAATATGTCGAATTTACTGCACAATCTTAAATAACTACCAGATTTAAGAAAAAATCATTGTGGTTTTAATTTGCATCTCTCTGATGATTAGTGACAAGCATTTTTTTAATCTATAATAATAAAAGCATAATATGCTAATTAGACCAATGTCCTCCTGGATGTCCTGGATGATCTTCCAGATGAAGCTGGGGCTGCTAGGGAAGCCCTGGTCCCAGATGCCTGCCAGTGGCCAGAGGGAAGCCCTGGTTCTGGGTGCCAGAGGGAAGCCAGTGCCAGCAGCTGGAGGAAGGAAGGCCTGCTCTTGCATAAATTTCGTGCATCGGGCCTCTAGTATGTCTATAAGCATCATAAAGAAGATTCTATTTGCTAAAATTTGGAATTGGAGAGTAATACCAACAACCTTAAATATATAAAAAGGATTTTACTATTTACAAGTGTATACCAACAAATTAGATAACCTAACTGAAATAAACTTCTACACAGACTCAAACTATTGAAACTGACACAGGAAGAAATGGAAAATATGATTAAATCTATAACAAGTAAAAATATTTAATTTGTTAGCAAAAACATTCTCACAAAGAAAATTTTATAACCAGATAGCTTCACTGGTGATTTCTATCAAACATTTAAAGAAAAATTAACACCAATACTTCAACCATCAACAAAACAACAAGAAAGCCCACTGCATGGGAGAACATATTTGCCAATATTATCACCAATAAGGGTTTAATCTACAACATTTACAGGGAACTCATACAACTCAACAAAAGAAAGCTAAACAACCCAATCAAAAACTGGGAAATGGACCTAAATAGATACTTTTCATAAGAGGACATATAGAAGGCCAAGAGACATATGAAAACATGTGCAAAGTAACTAATCATCTGAGAGATGCAAATCAAAATGACAATGCGGTACCATCTCACACCTGTCAGAATGGCTATCATCAACAAATCAACAAATGACAAGTGCTAGTGAGGATGCGGAGAAAAAGGAACCCTCCTTCACTGCTGGTGCGAATGCAGACTGATGCAGTCACTGTGGAGAACAGTATGGAGCTTCCTCAAAAAACTAAAGTGGAACTTTCATTTGACCCATCCAACTTTTAGGACTATATCCCAAGAAACTAGGAACACCAGTCAGAAAGGATATATGCACCCCTATGTTCATAGCAGCACAATTTCACCATAGCTAAGATTTGGAATCAGCCTAAGTGCCCATCAGCTGATGAGTGGATTAAAAAACTGTGGTACATCTAAACAATGGAATACTATGTTGCAGTAAAAAGGAAGGAACTCCTACCATTTGCAACAGCATGGATGGAGCTGGAGGGCATTATGCTAAGTGAAATAAGTCAGTCAGAGAAAGATAAATATCACACAGTCTCACTCATTTGTGGATTATAATGAACAACATAAACTGATAAACAAAAACAGATCCAGAGATAGAGAAGCCTTGATCAGACCATCAAACCTCAGAGGGAACATAGGGGAGGGTGGGGGTAAGGGGGAGAGATCAACCAAAGGACTTGTATGCATGCATATAAGCATAACTAATGGACACAGACACTAGGGGGGCGAGAGCAGGAGCAGGGAACACCATAATACATTAATCAATAAAGATAAATAAATAAATAAATAAATAAATAAATAAATAAAATTAAAGGAAAATAAAGTAAAAGAGCTAGGAATACTCCCATTTTATTCTATGTGGCAATCTTACTATGCTACCCAAATCAGACAAAGATGCACAAGAAAAAAAAACTGCAAATAAATACTACGTATACACAGACTCCAAAATACTATAAAACAAATAAGCAAAAACACAAACCAAATGCAGCACCAAATAAAATGATTATGCATTATAACCAAATGAGATTTATTCCAGGAGTGCAATAATTTAATACACTGTATGTGTAGGATAAATGACAAAAACAACATGACCATTGCAATTATGGAAGCCAAGAAGTCTCATGATTTGCCATTGGCAAACTGGTGATATAATTCAGTCTGAGTCCAAAGTCCTGAGTATTGGAGGCTTACAGTATAAGTCCCCATATGAGTTTGAAAGCCCAAGAACCAGAAGTGCCACTGTCCAGAGGCAAAAGAAGATGGATGTTTTACCTCAAGCAGAGAGACTGAATTCACCCTTTGTCCATCTTTTTGTTTTATCCAGGCCCTCAATGGATTGGATGATGCCTACCTGCATTGGTGAGGGTGTTTTTCCCTACTCGGTCTACTGATTCAAAAGATAATCTCTTCTGAAGATACCCTCACAGACACACCCAGAAATAATGTTTTATCAGTAATCTGGGCATTCCTAGTTAAGTCAAGTTGACACAAGAAATTAACTATTACATAGTGTGGGATGTGTATACTGAAAACTACAGAATATCATTGAAAGAAAAAAGGAATCCTATATAATAAAAGAGAAACAGGAAAATTAACCATCACTCCGTCACTTCACTACACCCACCAGCCAATCAGAGAAACTATGCAAATTAACCCAACAAAGATGGCGGTTAATTTGCATACACAGGTGAGTGAAGACTGAAGATGACTGAAGATGGTGGTGGTCATGGACCTGAAGCGAGCAGGAGGCTTGGGTTGCTCCTGGCAATGGAGGAAGCCAAGCTTCCTGCCGGCCCTGGACTCCGCTCAAGGAATGGCTGGGGGCCTGGGCTCTGCTCAAGGAGTGGCTGGGGGCCTGGGTTGCAGGGGATAATCCAGGCTTCCAGCCAGCCCTGGCCTCCACTCCCAGAGCTGGAAAAAAAAAAAGAGGGGCTGGGAGCAGCCGAAGCAGAGAAGCCAAGCCTTGCTGCTGTGGCTGGACCAAAGGCCTGGATCCTGGGTGCTGGAGGAAAACCGGTGCCAGCAGCCAGGGGAAGGAAGGCCTATTACACGAATCTTCATGCAATGGGCCACTAGTCTATACAATAAAAAGCCAGGGTCATAAGGACCCACCAAAAGGAAGTCAGTGCTGGGTTGCCATGGCTGACTGACTAGGGTGATGCGGATCAGGCCCAGAGAGAGGCCTGCAGAGAGAGAGGCAGGGTCTGATCCGTAGCCTCTGTGGAAGCTGTTGATCAGAACTTGCCCCTCTTTCTCTCCTGGCCTGGCCAACATCTGTGCCTCTATTTCTCTCTAGGCCTCCACCAGGGCTGCTGATCAGCCCTGCCTTTCTGATCAGGCCCCGTTGATAGGCCCAGAGATGCTGACTGGCATAGAAACTGACCAATCAGAACCAAATCTGGGCGAATGTAAAGAGTCAATGGCTGCCTAGGAGGTGAAGCTTTTGATGCTAACTGGCATAGAAACTGACCAATCAGAACCAAATTAGCCAGCAGAGGAGGGCAGTTGGGGGCAAGATCAGGCCTGCAGGAGAGGGCAGTTGGGAGTGAGATCAGGCCAGCAGGGGAGAGTAGTTAGAGGTGATCAGGCAGGCAGAGGCAGTTAGGGGCGATCAGGCCAGCAGGGGAGGGCCATTGGGGGCGACATTAGACTGGCAGGGGAGGACAGTTGGGGGCAACCAGGCTGGAAGGGGAGAGCAGTTGGGAGAAAGAACAGGATGGTAGAGGAGGGCAGTTGTAGTCGAGATCAGGCCATCAAGGGAGGGCAGTTAAAGGTGATCAGGCAGGCAGAGGCAGCTGGTGGTGAGATCAGACCGGCAGGGGAGAGCAGTTGGGGGCTCAATCAGACCTGCTGGGGAGGGCAGTTAGGGGCGATCAGGCAGGCAGGTAGAGGGGTTAGGAGCCAGCATTCCCAGATTGTGAGAGGGGTTTCTGACCACCAGTTTAGGCCGGATCCATGTGGGATCGGGCCTAAACCGGTGGCTGGACATCCCCCAAGGTGTCACTGATTGGAGAGGGTGCAGGCTGGGTTGAGAGAACCCCCCTCCATGCATGAATTTCATGCACCGAGCCTCTAGTCTATATATATAAGACGCCAGTGACCAGAACAATGTAATGACCAGAACAACCAGTCACTATGACGCCCACTACAGCCAGCAAACCAGCCCGATCAGGGGGTGGGGCTGGCGAGTCAACCTCCCATGGCCCCTCCCCATAGCTGACCCCGCCCCTGATCGGACTCTCCCACCCCAATTAAGGGCTGGGTGGCCGGCCAACCCCCCTGTGGCCCTTCCCCCCACAGGGCCCGCCCCTGATGGGGTCCCACCACCTTATCGTACCACAGTCCATTCCTCTGGATGGCCCCATCCCTGATTACTGCCCCATCCCAATAGGGGTTAGGGCCAGCCGGCTAACCTCCTGCAGCCCCTCTCCCCACCTGGTCCCACCCCACATCGGCCCCCCCCACCCCAATCAGGGGCAGGGCTCGCTGGCCAACCACCTGAGGCTCTTCCTTGAGGCCTGCCCCACTCCCAGTGGGCCCCCACCACCCTGATTGGCCCACAGCCCCTCCCCCGAGCCAGCTCCACCTGCAATCTCCCCATCTCACACCAATCAGCGGTGGGGATGGCCGGCCAACCTCCCATGGCCCCTCCCCTGGCTGCTGGCTCCTGATTGACCCCCCCACCCCATTCTTGGGTGGGGCTGGCCAGCCCACTGCCCACAGCCCCTCCCCATGCCTGGCCCCACCCCTGATCAGCCCCCACCACCCCAATCAGCCCACAGCCCCTCCCTCCAGCCAGCTCCACCCCCAATTAACCCCCACAAACCAATAGGGGGTGGGACTGGCCAGCCAACCTCCCATGGCCCCTCTCCTAGTCACTGACCCCCGATCAGCCCCCAACTCCATTCTGGGGTGGGGCCAGGAGGCCTACCACCCACAGCCCCTCCCCATGGCCAGCCCCACCCCCAATCAGTCCCCCATCCCAATCAGGGGTGGGGCCCATCCACCAATTTCCTGTGGCCCCTCCCCTGCTGGCCCAGGCCTGATTAGGCCCCTGATTAGGGCATGCCAGCCGGCCAACCTCCCGCTGTCTCCTCCTCCCAATACACTGGGCCCCTATCTGCCCCGATTGGGGCCAGGCAGGCCGGACTCCACCCATGCACAAATTCATGCACTGGGCCTCTAGTACTGAAATAATTTGAAAAACATATCATGCTTATGAATTGGAAGATATAATATTGTTAAGATGGCAATATAAGAGTAAAATACACCTGGCCTGTATGGCTTAGTGTTGAGCGTTGACCTATGAACCAGGAGGTCACAGTTGGATTCCTTGTCAGAGTACATGCCTGGCTGTGGGCTTGACCTCCAGTAGGGGGCATGCAGGAGGCAGCTGATCAATGATTCTCTCTCATAATTGATATTTCTATCCCTCTTCCTCTCTCTGAAGTCATTAAAAAAGAAATTTTATAAAATGAAAAGTAAAGTAAATACCAATATCCATGAACATTGACACAAAATCCATAAAAAATATATGAATGACAATCACATCAAATGAAGTTCAACAACAATGACATTAACAAATAAGGAATGTACAAATTAAAACCGCAAGGAGAAACTCTTACATACCTACAATCTGACTAAAATAATAAACATAGTCATCTAAATAACTGACAATACCAAGAACTTGAAATGATCTGGAATAATTGGAATTGTCACACATTAATGGTGAGAATGTAAAATGATACAGGCACTCTAGATAGCAGTTTTCCATAAAGTTAAATATACATTTATCAGAAATAGAATCAAAATTAGAATGAAGCAAATGAGGCCTTCACCTCAAGAATAAAATTTAAGGTCATATATAAAAAAAAAACACCTCAGTATTCAAGATCAATATTATTTTAGTGTGATATTTTAAAATATCAAAATTCATGCAGAAATCCATGAAGAAAAAAATATGCAAATTTTAATTGGAGAATGAATCAGTGTTATTGATTTTCCTTTATTTGTCTGACTCCAGTATGTCTCAACATAGCCCTGTCCAACACTCTCACACAGGTATCTATCCCAGAAAAATGAAAACATGTTTATACATAAACCTATATACAAATGTTTACAGCAATGCTATTTGTAATTGACAAAACCTGGAGAAAATATAAAACTTCTTTAAGGCCTGAATAGTTATTTAACCATGGTAAATCCATGTAATGAAATACCTACTCAAAAATGAAAAAGAACAAACCATTGATACCTGGAACAACTTGGTACAACTTAAAGGCATTATGATAAATGAAAGAAGACAGTCTCAAAATATTACATGCTGTATAATTCCATGTATATGACATTCTCAACAAAGCAAAATTTAAGGATTGAGAACAGATCAGTGACTATCAGGGACGAAGGGTGAGAGGAGTGTTTGACCACAAATGTGCAACAAGGAAGAGTTTTTAGCAGTGATGGTATCTTTATTATGATGGTGGTTATGGGAATCTGTACCTTAATTAAAACTAAAACTATACACCAAATAGTAAGTAAGAAGTCATTCAGTAAGTAAATACATACATACATACATACATACATACATACATACATAAAACAAGCCAATTTATCTACAAATAAATTAAAAATAACCTCTAGTGGATATAAGTGGAATAGAAATTTAAGACAGGAGAGGGATCTCTGTGTTTTATTGATAAGATCATACTACGTTGGTGTTATAAAATAGCATAGAAACCTTGAAAATATAATCTAAGTAGATTGAGAGGAGGTAAGAAGGGCATTTTAGGAGCCTAAACAAAATGAAGACAACTGAGGAAAAGGGATGCCTAAGACAAGCTCTAGAAATAGTGACCCTCTGCAAAGACTGAAGGAGAAAATCTGTTTCAAGCAGTAGAGAGGAAAACTAGAAAGTCTGAGTAAGCCAATACTGTGTAAAGCATGTACAACTCAGACAGTATCCTGTGTAAACAAATAGGAAAATTTTGAGTGCTTTTGATAAGGGAAGTTACATATTTAGAACAATGAATAAGAGAGACTGATTTTATGGTACACTATAAGGGGGATTGGAAGTGAATGAGACCAATGAGAAAGTAGTTGTATTAGATCAAACATGAAGAAAAAAGCATCCAACCTAAAATGATAGTAGTGTGATTGGAATATATTTAAAAATTAAATTAGCAAATGGTTTCAACATTGGATATAATTGAAAAAATAATTTCTTGTGACCTATTATCAGTTGCTTTTGTTAATATTTCAAAGTGAGCAAGTGTTTCTAACATTTGTTCTGAAGATCACATTGATTTTTGATGAAATCAGTTGAAAATATTTTCTTAAGCCTGAAAAACTCTTTCAGAATCAGTAAATATATTTATATTTTTAAAAAGGAACCTAATAACTTGAAATATTTGCAGTTAATTGGCATAAAATGGTTTGGTGACAATATTATAATATATTCAGTTGAGAATTCCAATTATAATAGGTGATCAGACATTTCACTGTTTGTTAATTTTGACTTTAGTCCATAGAATGCATTCATATATACCCAGTGTCTTTGTAAAGTTCATTTTTATGGTAAATACAGGAACCATAATGAGTGCCACAAAGCTCAGACAGGCAAGTCATGCCAAAAGCATCTTGAGCTATAAAATGTATAAAATCAATTAGTTAGGTCCCGACCTCAAGAATTCATACTTCTCCCATCTTTGTGGAAAGTATTCAGTAAGACTTGGGGATATAAACCTCTTATTTCTAAACCCATCAAAGTTTAGCAGTCTGTATTGAGTAGACAAGATTGAAATTCATTATGGGAGAATCTGACCTAGTCAAACGGAAACATAACATTTCTCTAGCATGTGATGAATACAATTAAAATAAGTAATACCAGCCAGTTCCTAACCAGCATTTGAAATATAAAATAACAGGGAGAATTTATATTCTACCAGAGTGTACTTAAAACATATTGTCCATGTGCATGTGACAGAGAATAAAATGTTGTCATGTAGCACATGATCTAACAAGTACAATAAGGACAGTTATGCTACAGCAGGAAAATAAGATAGAAAATGGAATTAATGTGTGACCCAACCATTTGCATAGTTAAAGCATTTCATAATATAGAACCTTTAACTCTTACTGAAAAAAAATCCATGTATGTTAAAAAATAATATGCATTTAGGATATCCATTGACAAGCAATAGAAACATTTCCCTAAACAATTAATGTCTGATTATTTTTGCCTCCAACATTTATTTCTTCACCTAGCAGACATTATATTTTCTATATTTTAATGAACATGCTAAATGTATAAATTTTGAGCATAAAAGCAATGCTACTCTGGCTAAAGGAGCAAAAGAAGACCTAATAGGATTTTCCATCTTAAATTTTATTTCACAGTTGAGCATAAATTGCTTTCACGAAACTGAGACATGTACTTTTGCTTGATATATTACCTTCTCTGACTTCTCAGCCTAAATCCAGTAATAAATTACTCAGGAAGCTGAGTCATTCAATGCCAATGACACCGTCCACTTCAGGCTCAGTGATAACCAACATTATGGGAAACTTCCATATCCTATTGTGCACTTTATTATCAGTGTGACTTGAAAAAAAAGAACAAACTACGTGTTGTAAAAAAACACACACACTCATTTAGAAAACAAAGAAAGAGAACCATAGCATGGTAAATCAATAGCCAAGGTGAAATCATAAACCTTCAGGTTTTGAGAAAGTTATTGTGGATTTTAATTTCTATTAAGTGTAACTGGCTGCCAATTAGATTGCAAAAATAATTTTTATGATACAGTTTATATTATTATTTCTGTTTAGTGTAATCACTTAGCATTGTTTGCTAAGAACTGGTGACTTAAAAATTTAAACAACAGAAAATCCTATATAATAAAGAGGTAATATGCAAATTGGTTGTCATGCCCTCACACAAGATGGCCACCCCATCTGGTCACAAGATGGCCTCAACAAGACGGCAGGCAGGGGAGGGCAGTTGTGGGTGATCAGGGCAGCACAGGAAGACAAATAAGGGTGACCAGGCCAGCAGGGGAGATCACCTGGGGGTAATCTGGCTGGCAGGGGAGAGCACTTGGGGGCGAACAGGCTGGAAGGGGATGGCAGTTAGGGGTGACCATGCTGGCAGTGAAGGGCAGTTAGGGGCAACCATACCAGCAGCAAAGTACAGTCAGGGGCATCCAGGCCAGCAGGGCAATTGGGGGCACCAGGTTGGCAGGAGAGGCAGTTAGGGACAAAGAGGCTGGCAGAGGAGGTCAGTTAGGGGTCACCAGGTCAGCAGGGAAGGGCAGTTAGGGTAAACCAGGCTGGGAAGAGAGGGCAGTTGAGGGCCATTGGGCCCAAAGGAGAGGGCAGTTGGGGGGGACCAGGCTTACAGGGGAGGGCAGTTAGTGGTAACCAGGCTGGCAGGGGAGGACAGTTATGGGTGACCAAGCTGGCAGGAGAGGGCAGTTAGGGGCCACCAGGCCTGCACAGAAGGGCAGTGAGGGGAGATCAGGTCAGCAGGGGAGGGCAGTTGGAGGGGAAAAGGCCAGAAGAAGAGGGAAGTTGGAGGGACCAGGCCAGCATGGGAGGTCATCTGGGGGGAACCAGGCCGGCATGAGAGGTAACTGGGAGGGACCAGGCCGGCAGGCAAGGGCAGCTGGGGGGGACCAGGCAGACATGGGAAGTCAGCTGAGGGGACCAGGCCTACAAGGGAGGGCAGTTTGGGGCTACCAGGCCTGCTGGGGAGGACAGTTAGGGGTGACCAAGCCAGTAGGTGAGGGAAGTTAGGGGCAACCAGGCCAGCAGGGGATGGCAGTTGGGGGGGACCAGGATGGCAGAAGAGGGCAGTAAGAGGGACCAGTCCAGCAGGGAAGGGCAGCTGGGAGGAACCAGGGCAGCAGGGGAGGTCACTTGGGGAGAACCAGGCTGTCAGGGGAGGTCACTTGAGGAGGACCATGCTGGCCGGGGAGGGCAGTTGGGGAGGACCAGGCCCGCAGGAGAGGGCAGTTAGGGTCAACCAGGCTGGGAAGAGAGGGCATTTGGGGACCATCACACTGGCTGGGGAGGGCAGTTTGGAGGAACCAGTGTTGCAGGAAAGGGCATTTAGGGGCATCCAGGCTGGGAAGAGAGGGCAGTTGGGGGGGACCAGGCTTGAAGGGGAGGGCAGTTAGGGCGACCAAGTTGGCAGGGGAGGGCAACTGGGGGTGATTAGGATGGCAGGAGAGGGCATTTTGGAGAGACCAGGCCAGCAGGGAAGGGCAGTTTGGAGGGACCAGGCCAGCAGGCAAGGGCAGCTGGCAGGGACCAGGCAGGCATGGGAGGGTATTAAGGGGCCACCAGGCCTGTAGGGGAGGGTGTTTCTGGGCGACCAGGCCAGCACTGGAGAGAAGTTGGGGAGCACCAGGCTGGCAGGGGAGGTCACTTGAGGAGGACCATGCTGGCTGGGGAGGGCAGTTGGGGGGGACCAGGCCGGCAGGAGAGGGCAGTTAGGGGCAGCCAGGCTGGGAAGAGAGGGCATTTGGGGACCATCACACTGGCTGGGGAAGGCAGTTCGGAGGGACCAGTCTTGCAGGAAAGGGCATTTAGGGGCATCCAGGCTGGGAAGAGAGGGCAGTTGGGGGGGACCAGGCTTGAAGGGGAGGGCAGTTAGGAGCGACCAAGTTGGCAGGGGAGGGAAATTGGGGGTGATTAGGATGGCAGGAGAGGGCAGTTTGGAGGGACCAGGCCTGTAGGGGATGGTGGTTCTGGGCAACCAGGCCAGCACTGGAGGGCAGTTGGGGGGGACCAGGCTGGCAGGGGAGGTCACTTGGGGAGGACCATGCTGGCAGGAGAGGGCAGTTGGGGGGGACCAGGCCAGGAGGGGAGGTCAGTTAGGGGAGACCAGGTTGCCAGGGGAGGGCAGTTAGAGGCTACCAGGCCAGCAGGGAGGGCAGTTGGATGGGACCATGCCAGCAGTGGAGGGCATTTAGGGATGACCAGGCCAGGAGGAGAAGACAGTTGGGGGCTAACAGGCCAGCAGAGGCATGCAGTTATAGCAATCAGGCTGGCATCAGAGGGCAGTTGGGGGAACAAGGCAGGCAGGGGAGGGCAGTTAGGGGTGGCCAGGCTGGCAGTGGAGGTCACTTTGGGAGGACCAGGTCAGCAGGGGAGGGCAGTTTGAGGTGACCAAATGAGGAGGGAAGGGCAGTTGTGGGCAACCAGGGTGGCTGGGGAGAGCAGTGAGGAGCAACCAGGCCAGGAGGGGAAGGCAGTTGGGGGCCATCGGGCCTGCAGGGGAGGGCAGTTGGGGGTGACCTAGTCTGCAGGGGAGGGCAGTTAGGGGCAACCTGGTTGGCAGGGGAGGGCAGTTAGAGACCACCAGGTTGTCAGGGTAAGTCAATTAAGAATGACAAGGCCTGCAGGGGAAGGATGTTAGGGGTGACCTGGCTGGCAGGGGAGGGCAGTTAAGGGTGACCAGGCCAGCAGGGGAAGGGTAGTTGAGGCAAAATCAGGCCGGCAGGGGAGGGCAGTTGGGGGCGATTGGGCCAGCAGGGTAGCGCATTTAGGGGCAACCAGGCCAGGTAGCAAGAGCAGTTGGAGGCCACCAGGCCTGCAGGGGAGGGCAGTTAAGGGCAAACAGGTTGCCTGGGGAGAGCTGTTGGTGGCAACCAGACTGGCAAGGGAGGTCACTTGGGGAAGACCAGGCTGGCAGCAGAGGGCAGTCAGAGGTGAACAGGCTGGCATGGGAAGGTAGTTAGGGGTGACAAGGCCAGCAGGGGAGGGAAATTAGGGGCGACCATGCTGACATGGGAGGGCAGTTGTATAAGACTGGGCCTGCAGGAAAGGGCAGTTAGGGGCATCCAGGCCAGCTTGGGAGGTCACATGCATGGGGACAGGTCCTGCAAGGGAAGGCAGTTAGGGCCAACCAGGCTGGCAGGGGAGAGAAGTTAGGGGTGACCAGGCCGACAGGGGAGGGCAGTTAGAGGTGACCAGGCCAGCAGGAGTTAGGGTTAGGGTTAGGGTTAGGTGAGGGCACGGCCTCAGGTCCTCCAGCCTGGTGTCAGGGCAGGGGGTGTGCTCTGAGGTTCCCCATCTAACCTTGCTGGGAAGTGTTGTGCCCTGAGGTCCCCAGTGAAGCCCTGCAAGGTGGGGGGCACAGCCTCAGGTCCCATGGCCCAGTGCCAGGGTGTGGGGCACAGCCTCAGGTCCTCTAGCCTGGTGCCAGGGCAGGGGGCACAGCCTCAAGTCTCCTATCAAGCCCCACCAGGCAGGGCACACAGCCTCAGGTCCTTACTGATTGCTCCTTAAGGCTCGTTATGGGAACTCAGCCTCTGCTGTTGGTGCAGCCATCCTGGTTGTTATGGCATGACAGTCAATTTGCATATTACCCCTTTATTAGATAAGATTTTATATATACCTATCTAATAATAGACAAACATGGTAATTAACCATACCTCCAACATGCTTCCCATTGGCTAATCAGGGCGATATGCAAATTAACTGCCAACCAAGATGGAGGCCAGCAGCCAGGCAGCTGAAGTGAACAGGAGGCTTCCTGCTCCAGTGAAGGAGGAAGCCAAGGTTCCCTGCCTGCTGCTGCTGGGCTCTGAGCTTGCACTCTAAGAAACAATGTTGCAAGTATAGAAGCTAACAAACCCCAGAAACCTGCTTTCAGCCAGCCGGGCTTCAGCCAGCAGGGCCTCAACATTGTTTCAATTATAGAACAAACCCAGATACCTGCTTTCAACAGCTGAGGTCTCAGAGCTGCAACTGGACCTCAGAGCTAAAGCCGGCTCTCAGCTCCAGTGACAGCCATAGAAGGTAAATATATCCCAGAATTAAAAAAGAAAAAAAGGAGAAGTTAGGAGCTTAAGTCACCCGCCAGCCTGAAAACGGCCCTCAGCCCCTCACCCAGACTGGCCAGGCACCCGAGCGGGGACCCCCACCCTGAAGGGGGTATGACCAGCTGCAAACAGCCATCATCCCCTCATCCAGGCTGGCCAGGTACCCCAGTGGGGACCCCCACCCTGAAGCAACAAAATGGTGGCTAATTTGCATACTGAAGGCAGGCAGGAGCGGTCTGGGACCCGGATCTGTGACCCTGCCGGGCGGGTCAGCAGCACTTAAGGCTGTACGTGCTCTGGGACCCGGATCCGTGACCTGGTGGGCGGGGAGCAGCGCTTGAGGCAGTCTGGGGTCTGGGACCTGGATCTGTGACCTGGTGGGTGGGGCGGCACCACAGGAGGCTGCCCGTCTCCTGGGACCCGGATCCATGACCCTGCTGGGCGGGGGGCAGCACTTGAGTCTGTCCGTGGTCCTGGGACCCGGATCCGTGACCTGGTGGGCGGGGGGCAGCACTTGAGGCTGTCCAAGGTCCCGGGACCAGGATCTGTGACCCTGCCCAGCGGGGGGCAGTGCTTGAGGTTGTCTGCAGTCCCGGGACACAGACCTGTGACCCTGCCAGGCAGGAGGCAGTGCTTGAGGCTGTCTGCAGTCCTGGGACCCAGATCCATGACCCTTCCTGGCGGGGCGGCAGCTCGCACAGGAGCGGATCGGCCGGGGTTGGGCAGGGCAGGACGCCTGGCTTCCGCCCAGCCCCAGTCACTCTGGGCAGGTGAGCAGCACAGAGAGCCTCTGGACAGGGGAGGCAGGCCGGTGGAGGGCGGCCTGTACTCCCCACATGGCGGTGGTGACAGCTGTGAGCGTACCAAGCAGAGCCTGCAGGCTGAGCTGAAGTAGTGCCTGCAGGCCACAGTGCCCAGGAGTGGCTGTGCAAGATCCGCCTCCTGGCCCAGAAGTTGCAGGATCGCAGGGACAGCCACCATGGTGGGCCAGACTGACGTCCTCCTGGCCGCACCACGGGGGTTTGCGGATCTGCAAAGCCAGGGGCCTCCAGTGTGCACATCCCCCGCTGGCGTGTGAACATCCCCCAGCACACTGTCACCCTCCTGTGCCTGCAACAGTTGCAAACCAAGGCGTGCACAAGTTCCCCCCACCTCTCCACCGCACTTCCATCAACCCAGCATGCCTAACACCCCCACAGGATGTGCACACATCCCCTCTGATGCACTCACACCCTTTGGAGAGTGTCTGGGTGTTCTGGGTGCTGAGGGTGGGTGCCTGTGAGATGACAGTGAGAGGGCGGAGTGGTGATGCTCTGTTCCCACGGAGGCCTGTGCAGCTATGAGATCACCTCTAGGGGGTTAATGCAGGTGCTGAGGCAGGAGCAGATGCAGATAGACACACCTGGTGGGCGCGGGCGGCCCTCGCTGAGGTGCTTTCGGTCAGCGTTCAAGATCAAGAACCCAGAGGCGGAGAGTAATTCCGTCCTCTCAGTGAAACAGGGGATAGTCAGGGCGACTGTAGAGGAGGAATGTGCACTTTGGTTGCCAGCACCCATGAGTAAAGGCTGCCCTGACTGAGCCTCGCTTGCGTGGGGCCTAGCGCACTCCTGCAGGGCAGCGGGTGACAGGACATGCTTTTCTGAATTAATGAGAGAAAACGTTGATTCTCCTGCTGCCCACGAAGGTGGAAAGTGAAGTGGGGAGACATGTGGGGAGTGAGCGAGGTTCCTTGTCTGGGGGTTCCAAATCTGCTGTTGGTTTCTTTCACCGCTGACTAGAGATATACAGGGTGTCCCCCCAAAATGTATACACACTTTGAATACCTACTAATTCCAATGGTTTTAAGCATAAGAAAGAAACAACAATGGAGCTGTTATCTGTTAAAAGTGTGGGCACAAACAGGCAGTTGGACATTCCCTGAGGGGTCTCAGATTGGAGAGGGTGAAGGCCAGGCTGAGGGGCCCCTTTTCCCCCCTACCCCAGTGCACAAATTTCAAATTTCGTGCACCGGGCTACTGGTATATATATATATATATATATATATATATATATATATATATTCATCTAGATTTATAAGATGGATCCAGGCACCAAGAAGTCTATTAAAAAAGTCCAGATACTGCATTGCTCCAGGATAAATACAATGTCATTCCAACACCTTACCCCTTTCTTGCAATCATGTTCAGTCTTACCAAGTACTTTATCACTTCAGAGATTTTCCCATGCCATCTTTTTGGAATGTTCTTTCTCTTAACATTTCTCTGCCTCATTTCCTATCCTTGTGCCTATTCTCAATTTCAATGTTTTTCCTCCAGAGGATATTCCTTGATTACTTCATCTAAGTTAGATCTCCTCATTGTATCTTAAAATAATTGATTTTTAATATATACTTTTAAATGTAATGTCCTTCTCATTTGAGTATAATTTTACCCTCTAGGGGACATTTGATAATGGCTTGAGGTACTTTTTGGCATCTCAACTAGAGGGTGCTCTTTTTATCTAGCAGGTAGAGGCCAAGGGTATTATTAAAAATCCTATGCCATACTTCAAAGGCCTAGAACAAATTCTCTAAAAACTCATCTATACTAATAAAAGCCTAGGTGGCACTCACACCCCCATTTAGTCACAAGATGGCCACCACAAGATGGCTAGCAGGGAGGGCAGTTGGGGGAGAACAGGCCAGCATGGGAGGCCTGTTGGGGGCAATCAGGCTGGCAGGGGAGGGCAATTGGGAGGGGGGGGCAGGCCAACAGGAGAGGGTATTTGGGGGCAATCAAACCTTCAGGGGAGGGCAGTTGGGGGCGATTGGGTCGGCAGGGGAGGGCAGTTGGAGGCAATCGGGTCAACAGGAGAGGGCAGTTGGGAATTATCAGGCTGGCAGGGGAGGGCAGTTGGCGGTGATCCGGCTGGCAGGGGAACAGTTAGGAGTCAATCAGGCCAGCAAGGGAGTGGTTAGGGGGCAATCAGGCTGGCAGGTAGAAGAGGTTAGAGGCAATCAGGCAGGCAGGCAAGATAGTGGTTAAGAGCCAGCAGTCCCAGATTGTGAGAGGGATGTTCAACTGCTGGTTTAGGCCCAATCCCACAATCAGACATCCCCCACGGAGTCCCATATTGGAGAGGGTGCAGGCTGGGCTGAGGGGAACCTCTTAGTGCACAAATTTCATGCACCATGCCTCTAGTCTGGAATAAAAGAAGACCCCAAATAGCTGCAGCAAACCTGAGAAAGAATAACAATATTGAAGGGATCACAATACCAGATATCAAGCTATACAACAAAGCCACTGCTCTCAAAACTGCCTGGTACTGGCACAAGAATAGGCATACAGTATAGACCAATGGAACAGAACAGAGAACCCAGAAATAGACACAAGCCAGTATGCTCAATTAATATTTGACAAAGGAGGCAAGAACATACAGTGGAGACAAGACAGTCTCTTCAATAAATGGTGTTGGGAAAACTGGACAGATACTTGCAAAACGTGAAACTAGACCACCAACTTACACCATACACAAAAATAAACTCAAAATGGATAAAGGACTTAAATGTAAGATGGGAAACCATAAAAATATTAGAAGAAGCCATAGGCAACAAAATAGCAGACAATTATCGTAGCAACATCTTTACTGATACAGTTCCTAGGGCAGTGGAAACTAAAGAGAAAATAAACAAATGGGACTACATCAAAATAAAAAGCTTCTGCACAGCAAAAGAAGCCATCAAAAAACAAAAAGAAAGCCCACTACATGAGAGAACATATTTGCCAATGTTAACTCTGAGAAGGGTTTAATCTCCAACATTTACAGGCCAAGCATACAACTTAACAAAAGGAAGATAAACAATACAATCAAAAAATGGTCAAAGAACCTAAATAGATACTTTTTGAAACAGGACATTCAGAAAGCCAAGAGACATATGAAAACATGCTCAAAGTCACTAATTATATGAGAGACGCAAATCAAAGCAACAATGAGGTACCATCTCACACCTGTCAGAATGGCTATCATCAACAAATCAACAAACGACAAGTGCTGGAGAGGATGCAGAGAAAAGGGAATCCTCCTTCACTGCTAGTGGGAATGCAGACTGGTGCAGCCACTGTGGAAAACAGTATGGAGTTTTCTCAAAAATTTAAAAATGGAACTGCCATTTGACCCAGTAATACCACTTCCAGGAATATATCCCAAGAAACCAGAAACACCAATCAGAAAGGATATATGCACCCCTATGTTCATAGCAGCACAATTTACAGCCTAAATACCCATCAGCAGATGAACAGATTAGAAAACTGTGGTACATCTACACAATGAAATACTACGCTGCTGTAAAAAAGTAGGAATGCTTACCATTTGCACCAGCATGGATGGAACTGGAGAGCATTATGCTAAATGAAATAAACCAGTCAGTGAAAGAAATATACCTCATGATTTCACTCATTTATGGATAATAAAGACCATTATAAACTGATGAACAAAAATAGATACAGAGGCAGAGAAGCATCAAACAGACTGTCAAACTACAGTGGGAACGCTGGGAGGGTTGGAGAGGGGAGGTAAGAGAATAACCAAAGGACTTGTATACATGCATATAAGCATAACCAATGGACACAAAACACTGGGGGGGGGGGGAGAGGGGTGAGGGCCTGTGCCAGGGGATAGAGGAGGCTGGGGAAAGGTCAATGGGGGAAAAAAAAGAGACATATGTGCTACTATTTGTAATACTTTAAACAATAAAATTAAATTTAAAAAAATATAAATAAATAAAAATCCTATTCCAGACAACCCTCCTCCCCAACAACAAAGAATTGTCCAGTCCAAAATGTCAACAGTGCTAAGGTAAAAAAAAGTCTTCTTCAGACCATGGATGAGTTTGGAACTACTTATTTTAGCATTTGTTTAACATCTGTCTTTCCCACTAGACTGGATGCTCCATAAGGATGAGATAATGTCTACTTTGTTTAACATCAAATATCTAGCATCTAACTCCGGCTTCATATCAGGCTAGCTGCACAATAAACATTTGTTAAATGAAGGAAGGAAGAGCAGGCAGGAGCTAAGGAGGAAGAAAACTACTTTATAAGGAAAGTATATAAACACTAGAGGCCTGGTGAACAAAATTTTTGCAATTGGGGGGGGTCCCTCAGCCTGGTCTGCATCCTCTCACTGTCCAGGAGCCCTTGGTAGTTGTCCAACTGCCACGGAGGAGGGAAAGGCTCCTGCCACTGCTACTGTGATCACCAGCCGTGAGCCTGGTTTCTAGCAGGACTGACTTCCAGTTGGTCAAGC
This sequence comes from Myotis myotis, assembly GCF_014108235.1. Lineage (NCBI taxonomy): Eukaryota > Metazoa > Chordata > Mammalia > Chiroptera > Vespertilionidae > Myotis > Myotis myotis. Next base: position 106,318,971 of record NW_023416346.1, on the reverse strand, counting down.
CTTCTGGTTGTTGCAGATGTGACAGACCCTGGGTTTTTATATATTAGGATAAACCGGCAGTCGGACATCCATCTCACAATCTGGGACCTCTGGCTCCTAACTGCTCACCTGCCTGCCTACTCTAACCACTCTGTCTGTCTTCCAGATCCCCCTAACTGCCCTCCCCTGCTGGCCTGGTTACCCCTAACCACCCCTGCCTCAGCCCTCGCCACTATGGCTTTGTCCAGAAGGACATCTGAATGGTTGTCCAGAAGATGTTCGGTCTAATTAGCATATTACCCTTTTATTAGAATAGATAAACTGGCAGTCTAACATCCCTCTCCCAACCCAAGACCTCTGGCTCCTAACTGCTCACCAGCCTGCCTGCCTGATCCCTTAACTGCCCTCCCCTGCTGGCCTGGTCACCCCCTTACCACCTCTGCCTCAGCCTTTGCCACCATGGCTTTGTCCGGAAGGACGTCCAGAAGGTCTTCTGGAAGATGTCTGGTCTAATTAGCATATTGCCCTTGTATTAGCATAGATAGGCAGAGATAGCGCTAGCCAGTTTGGCTCAGTGGATAGAGTGTGGGCTTGTGGACTGAAGAGTCCCAGGTTTGATTCTGGTAAAGGGCACATACCTCAGTTGCAGGCTTTTCCCCATCCCGAGCCCTGGTTGAGGCTCGTGCAGGAGGCAACTAATAGATGTGTTTCTCTCACATCAATGTTTCTCTCTGTCTTTCCCTCTCTTGCTATTTATAACAACATGGATGGACCTTGAGAACATTATGCTAAGTGAAATAAGTCAGAGAGAAAAAGCTAAGAACTATTCTATTTCACTCATATGTGGGATATAAAACTGAAACTTATGAACAAAAAAGCAGTGTGGTGGTTGCTGGGGGGTGTGGGGAGAAGGGGGTCCAAATATGAGGTGACAGGAGAAGACCTGACTTTGGGTGGTGGACACATGGTGCTATATACAGATTTTGTACCTTAGAAACCCACACATAAAACCTATATGTTCATGTTGACCAATGTCTACCCAATAAAATTTAATAAATAAATAAGTAAATGAAACCCAAAAAACAACAATAACAAAATCATCAATGGGAAAATATCCCCTGGTGAGGATAAGAAAGAACGAAAGAAAGAAAGAAAGAAAGAAAGAAAGAAAGAAAGAAAGAAAGAAAGAAAGAAAGAAAGAAAGAGGAGGGAAGGAAGGAGGGAGGGAGGGAGGGAGGGGAGGAGGGAGGGAGGGAAGAAGGAAGGAAGGAAGGAAGGAAGGAAGGAAGGAAGGAAGGAAGGAAGGAAGGAAGGAAGGAAGGAAGGGGAAGAGATAAATGTGACACAGAAAAGGAAATTTGACCACTGAAGCAAGATTCTACACTGCTGGGTGTGAGGCTGAAGGAGGTGGGCACAGACAGGGAATGCAGCTCTGGGAACTGGAAAAGGCCAGGAAACTGACTCTCCTCTAGAGCCTCCAGAGGGAGTGGGGCCAGGTTGGAAACTTGTTTTCAGCCCAATGAAATGGACTTGGACTTCTGGGCTTCAGAGCTGTATGATACTAAATATGTGTTGTTTTAAGCCACCAAATTTGTTGCAAAGCATTATAGCAGCCATAGGAATCTAATACAGGTTTTGGTCCCAGGAAGTAGGTTGCTGCCATAACAGATATATAAAACATGGAAGCAGCTTTGGAATTGGATAATGTCTATAGGCTAGAACAATTTTGGGGAGCATGATAAAAATAAATCCTAGATTACCTTGAACAGTTAGTAGAACTATGCATATTAAAGTGCTACTGATGAGAGCTCAAAAGGAAGTGAGTTCCATTTTTATTTCACCTTTGATTTTGAATGATAGCCTTGCTAGATAGTCATGGGTCCCAGTGATTCCACTTCTAGGAATATATCCTAAGAAACCCCAAACACCAATCAGAAAGAATAAACGTACCTCTACACCTATAGCAGTCTAACTTACAATAGCTAAGATGGAAACAGCCTAAGTGCCCATCAGCAGATGAGTGGATAAAAAAAAGCTGTAGTACATTTATATAACAGAAAACTATGGAGCTGCACAAAAGAAGGATTTCTTACCATGAAAGAAAGATCTCTTACCATTTGAGACAGCATGGAGGGACCTGGAGAGTATTATACTAAGCAAAACAATCCTGCCAGAGAAAGATAAGTATCACATGACCTCACTCATATGTTGAATCTAATGAATAAAATAAACTGATGAACAAAATAGATCCAGAGACACAGAAGCATGGAACAGACTGAGGAATCTCAGAGGGAAGTCAGAGTAGGGTAGGTGGCGCGGCGTTGGTGGTATAGTGGTGAGCATAGCTGCCTTCCAGAGTAGGGTAGGTGGATGGGTCGGAAGAGATTAACCAGGGAACTTACATGCACTTATGCATAGCCCATGGACATAGACAATAGTGTGGTGAAGTCCTAGGAGGAGTGGGTGCAGGGTGGAGAGGGTCAATGGGGAAAAGGGGGACATCTGTAATACTTTCAACAATAAAGATTAATTTAAAAAAGGAAGTGAGGAGCACAGCTGAGAAGGCCTGTGGGAAACTGTTTATTGCCTTCACTATCTGATAAGCATAGACAGAGCACTCCTCGAAACCCCCCGAAGGCTGGGTGCCTTTGAAGCCCTCCCAAAGGTCGGAGCTAGGCGCCACCTCTGTTTGTCCAGACAGTGGTAGCTGAAACTATTCCCCCATTTATTATTATGTAAATCCTTGCTGATGGGCTAGTCTGCCTGTTGCAGGGGGTCACCTGCCTAGGGCTATGCTATGGGTGCATCCCAGATGAAAAAAAGCTTGGTGAGGCCTGAGCACAAGAAGAAGTCCTTCGGGACTTGCCGCCTGGTCCCCCAATATTGCAAAATTATCTCGTGTCTTTTTCTCTCATTTGCTGTGCGGCTCCTCTTTCAGATACCGAACCCTACTCCACGCGAGTCGTGAAAGGAAACACACTCAACAAAGGCCTATATTGTCTTAGAGCAGCGGTTCTCAACCTATGGGTCGCAAACCCTTTGGGGGTCGAACGACCCTGTCACAGGGGTCACCTAAGACCATCGGAAAACACATATAAAATTACATATTGTTTTTGTGATTAATCACTATGCTTTAATTATGTTCAATTTGTAACAATGAAAATACATCCTGCATATCAGATATTTACATTATGATTCATAACAGTAGCAAAATTACAGTTGTGAAGTAGCAACGAAAATAATTTTATGGTTGGGGGTCACCACAACATGAGGAACTGTATTAAAGGGTCGCTGCATTAGGAAGGTTGAGAACCACTGTCTTAGAGAATACCTAATCATCAAAAACAGACTATTGATAAACATATGAATATCAGATGTTGTTGGTGAAGATTTAGAGGGGAAATATTGGAATCTGGAGGAGAGGAAATTCTTGTTATCTAGGGGCAGAAATCACAGGTGAATTGTAACAATGAACATGTAGCTAAGCAGGTTCCCAAGGAAAGTGTTGAAGGCATGACATTGCTTTTTCTTGCTATTTTAAAGAGAATACATAAATTGAGGGAAGAACTGTTAAGCAAAAAAGAACCAGTATATGAAGATACAAGAAATTCTCAGCCTATCCAGATTGTGAAAGATATTAAAATGAGAGGATTCACTGTCAGGAAAGTGTCCCATGGAGATAAAATCAAGGATGTAGCTAGTCATCCATGTGCTAGTACAGCTGAGGAATCAAAAGGTCAGAGTATTCAGAGGGCTCTTTGAAGCAATATAGGATATGAATCATGGATGTTCCCAGCTATCTTAGCAGAAGCAACAAATAGAGATGAGATTTTCCAAGAGGGATGTGGGAAGGAGCTTCTTGTCTAAGGACATGAATCCCCATGACATACATGGGAGACTACAGGATTTTTGCATATGTTAAATCAACAGAAACAATGTCATTTTTAACTGAAAGAATAGACAGAGGATGAAATGATAGAAGGTTGTGGTACTTCCAGGTGCTGATGAGCAGAAAATGGGCTGATAAACTACTCAACTGCAAACATGTGCTCAATTCAAAAGGAAAGATGATTCTGAGTGCAGAACATAGAGGGCAGAGCTGTGGAACCAGGTGAATTCATGGGATCAGAAGGAAGAGACTCACCTCAACAATGATCATTCCCAGGCCTTGAAGCTATGGAGGTTTGTGTGCTTCAATATTGAAATTGCTTGGGTCAGAGACTCCTTTCTTCCTTCTACATTCTCTCTTTTGGAATAGACATATTTATGACTGTGATCAGCTATAAATGAACCAAAAACAAAGCAGAAACACAATATTAGTAGAGAGGAAAATGAAAATGATAAAAAAAAACAAAAATAAACATCTCTTGGTGCTTTGGCTTCACCTAGGACAGCCAAGAAAAAGCACATCTGGGCTTAAAATGATTCTTAAAAATGAGGCTCAACAACATCTACCTGATTCTGACAGATGAATCTACTGAGCATCTCATTGTGACTTCCAAAATGATTAAAATATATTTTTCAAAAGGTGTAAAAAACCAAAACATTCATACAGATATAAAATGAACATGTATTAAAAGATTCTATTTTCTCAATGAGGGAATGGCAAGGTGTTATAACTGGTTGAAAAGAGAAAACAAATTTAGATATGGGAATATTAATCAAGAACATTGCAATGGATGTAAAACTGGTTTCATGACATCATCACAGGGGGACAATTTAATATCTGCTAGACAAGACAGTTTACATGTTTATCAGTAACCTACAACTAATCAAAGGTTGTAAAGGACCTTAAAGACAATGTAAGGTTAGAATCAGATGGCATGGAATTGTGTCCTTAAGATGGGAAAAGTTTTCAATTGAAACACATTTATTTTTACAATGTTAAAATCAAGCAGAAAATGACAGTTCCCTCAAAAGTCAGGGGCCAGTCGCTAGAGTTACAGGTCCCTGTAGGGGACATTTCTAGGCTGAGGTCTGATGAGGTCACAATGGACATCTATGGCGACCCAAAGTCCAGGATGTCATAAAGGGCTCCCTGACCAATGAGGGGCTAGAGTGCAGAGATATAAGAGGCAGACCTGAGCGCTGGTGTCTTCAAAGACCTAGTCTAGCTATACGTACAGTTAAGAAGGGCTGATCGGACTGAAATCAACAACCATGTCACAAAATCAAAGCCCTGCGGACTCCTCCAAGACTCCAGACCACGATTTAACCGCCGAGTTGCAGTCTCCTTTGACCTACGTGGATCGCCTTCTTCAAAACAATCAACAGAATCAAGATCAAAGCTCCGGCGCAGATAACTTGGTTATGGTCATGCTCGACTCCCTGACGGACTACATCGTGGAGATGGTGGGCATGGAGGCCAACAACCAACGTGCGCCGAGTGCTCCAAGTGCGCCAAGTGTGCCGAGTGCGCCGACCACCGAGCCAGAGGCGGAGAGGGCAGCCAACAGCAATGAAGTGCCGCGCTACCGTGATGCAGCGTTCACTCTGTTCGACCAAAAGCGTGCATCTAGAAGAGGCTGAAAGCCTGAGTCCCCGAGCCTGGCAAGAGTCATTGGAGCAGCCCAAGCTAAATGTCGCCTAGCTGAGGAAGCCAGGTTCTGTCGTCAACTAATGTCATTAAAGGACTGAACAGCACCGCAGTACTTCTGATTCCGCTGTTTCTGTCATTTGGTGGGAGAAGTAGCTGCGAGACATCCAGGAGATATCTCATGGAGAATTGGAAGGTAGAAGGTGTGGGCAGTGTGGGAATGGTGGAATTGGGGATTTAAGGGAGCAGTTTCTAATGGTGACGGTGCGGGGAGGGGCGCTGGTGGGAGTAACTGGTGGAGGTTGTTGGGGAAGAGAAGACTTTCGAAAGGGTTTTGAACAAGTCAAGGCTGGGGTGGGGGATGGCTCCCAGAATGATTGTGGTAACTGGGGTGGGCCTGAAGACCATGACTGAGGCGCCAAAGGATTTATTCATGATTGGGAATGTCTAAAAGTAGGAAGTGGTGGCAACGGGGGTGGCAGAGAGGGTAGCATAGCAGTTGGCATGAACTTCATGGGATTGGGGCTTTACAGGAGGAATGAGGAGTGGTGGGAAAAACAAAGAAACATACATAAAAGGAATTAGAGTCCACTGATTTCATTTATTTATATACTGCCTCATTACAAAAAAGGACTTGAGACAGGGATAATTAAGTAGTGCTTTAACTGCCATTACAATATATTATTTTGTCCTCTTTTGTGGATACTGCTACTTTAAACAGTAATATATAAAAGCTACTCTCTGGTCTAAAACTTAAAATTCAAGCAAGTCTTAATGATTACTGAATATTACATTATAAACACAATTATAAATCTCATTCTCAAATGAAACACCTATCTTGTTATCATATTTAATAGAGTAACAGAGTTATCAGTGGCTGAATACATGTTTTAAAATGTACATGTATGTTCTGTATAAATTCCATCCCAACTGATGGGCTCAAAGCACATATAAGTTTGATAAACACTTTTATGTGCTGTGTTAAGTTTTTTAAAAAGTTTTTGCATTAAGTGTTATAGAAAACCAACCCCTCTCCTGTGAGTGTCAACATTTGAAATTTTCACCAATGTTCACTGCCCTCTGCTGCTTCTCTGCCTGTCACACAGGGCTGGTCAGAGGCTGCCTAGCCGGCTTCAACAATGCGATCAGAGGACGTGACTTGGCCAACCCCGGACAGACTTTCTGGCCATGGGATCCTGGACATTCATCTGTTCCCTCTGAGTAGCAGTTCCCTGCTGTGTGAAATGGGGATAATAGGAGTTCCTCCAAGTTTGGGTTTTCCCAAAGATTAAGTCAACCTGTGTGGGTAACTGCGGAATAACACAGTGTCCGGAACAGAGCACACCCTTATAAATAGCTGTGTATGTCTCCCTCCCTGTAGGCCAGATGCTTAGGTGTGCTTCCAAAGGGCTGCTGATCCTGGTTCTCAGTGATTGTTGGAGGCTTGGGCCACTGGCTGTGAAAGCCATGGCCTGCTGAGTTTTGTAGAGAGACAGGAGAGTGTCACACAGAGGGAGAGGCAGAGGTACATGTACATCTAGAACCAGACAGTCCTCACCCTGGTTTCCTCTTGGCTCCCTTCTGCCTGGTGATTCAGCCTCTCTCTGTATCCTTCTACTGTCTCTGAAAGCCGCTTGGAGCTGGTTTAGCCTTTTCTTACTTCACAAGAATGTCCTGAGAATGTGTCAGACTTGTGCTTAGAGCTCGTTGGAATATGTGCTTGCATAAATCCAAGAAAACTTTCTTGACACCCGGTACCTAGTAAACCAAATATTTACAGAAATATCATTGTCAAGATGTTCACCTCACAATTTTTTTCAGGTTTCATACTCTACTTTCATTTAATTTATTGGGGTGACATTAGTTAATACAATTATATAGGTTTCCAGGTGTACAGTTCTATAACACATCATCTGTATATTGTATTGTGTGTTCACCACTCTAAGTGAAGTTTCCTTCTATCACCATTTATCCCCCCTTTACCCTCTTCAACTTGCCTCCTCCCCCCTTTCCCTCTGGTAATCATACTCTTGTCTATGAGGTTTTTTTTCTTTGCTTAATCCCTTCACCTTTTCTATCCAGCTACCTTAACCTCTCCTGATGGATCTGGAGAGTATTATAGTAAGTGAAATAAGCCAGTCAGAGAAAGACAAATGCCATATAATTTAACATATGTGGAAACAAATGAGCAAAATAAACAGACAAAATAGAAACAGACTCATATATGCAGAGAACAGGCTGATAACTGTCAGAGGCAAGGGGAGTTGAGAGGCTGGGTGAAAAAGATTGGTAGTTGCAGAACAGCCACAGAGATGTGGTTTGCAGCATGGGGAATATAGTCAATAATGTCGAGATAACTGGATATGGGCCAGGTGGGTGCTTGGGGCAGTGGGGGACCACTCTGTAGAGTGCATGGTTTTCCAGCCACTTTGCTGTACAGCTGAAACTGGTGTGGAATGCTACTGAATGTAAACTGTGGTTGAAAGAAAAAGCTATAGGGACTGTTAAGATAATTAGTATTTCAGAATATATGGGTCAAATCCAGTCTACCACCTGTCTTTGTAAATAAAATATTATTGGAACACAGGTATGCCCAATTGCTTACAAATAGTTTATACCTGCTTTCATGTTATCATGGCAGAGTTGATTAGTTGTGACAAAGAACATATGACCCACAAAGATTAATCTGACATTTTACAAAAAAAGTTTGCTGATTCCTGTTCTAGAATGATTATCAGACTGATTAATGCTATATGAGCTCTGTTCCCAATCAAAATTCTTCATTGATTTAAGTTGTTATATAAGTCTTTGCTTTTTATTTACAATCAATACAAAATGGCCAAAGGCCATGGAAATAATATCTACACTAATAAAAGAGAAAGATGCAAATTGATCGTAACTTCACAATGCCCACCAACCAATTAGGAGTGGGTTTCCAAATTAACCTCATCGTCTCCGTGGAGACTGACAGCAGGGAGGAGGCAGCTCCCAGCAAGGCAAGGCCTGCTTGGCCATCGCTGTGGCAACCTGGGAGCAGGCAAACACGGCCCACAGGCAGCTCCCAGCATAGCCTGCTTGGCCATTGCCACGGTGACCTGGGAGCAGGCAAGCCCGGCCTGCAGGCAGCTCCCAGCATGGCCTGCTTGGCAGTCACTGCAGTGTGGAGCAGGCAGGCCCCACAGAGAGCAGAGAACCATGGGAAGCCGGCCTAAGCCATCAGTAGGACATCCCCTGAGGGCTCCTGGAATGGAGAGGGTGCAGGTCAGGCTGAGGGACACACACACACACACACACACACACACACACGCCATGCACAAATTTTGTGAACCAGGCCTCTAGTATTTTATGTAAAAAAACCCATAACTTCAGGTCATTGACCATTATGTGAAAGGTTTGGAGGGGGCTGGGGACACGCACCTATGACATGAGGCCATAATGTATCAAAAGAGATTTTATTCCAGGCACCTGGATGCAGGTGGGCTGAGACCGAGAAAGGCATCAGCAAACAGAGCAGGAAGAGATAGGTTTTTATTAATTTTTGCTGACTGCAAGCTGCTCTGCTTACAGGTCTGGCCTATCCTTGGTTCCTCCCATGCCAGGTGTCTTCTGGTTATGTGACCTATGCTGTGCTCAAGGCTGCAAGCTTTCTGCAATATATCTGCTAAGCACAATACTTTTTCCCCTGCCTCGTTTTATTCTCTTTAACCCTTTCATTCCCATCTTAAAGGGTATATGCAAAGGAAAAGAAGGGGGATGAAGTTGCCTTTTCTCTTTGTTTCACGCATGGGAGGGGCTGTCATGGACGCCTAAGGAGTAAATTCAGATTATTTCCTGGGATATAGGCATGTAGGGTACCTTTTTCAGGGTAAGGGCAAACTCTCCTACTGTCTTAATTAGGATTTGGAATTTTGTTTGTATAAATTTGGTAACTATTCTGAAAATGCAGGGCCTGAAGAGGAGGAGTAGGAGAAATAGTGTTAGGGGGCCTGTAAGGGGTCAAAGCCAGGTTAATTTGGGCAGAGCTACTTGTAGGCTGGATCATATAGACTGCTCTGTGCTGTCCTGACTGATCTCCTTCAGCCATTGAGTATTCTGTAGAATACATTGTGTTCTTTCCTCTATTTGACCTTAGAGCGTAGATAAAAACAACAGGAGGTGTTAGCAATTAAACAAACCCTTCCTTCTGTGGCTAAAAGTTAGTCTATGGTGAGTAGAGGGGCCATTTTAGGGATATAAGAGATCTGCGAGATTTAGAAGCACTATGAAGGTAAACAGATGTGATTTGGAGAGAAATTCTGTAAATTGCCCTGGAACCAGAGGTCTGTAATGAGTTAAAAAAATATCTTGCACTGTTCGGATGGGATAGTCTGCGCCAGGTGGGGGAATGTTATCACTAACAATCTGCAGGAATGTGGAAGTCTGGGTATCTAATTTATTAGTTATTTGGCTGATATGTGAGAGGGGCTATTTTTCCAGGGAGGCTAGTGAGAAGGTAGGTTTTTCTGGAGGCAAGGGGTTTTTGTTGTTGTTGGTGGTGGTTGGTTTTTCCTCCAGTTTTGCCCCTTGCTAGGCATTTGGAGCTTTCTGCCCTGGTGAGTTTTTACACTTGTATCTGGCCTATTGTCCTTGCTCTGGGGGTGAGGGATGATGAGGCCTAGCCACAAAAGGAGGTTGTGATGGTATGTAGGGGTGGTAGTACAAGTAGGGCTTGTAATATGGTGAAGACAAACTTTTATACATTTTAGTATTATTGGGGTAAAAGTTAGAACAATAAGAGTTATGACAAATGGTCTGGTGGAAGGAAAGAGACATTATTTTGGAGGGCTGTAGTCTAATATACCAAAATGAGGTTTATTTTTAATTTATTTATTTTTAAGTGTTCTTGATTTAGGGAAGATAGAGTTGTCTAGATGGCTGTGGACTACTATTTTATTATTTCAGTTTTTCTATTCTGCTTGTTCTGGCTTACTGGCTTGTGTCATTTACAATATTTAAACCTTAATTTTCCAATGATGATTAAAAAGTAAACAGCCAGCATTTCTTAGATTGACGTTGATGAACATTCTCACTTTTAAGAAATATATCTTTAACAAAGCATAAGATATTATATTAACAATTTTAAATTTACTTTATAAATTTTCTGTAATAAAAGCTAAAATTAGGTGAACTTAAAACTCATTGAAATATTTAGATGTTTATCATTTAATATAGTAATGTTTTAAAGTTTTAATTTGCCAAAGACTTTGAAAAATTATGTATAGGCATATGAGACTGCAGAAAAGGTGGGGGAGGAGAGAGCAGGCCTAGTAGTTTGTTCCCAGGCATCTAGCCGCTTGGATTTAAAACTACCATATTTTTCCTTAGAGATAATATGCTAAGGTTTGAGTGATAATGAGTTCAGCTTTTGACAGTAGCTGGACTGTTAAGTAACGTTTACAGTTTTGCAGTAAAGAAAGTTGTTCTTTGGGAAGGGGTGTGTGTGTGCGAGAAGGCGCTGAGGTCAGAGAAGTTTTCAGAGCATTAAAGGGGTGAGAATGCTGGCCTTGGGATCTAAAGGCTCAGTGAGGAGTCACTTTGACATGTTATGTTATAGAGGAGCTTTGTGAGAAGACTGAAGTTGGGAACTCAGAGGCCAGAGTACCTAGGGAGCCCAAGAAAGGAGAGTATTTCTTGTTTAGAGGAGGGGACAGTGATGGAGGAGATAAAGCGTTTACCATCCAAGGCAGTGATGGTGAACCTTTTGAGCTCAGCGTGTCAGCATTTTGAAAAACCCTAACTTAACTCTGGTGCCATGTCACATATAGAAATTTTTTGATATTTGAAACCATAGTAAAACAAAGACTCATATTTTTGATATTTATTTTATATATTTAAATGCCATTTAACAAAGAAAAATCAACCAAAAAAATGAGTTCGCGTGTCACTTCTGACACGCATGTCATAGGTTCGCCATTACTGGTCTAAGGAATGGTGTGACTTTGTGGAGGTGAGAGTGAAACTGAAATAGGTGACAGTCATTTGGGACAACTGGGCTTTATGAGGGGATGTCTGTACTGTTTCAGTTGGGCAAGCAGAGTGGATAAGGGTTATTTAGTAAGATGCAGTGTAAAGGCGAGGTGGCTAATGACTGTGAGACTAATTTGTCAACCCCCATAATAGAGACTGAGGAGGGGACAAAGGTCCCAGGAATTCGGAAAGGGCAGTGGCCCCAGTGTTAATTAAAAAGGAGATTGGCTGAGGAGCCATAGGCTGGAGGTCTGGGGGATGATCGGTGAGATCAAAAGTGGTGAAGGAAGAGGAGGATTTGATATTCTTTGGGGGCTTAGAGTAAAGAATGAAAAATCTGTGAGGGAGAGCAGCTGTTACAGAAAGAAGGATGTGTCCTTGAGTGTAAAAAAGCCTGGATATATGGGACCTCAGACCAGTTGCCCTGCCTGCGGCAGAATTGTCAAGGTCAGTTAGGATTTGGAAATTGAAAGTGCTGTTTTACTGAGGCCAGAAGTCCTGCGTGAATTCTAGGGTCTGAAGGCTTTTAAGTAGACAGCCCAGGGGTGTGGTGTGGGGAATGCTCGACTGAGAATTCCCCATGGCGACTGGCTTAAGGTCTGCTTTCCGTGAAGTTAAGGCTGAGAAAGGCGTCCTTGTCTCCCCCTAATGTTCACCAGAAACGGAAGCAGCCCTCCCTCCGTGACAGGCGTCCCCATCAGGAAAGTGGGCGAGAGAACCTGGTTCCTCCAAAGGACTTGTCCCAACCAGCACTTGATTTCCATAGGGCCTGCTGAACAGTATCAGCCCGGAGCCTGGCTCCAAATCCAAAATGACAGGACAGTCCGGACAGAGGAAAACAGACTAAAGCCACTTACCTAAGAATCTATGCCCAGTGTTGATGCTGGAAGCAAGGCAAGGAGAAGTTCACTATCCAGTCACAGGCACGACCCAGGCCGGTCTGGAGGAAGGCTAGGGGGGACCACATGAGTGTTTGAGTTCAGCAGAAGTTCAGCTGTGCAGGAGTGTGACTGGGGGGCTTACCTGGACACAAGGGGAGCTCAGGAGCTAGATGATCACGGTCTCTCTGAGTGCCAAGTGCCAGGTTGCTGGAACCCTGTGATGGCTCTTACCAGATCCCTCACTAGACCTTCCTGGGTTTTAGCACTAAATGAAAGGTTCAGAGTGGGCCTGGGTCGTGCACCTATAACATGAGGCCATAATGTATCAAAAGAGATTGTATTCCGGGCACCTGGGTACAGGTGGGCTGAGACTGAGAAAGGCATCAGCAAAGAGAGCAGGAAGAGACAGGTTTTTATTAATTTTTGCTGGCTGCAAGCCGCTCTGCTGATGCAAGGGTCTGGTCTGTCCTTGGTTCCTCCCATGCGAAGTGTCTTCTAGTTATGTGAGCTATGCTGTGCTCAAGGCTGCAAGCTTTCTGCAAGATATCTGCTAAGCACAATAATTTTTTCTCTGCCCCGTTTTATTCTCTTTAACCTTTTCATTAGTGCAATGTATCTCAAAATATTTTAAATAAAATTGATCAAAAGGATACATTCTGAAGTAATGGTGCATTTTTCTTTACCAAGCTATGAAAATATTTAATGCATATTTGCCACCCAGGAAGAGTTGCATTTAACATTCTATTACTCTATGGTAATATTTTATTGTAATTATCTATATATATAAAGAGCCAGGGTCTGTAACGTCCAAAATGACCGAACGGACACCTGAACACCGGAAGTCAGTCCTGTACTCAGTGCTACAGCGACCCAGCACTGACTGCTGAGGGAGTTGCGGATCAGTCCTGGAGAGAGGCCCGGAGAGAGAAGCAGGGTCTGATCTTTAGCCTCCATGGCAGCTGTTGATCAGCCCTTGCCTCTCTTTCTCTCCAGCATCACCAGCAGCCACGGGAGCTGCTGATCAGCCCCACCTCCCTGATCAGGCCCGGAGATAGGCCTGGAGACACAAATCTGGGTGAACTGCAAGGAGCCAATGGCTGCCTAGGAGGCAGAGCTTTTGACACTGCCTGGCATAGAAACTGACCAATCAGAACCTAATCTGGGTGAACTGCGAAGGCAGAACCTAAGGTGGGGGCTGAGGAGGGGTTTTAAGGGCAACAGCTATTTGGTGTAAGGTGTAAGAAAGCAGTTCAATGCTTTAATGACGGGTTTGGCAATAAACTGCATATGGCTGGCTATCAGTCCAGATATAGGGATTATGTATTTTGGGGCCGGGGTCCAGCCCCGGGGGTCCAGGGGTTCCCAAAGGTGTGGACGGAGTTGGCGAAGAATGTTTTACACGGAGACAGTTTTCAGAACTCTCTAGCTCTCTTTAGTCTCCGTGGATCTCCCTGTGCCTGGCTGAGACCACAGAGAAAAGATCCTGAGGCAATCTGAGCCTTTATTTTATAGTCAGAGGTAAACAAGGTAGTGGTTTCCATAGTTACACAGTTCTTATGAGTTTCACTTGTTTACACTGTTCTTGTGAGTTTCACTTGTTTTTGTTCTTGTTGCACTTCCCTTGGCCCATTAGCTTCCCAGGTAAGATCTAGGGAGCGTTATAAGGTCAAACCTAATTATGCTAAGAGGACTGTGCCCTCTAAGCTGGGACTTGTTTGTGACTTTGCCAACAGGTCAGTCCGAGGTTAAACCCTATAGAGGCTCCCCACATTTTTGTCTGCCAAGAGCATCTCCTAAGGCTTTCGCCCCCATGTAAGCAATCCTATCCTATATAATCTATCTATACTAATAAAAGGGTAATATGCTAATTAGACCGGGTCAATCGGCCATCTTCCGGATGTGCGACTTCCGGATGTATGCATGCATACAAGTCCTTTGGTTGATCTCTTCCCCTTACTCCCAAAGCCTATTTTTAGAATTTAACTTTCCCTCTCCCTCTAAATATATGAAATATTTTGAAACCAAAATAAAACCTCCACAAAAATGAAATCAAACATTCCTTCATTTTCTTCCTCCTCCCTTCTGAATCTTTCCACTGTCCTTCAGCCTAACGTTTTCATTGTATATACTAACCTACTAAACTACACAAGTAGTTTTAAAATTATTACTGTGATAACTGTTACCATGAATAAGTGAAGAAGGCTGTAAGTGCAGAGGTGCTAGGATCCCAACTGCTAAGGATTCCCCAGAAAGAGACCAATACACCAAACCTTGAAGGATAAGAGCTAGCTCGATATAAAGAGAAAGAAATTGCCTTCTAGGTACCAGAGCAGCATGTGCTAATTTTCCATGATGGAAACCAGCATGACCTGTTTTTAGGAAGAACTTATGTGGGTGGAGTGGAAGGAGTGGGAAGAACTTGTCAAGATGTGAACTGAGCAAAGATGGCATGACAATGCAAAGTATGGTGAAGATTTTGGACTGCTAGGGATTGCAGGGGAGTTGCTGAATGTTTTAAATATGGAAGTGATGTGCATTTAAAATGGTAAATTGAGTAAAGGAGATTCAAAAAGAGAAATTAATGAAGATTTTGCAGTAGCTCAGGCCAGGTAGTTGTATATGCAAGTGTGAGAAGAAGATGTAGATTAAATAAAAAACTGCCCACTTATGTATAAATCAGGAGTTACATGAGCAGTTATGATTGCTAATTAGAATCATGTTCATCACTTCAGTATTATATTTATACTCTTAATAGATATACAGCCCTACCTGGTTTGGCTCAGTGGATAGAGCATTGACCTGTGGACTCCAGAGTCCCAGGTTCAATTCCTATCAAGGTCACATGCCTGGATTGCAGGCTTGATCCCCAGTAGGGGACATGCAAGAGGCAGCCAATCAATGATTTTCTCTCATCATTGATGTTTCTATCTTTCTCCCTCTCCCTTTCTCTCTGAAATCAATAAAAATAGATATTTAAAAAATATATACACAAAATATTTAATCAAGCAGGTATAGTCACAAAATAAGAATAGTAATAATCATTTGGATGTGCCAACAAAGTCATAATATTGAACGAAAGGATAAGTGTTCCATCCATATATTGTCACTGCATAATTACTATTCAACCTAATGTCTGTATCATAGCACCAAAAGATCATACAGCAGGAGCTCTGTTGGCCAAGAGTGCCTATTACTTGGGTGAATTTTATGAGAACAGTGAATGACCTTTAATCAATATAGTAGAATCAGTCATTTTAAAACCACACAAACCAGAGTATTTAATTAAATGTGATAAATAATTTAAACTACTGAACTACAGAAATTATTTATAAAATCACAAAACATTTTAATCTATAAGAAATATATTTTATGGCACACTCAATAAAAATATCTCAAATGTGAAATTGTATAATAATCACAAGGTATTCAAAGAAAATAGAGGATGACAGATAAACTACCAGAAACTATATTCTTTGCTCATATAATTAAGAAATGCCATTTGTATACTTATTATTTTTACAAAATTGCATGTATTTTTGAACGGGTATTTCATTTACATGTTTTTACTTCACTTTCATAAGGTCATTTAAAAGACTAGACATTTTGATTAACTTAAAATAACTGCATTTTCCTCTGCTATGGCTGCAAGAACAGGTAGCAACATAATGACAATTGAAGGGAAAATGTGGTCACATACCTGATGCTCTTCTTACATATTTTCTATTTTTAAAAAGGTTCCAGAAATGAAAGATAAAGGGACTTCCTGAAACATACATACTTTATCTGAGCTTTCAGTAATTAGCATTCAATTTCAGACTCTATCCAAGATTTAAGTATTATATTTTTGTACTTTCTTTCCATAGAATATTATTTTGTGTAATTCTGAGAAAACTCACTTAAGATGGAAGTTGGGCACTCTACTACATCACTATCACGGAATACCCAACTGGAAGTTCAAATAATAATAATGGTAATATCTAACATTTATGCAACACTTACTGAGAAACCAAACTCTCTGAATTCAGACTTCACAACCTAGGACATTAGGCTGTCACTCACATGGCATAATTGCTGAGAAAGTGCCATTAGGGTTAGAGATCAGGGGAAGTGGAGCCAGCAATAGATCCCATGAAATAATAAATTAATAAAGCTAGTCATGAAATCCAAGAGCAGAAATAACTTCAACTAGTCAAAGGCTAAATGCTACTGATAGGTTGAGTAAGCTCAGAACACAAATCTGATAATTGGATTAGAAGCATAATAGACAAAGTTGGCCTTCTTGTCAAGAGAAGTCTTACTAAACTGAGGAGGATAGAACCTATAATGAATCAAATTGATCAGGAAAAACAGTGAGGAAGAGCAGAGCAAAGGGTTATGATCTGCAAGCCAATGTGAGGTCATGGGAGAACTAATGACAGTCTTCTCAGGACCTGTTTGTTATTACAGACCAAACCTGACAAGAGAGTATACATACAACATGCAAACAAAACACAGCAAGATGACTGGGTTTGGGTAAATTGAGACCAGCATGATACATAAATTTGAAAATCAGACACACAGAAAAGATAACAAGTTAGTCAAAGAACAATGTTCTCGAGCTATAGACCTCCTGGGAAATAAAGATAAAAGCCATGAATCTGATGTGTACTTAAACAGTGAAACCACTCTCACAGAGAACATTCTACAAAGAAGAGTCACCGAACCACTGCCCAGAGAAGTACAAAGAATACCTGTAACAAGAGTTACTTAGGAAGAAGAAATACAAGGATAGGGGACGTTCTGCCCACAGAGAATGATTTGTAATCTTATATAAGTGATATGTGAAACAAAGTCTAAATATCTAAGGAGAATAATATCCTGGTAGGGAAATACCAACTAATTTAAATAGGACGAATGCATAAATAAAACATGGTGGGTAGATGTTCATTGAACCTCCTGACAACAGAATCTGTGTTTTGTTCATTTTCGCATTTCTGAGACAGGCCATAGTATTTGACTGCAAAGATGTTCACTCTATTGTTAAATGACAAAGGTATTAAAATGATCAATGGGCCCTAACCGGTTTGGCTCAGTGGATAGAGTGTCAGCCTGTGGACTGAAAGGTCCCAGGTTCGATTCTGCCCAAGGGCATGTACCTTGGTTGTGGGCACATCCCCAGTAGGAGGTGTGCAAGAAGCAGCTGATCAATGTTTCTCTCTCATCGATGTTTCTAACTCTCTATCCCTCTCCCTTCCTCTCTGTAAAAAATCAATAAAATATATTTTAAAAATAAATAAAATAAAATGATCAATGGAGTGGGGGCAAAGAGAGAACAAAGGGGTCCTGACAGTTTTACTTAATGAGGCATGACAGTTTTATTGGACCAGGGGAAAGAAAATAATAGAAATAAAGGGAAGCAAATGAAAAGTGAGTGGAGGAGATACTTATTTCCTAGTTACCATGTTTATATAGAAGAGCTTATTCACTCACAAAAATGGAAAGTTATGGGAGAAAAAAATACCAGCTTCTATTTGTCTCTTCTCTCATGATTTGCCATGGGAGGAACAGTGATATATCTGATAAGTGGATTTGGGTGAAGGAATGGAACTTGAGTAGATGAGCAGACACTTCTCTCTCTTTCCCAATAATTTGAATACAGGATGCACACTTTCTCCTCCTCCTTTGTGTGTAGGTTGTTTTTCCCTGCAGGAAGTTCACAACTGGCCATTTTGGTGTGACTACACTCAATTTTGATGGAAGATATTAATATGCCCATTGTGTCCAAAGTTCAAAACCACTTTTCAATTTATCTTTATAAATGGTTAGCTAACTTTAATTTCCATCTACATTATTTCTCCATTTACTTCTCAGTTGGTTTTACACTCAGGTGAAGTAAGGCAGGGTGTGATTAATTGGTGATTAATGACCTTTCCTAAAACACCATGGGAGTTCAAATCACAGAGTGAAGTGTCTTAATTTTCACCATGAGGGATTTAAGTGATTATGAAAAGGACAAAATGGCATGGACAACATGACTCTTGAACACTATTTAATGTGCTGAATAAACTGCAATTAAATACACTCCAGGGGGAAAATAGTTGGTTTGCCTTTGCATATACTAAAGAATAAAATCCTATTTAGAGTTGTGGCCAAACTTATTCCTTCATAAAGAAATGGGTGAGAGGAGAAGGACAAGAAGGGAGATGTACAGAGAGTGAGTGCAGACAAGCTATTTACACACATAATAAGGGCATGGAAGGAATCAAGTTATTACCAGATACCTCTAAGAAGACTAGACAAGAGAGAGGTCAGCTGATTTTATCAATATTCAGGTCCCATAAATACAGAGAAAAATATTAAAGTTGAGAGAAGACTGGTCAAATCTACTTCTGTATAGTAAGGCATGTTTCAGGAGAATAGAAATGAACATTTATAAGTTTAAGTGTCTTTAGTCAAAGAATAATGAGCTTGCTGAGTTTGGTAGCACTAAACAGAGAAAAAAGAAATATAAAGCAATAAATTAGGACCATATTAAAATTATATTTTCAAAAGCTGTTCGAGAGAGATTATTATCCTAATTTGCCTTTCAAATTTCCCAAAATGATTTTGGCAGATTCCTTATAAATCTTGCTCATCGAGGAGAAAGTGGATTTTTTAGGTAGTAACTTTTTATTTTTATTCTTTCAGTTTTATTGAGATACAATTCACATATAGCACTGTATAAATTTAAGGTATACAGCATGACTTAACTTACATATATTGTTAAATTATTACCATAATAAGTTAAATTAACATCCATCATCTCATCTAGTTACAAAAAAAGTGCTTTTCTTCCCCCTTTAAATGAGAACTTTTAGGATTTACACTCTTAAAAGTTAGGTAGTAACTTTTAATCAATCCACATCTTCTGATTATTAATTTCTTTAGTTTACACCTTGACAAATTTACAAGGCACTAAAATAATGAGAACATACTGCAATGGTTCCTATATACCGGCATTTCATTTTACCTTTCTTTATACACAGAATCACTTTCCTTCATCAGGATAGGCTTCCAACAGAAATCAAGGTTTGAACACTTTATCTCAAGTAAGTTTCTACAATGAAATGTAATCAACCATTAAACTTCAGGTAACTAGCAGGATCAGACAAAATAATCTTTTTACGTGTGAATGAAACTGGACATTCTCAGAGTAATGGAAATATCAGTTGTCTATTTATTTTCCATCTTTTTAATTTTTTATTTTTTTCATCACCATTTATCCCCCCTTTACCCTCTTCCATTTCACTTCTGAGGTAAGACTGTTCAAAAATAATTCACTAGTCAGTGTGAGTTATACATTATTCTCTACCTGTTTCCTAGAGAGAAGTATTTCCAGTTATTTTGATTCTTAGTTTATATGATTGTATTTGTGGTATCAGAAAATAAACTATGTCATGAAATACAAAACTTCCTTGCTATGCCCTATCTTGTCATTCCCTCTGGTATCCTATATAATAAAAGCATATTATGCAAACTGTCCCCTCAACCAGGAGTTTGACCAGGGGGCAAGGCCGGCCAGGGGAAGGAAGGGAGTACTCAGCCAGCAGCCAGCAGCCAGCAGCCAGCAGCCACTAAGGAATCCTACCATTGCATGAATTTCATGCACTGGGCCTCTAGTTTATACATAAACAACTAATATAAAATATGAACATATAAATATATGAATGTGTGTGTGCATGCATACACACACACACACACACACACACACACACACACATGCACATTCTGCCCCACAAAAGAGAATGACTGGTAACTCATAAAGAATATACAAGATGACACAGATGAATGCAAACCAATATAAAATACTACACTACAAAAATGTATCTGAAAAATGTATCTTCTATATTAAAGAAGGCTAGATTAGTACATAGAGAATCTGCTTCAAGAATATAATTATATGATGAATACAACTGGTCACTGTGGACACATGAATTTTCTCATTGTGGCAATAACAGTCTCTAATTTTGGCAAAATTAGTGTGACACTATAACAAATGTGCTTTATACTATATGCTTTAAAATTTTTATTCAACCAATTCTTTACTCCAAATACTTATTCCAATGCACCTTATTAATATATATTTAAACTAATTTAGTAAAGTATTTTTAAAAATTTTAATTGCTTTTCCATTTACAAAATAAAAAGACTATTACATTTTTAATTGTGAAAAATAAATATAATTGTAATTAGTTATCTCAAAAATAAGGTTAAATATATGTAAAATGTATATTACATAAATATGGATATTATGTATGAATATGTAATCCATACATAAATATGGATTACATATTACAAAAATATGTATTTTCAATATGAAAAGAATATTGGAAGAGAAATTGTCAATGATCTTGTGAGAAATAAAAATACAATTTATCTGTACAGACATTAATAACACAAAGGCATGGTATGAATATTTTCTTTGTGCCTTATCTCTAGGGCTATGTGAATAAGAGTCCAACTAAATAGGATAATTTATGTTCCTCACAAATATATCAAATATTATACTTTTATTAAGTGAGATGCACAGAACATATACATTGAACGTATGGGAAAAGGAGAATCATAGTATCGATAGAACTTTTGAAATTTATTATGCTATATTCTTGTGGCAAATAATCATATATCTACTAAAGCTGCAAAATTGGTGAGCATGCAAATTTATATGTATTTGTAATATAATACAGTATCTAAAATAAATTTATATTTCATTATAAAATTTATAGTCTGGTATTGCACACTCTGGACCTAGAATACATTTGTAAAATAAACAATAAAAATACAGCTAGATGTAAATTAAGAGGGTTGGAATGATTAAAGAAACTGTATAAACTATTCTGGATATAATTAGCTCTACTGTCTTAAAGACTTAAATTGGAAATTAATGTGACAGAATTTACAATTATTTTATCACTGATCTTGTCATATAATTCCTTAAGAGATTAGTGCTGTGACAATGCAAGCATCACTCAAGCACAATAAATTCATTTCCCATTGTATTTCCACTGTGATAGGTACTGAAGTTCTTTTCCAATATCTGACCCAATGGATATGAGCACATAAGAATCCAGAGTGAATCGGTGACTCACAGAACCACAACCACAAAAAAGAACCCTGCGTTTGAATATAATCTGGGTGATAGATACAGAAAACTACATACAAATAAAAGTAAAATATCAACAGATGACCCGGTTGAAAGGGAAAGCACACAGTTAATCTCCAATGATCTATGAAGAAAACAATGGAGACTAGCTATACATAATTTATATAATACATATTTAACAATGTTCTCACAGTCCTTGTTATAGATTAAAACTTTCTGCTTTATATTTTTAATTGGGGGGGGGAGTTTCTACAGCAGACATAAACAATGTTACTGTTAAAATTTCAACAGAGCAATATCTAGGTTTTATTATAGAACTTTGATCAGATGACTGGGTATAATAATAAATTTTAAAGTTTATCTCTATGAAAACTATATAATCAATTATCTTCTAGAAATAAAAAAGAAACATCTTGACATGTTTCTGAAACATCCTGAAAATAATTTAATAGTTATAAAATATGTATAAATGCTACACATTTTTTAATCCAAGATAAGGATAGTGAAAGTAAAAAATAAAAAAGTAACATTATTGTCAAAGGAACTATAAGATATGTGGATTTGCACTCCAATTGTTAAAATTAAAACTATTGAAATAATTGTTTTAGCTTCCATCCACCCTAGGTTTTAGAGATTTGAAAGGAGTGTTGCTATTAGCTTTACAATAAAAAAGAGACCAACCAAATTCAAATTATATGGCTTTCTTGAACTAATAAGGATTACTTGAACACAAGCACTGCAATATTATAACAGTCCATATGATAACTGGGATGGCTACTAAATGACTAATGGGTTGGCAACATCTATACAGTATGGATACTCTGGACAAAGGGACGATTCACATCCTCAGCTTGATGGAGCTAGAGATTTCATCATATTACTCAGAATGGCACACAATTTAAAACTTATGAATTGTTTATTTCTATAATTTTCTACTTAATATTTTCAGACCATGGTTGAGCGCAGGTAACTGAAATCATGGAAAGAGGTATTGTTACCTCAATAAATATTTTTAAAGAAATTACTTTCAAACAAAAATTACAGTATAATAAATTGCAAGTGCATTATTACCATTTATCTCAAAAGATATCAATCAGCCCTATTAAACAAGCTACCCTTAGGAAGAAGGAAGAAAGAAGAAGAAGAAAATTCTCACTTTTTTGAAAATCAGAAGGCAAAATGATTGATAGCAGTTTCTTATGTCATACTAGATTAGAATTTCTCAAGCTTTTCTCTGTATAAAAATAACCTATGGAGCAAAGAGAACCTGGTGAAATCCACCTCCTGGATTCTGATTTGTTCAATCTGACTGCTCTCCAGGAAGCTGCTGATTTAAAGACCAGCTTTAACTGGAAACTAAGGGATCTAAAATCAAATGATCATGGGGCCATAGTTTGAAAAACAACATACTCATGGCAGGTATTTAGAGGTTGCAGAAGTTATGAGTTATTTAAAATCTGTAATAGCAACAAACACAGAAAGAATATATTAATGATACTAAAGTATTGCTGGCTGTATACTTTCCTTATTCTTTGTAATAAGACATACAGTATTCAAAGATGTTTTACAAAAAGTGAAACTTCTTACGAAACCATTAATAAAGTAAAAAAAATAAATAGAAATTTCTTCTTCTTCAATATGTCCCAACTCAAGATTCTTTTAATTCCACCAAATGTAATTTATATTTCTTAAATGCAAATGTATTAAGCTCACTATTACTAAATAAATCACAGATAGTAATTAATAGTAACTAACTATTAAGTACTTAATATATGCTGGCCTTTGTTCTGGGTATTCTCGTTTAATTATCAGAAAAACCCCTAGAGTTAAGTGCTATGATTATTCCCATTTTATAATTAGGAAAACTGAGATAGCAAGATTAAAACACTTGCCAAAGTAACAAATCTTATAAGTTATAGTAACAAGCGGACTTCAGAGGAATAGCAGTGTGAGAGATCCCCATGGCCTCCCCACCTGAAATTTCAACAAGTTAACCAACTATAACTCAACAAAGAGTGCCCTACTCATTACAGAGGCATGCCTGAGAGACCCAGACATTGAAACATCTAAGGATTGGCAACCGGGAATAGATGGGGAGATGAGAAGGGGGGATGCTCAGATGACCTGTGGAAACAGCCCTATAGCCTGGAGCTCATGACTAGACCTGGAGAGGGGAGGAAGCCAGCAGTAGCAAGTATTTCCTTTGGTGGCTGGAAGGAACAGAGAGTTGCAGGGGGCAGTCCAGCAGGGCAAGTGAAGCAAACAGTGACTGAGCCAGCAGACACTGAGAGTACAGGGTTCTGCCATGCTACTCTCCACTGTCAGGCTCAGTTGTGGTGTTTCAGAAAAAGAAACAGAACCAAAGAGTCCTGCCACCACTTGGACTCACAAAACTCACCTCCTGTTGCCCTTGGTGTCAGGTCAAGGATCATGCTATCTGTAAACCAAGAGCTATTGCAGTAAAACTTCTGTTTCCCTCTGTGACTGATCCACATGTGGTATGCTTGGGTTGGGAACCCCACCAAGGTCAGGGGTCAACATTACAGTGAGGCCAAAACAAACCCTACCCCCAAGCAGCCCTGATATACTCTCTTATGGAAGCAGTGGACAACAAGTCTGGGAGTTAATAATAGGTTAAAAAAAATCTTGAGATTCAGCGAAATCCACTGGAAGATAGTAGAAAGACCTCTTCAAAGAAACCTGCTATAGAAGGCCATTAATATAGACAGACAGACATACCTAGAAACAGAGGACAGCAAATACCACATATAACTACTATAATGAGGATGACCAGAAAGAAAAGAAAAAATCCGTAGAAAGCAAGCTGGAACACATGGAAATATGTGATATAAATGATAGAGATTTCAAGATTGCAATTCTGAAAATATTCAGAAATATAAGAAAATGCAGACAGGCAATTCAATGCACTCAGAAAACAAATCAATGAAAAAATGAATGCTTTCCCAAAGATAGTGAAACTTTAAAAAAAAAAAAATCAGAAATCCCAGAAATGAAGCATTCAGTTATGGAGATTAGGAGTGAGCCACTGGCAGAAAGAGGCAGCAAAAGTGGGGAGACAAAGCAACAATCCCCAAAAGAAGGAAAAGGAGAAATTGACAGAAAAGAAACTAAAATTAAATGGAGGCAAGCAATGTGTCAGAAAAATAATTCAGAGTGATGGTCATAGAGAAGATAACCGCCTAGATGAAAACTGCACCAACATATGTAAAAATACAGGGGAAAGGAAGAATGATATAGCTGGCCTGATATAGCTGAAATAAAGAACAAAATGGGAGGTTTCAAGAGTAGAATAGAAGAAGCAGAGGACTGAATAAGCGAGTTAGAAGATAGGTAGAAAACAATCAGAAGAGCAATTGGAGGAAAAAAATTAGAAAGCAGGAAGAGAGTTTAAGGGAGCTTTGGGACAACATGAAATGAAGCAACATCCATATAATAGGGGTTCCAGAAGGACAAGAGGAGGAGCAAGGATTAGAAAAACCTATTTGAAGAAATAATTACAGAAAACTTCCCTGACTTGGGGAAGAAAAATGTCTCAAGCAAGATGTACCCAAAAAGTCCTATACCAAGACACATCATAAATATAATGGCAAACGTTAATAACAAAGAGAGAATCTTAAGGCTTCAAGAGAAAGACAGAAACTTACCTACAAGGGATCTCTCATTATACTATCAATTTCTCAACATACGCACATCTATACTAATAAAAGGGTAGCATGCTAATTAGACCATGTCGATCAGCAATCTTCTGGACGTCCAACTCCCTTCCAGACAAAGCCATGGGGGGTGGGGGGGAGGCCGAGTTAGAGGAAGTTAGGGGTGATCAGGCCTGCAGGGGAGGGCAGTTGGGGACGATCAGACATGCAGAAGAAGAAAGTAGGGGCGAGATCAGGCTGGCGGGGAGGACAGTTGGGGGCAAGATCAGGCCAGCAGGTGAGGGACATTGGGGATGAGATCAGGCTGGCAGGGGAGGGCAGTTAAAGGTGGGATCAGGCCAACAGGGGAAAGCAGTTAGGGGCAATCAGGAAGGCAGAGGCAGTTAGAGGTGATCAGGCCGGCAGGGAGGTCCATTGAGGGCCATGAGGCCGGCAGGTAAGGGCAGTTGGGGGCAATGAAACCAGCTGGAGAGAGCAGTTGGGGGCAATGAGGCTGGCCAGGGAGGACAGTTTGGGGCCGTGAGTCCAGCAGGGTAGTGCAGTTGGAAGCCATGAGGCCGACAGGGGAGGGCAGTTGGGATCCATAAGGCCGGTCAGAAAGGGCAGTTGGGGGCCATGAGGCCAGCCAGGGAGGGCAGTTGGGGTCCATAAGGCTGGTTGGGGAGGGCAGTTGGGGGCCATGAGGCTGGCAAGGGAGGGCAGTTGGGGGCGAGCAGGCTGGCAAAGGGGGGCAGTTGACGCCAATCAGGCAGGCTGGGGAGGGCATTGGGGACCAATGTGTCCAGCAGGGGAGGGCAGTTGAAGGCCATCAGGTCGGCAGGGGAGGGAAGTTGGGGGCCATGAGGCCAGCAGGAGAGGGCAGTTGGTGGCCATGAGGCTGGCAGATGAGGACATTTGGGGGCCATTACGCCATCCAGGAAAGTTGGGGGCCATGAGGCTGGCAGGGGAGGGCACTGGGGGCCATGAAGCCGGTGCGGGGGGGCAGTTGTGGGCAAGCAAGCTGGCAAGGGGGGGGGGCAGTTGAGACCAATAAGGCAGCCCGGGGAGGGTAGTTGGGGACTAATGTGTCCAGAGGGGAGGGCAGGTGGGGGCCATGAGGCTGGCCAGGGAGGGCAGATTGGGGCCATGGGTCTGGCTGGAGAGAGAAGTTGAGGGCCATTAGGCTGGCAGGGTAGAGCAGCTGGGGGCCATGAGGCCGGTAGGGGAGGGCATTGGTGCCTATAAGATGGCAGGGGGGTGGGGGTTAGAGGCAAGCAGGCTGGTAAGAGGGGGCAGTAGGGACCAATGTGTCCTAAGGGGAGGACAGTTGGGGGCCATAAAGCTGGCAGGAGAAGGCATGTGGGAGCCATGAGACTGGCAGGGGAGGTCAGTTGGGGGCCATGTGCCTGGCCTGGGAGGGCCGTTGGGGGCCATGAGGTCTGTCAGGGAGGGCTGTTGGGGGCCATAAGGCTGGCCAGGGAGGGCAGATTGGGGCCATGGGTCTGGCCAGGGAGGGAAGTTGAGGGCCATTAGGCTGGCAGGAGAGGGCATGTGGGAGCCATGAGGCCGGCAGGGGAGGTCAGTTGGGGGCCATGTGCCCGGCCTGGGAGGGCCGTTGGAGGCCATGAGACCTGTCAGGGAGGGCTGTTGGGGGCCATGAGGCCTGTTGGGGAGGGCCATTTGGGGGCCATAAAGCTGGCCAAGGAGGACATTTGGGGGCCATGAGGCCGGCTGGGGAGTCCAGTTGGGGGCAATCAGGACGGCCAGGGAGGGCAGTTTGGAGCCATGGGGCCTTTTTTTAAAAAAATATATTTTTTATTGATTAAGATATTACATATGTGTCCTTATCCCCACATTACCCCCTTCCCCCTCCCACCCCCCCGCTCATGCCCTCACCCCCCCGTTGTCCGTGTACATTGGTTAGGCCTATATGCTTGCATATAAGTCCTTTGGTTGATCTTTCCCCCTTACCTCCACCCTTCCCTCCAAGGCCTGACAGTCCAATCAATGCCTCTCCATCTCTGGATCAGTCCTTGTTCATCAGTTTATGTTGTTCATTATATTCCACAAATGAGTGAGATCATGTGGTATTTATCCTTCTCTGACTGGCTTATTTCACTTAGCATAATGCTCTCCAGTTCCATCCATGCTGTGGCAAATGGTAAGAGTTCCTTTTTCTTCTTCCTCTTCTTAAAGAATACCTTTCAGCATTTAATATAATCCTGGTTTGGTGGTGATGAGCTCCTTTAGCTTTTTCTTATCTGTGAAGCTCTTTATCTGACCTTCAATTCTGAATGATAGCTTTGCTGGATAAAGTAATCTTGGTGGTAGGTTCTTGCTATTCATCACTTTGATTATTTCTTGCCACTCTCTTCTGGCCTGCATGGTTTCTGTTGAGAAATCAGCTGACAGTCGTATGGGTACTCCCTTGTAGGTAACTGACTTTTTTTTCTCTTGCTGCTTTTAAGATTCTCTTTTTGTCTTTTGCTCTTGGCATTTTAATTATGATGTGTCATGGTGTGGTCCTCTTTGGATTCCTCTTATTTGCAGTTCTCTTTGCTTCTTGGACTTGTAAGTCTATTTCTTTCACCAGGTAGGGGAAGTTTTCTGTCATTATTTCTTCAAATAGGTTTTCAATATCTTGCCCTCTCTCTTCTTCTGGAACCCCTATAATTCTGATGTTGGTACGCTTGAAGTTGTCCCAGAGGCTCCTTACACTATCTTCATATTTTTGGATTCTTTTTTCTTTTTCGGTTGGGTATTTTTTGTTTCTTTGTATTTCAAATCTTTGACTTGATTCTTGGGATCCTCTTGTCTGCTGTTGGATCTCTGTATATTATTCTTTATTTCAGTCAGTGTATGCTTAATTTCTAGTTGGTCTTTTTTCATATCCTCCAGGGTCTCACTAAATTTATCGGCAGTTTCCATAAAATTCTTGAAAACCCTTTTAAACGTGGTTTTGAACTCTTTATCCAGTCGTTTGCTTTCCTCCATTTCTGTCATTTGTGACCTGTTTCTTTGTCTCTGCATTTTTTATGCTTCCCTGTGTTGGTAGAGTGGTTTTGTGTGGTAGGTGTCCTATAGGGCCCAGTGGCTCAGCCTCCCCAGTTAACTGAGGTGGACACTCTTGGTGCACCCCCTTGTGGGCTTTGTGCACAGTCTTGTTGTAGTTATGCCTTGATTGTTGTAGGTATCACTGGGAGGAGTTGACCTCCAGGCCAATTGGCAGTGAGAATCAGCTGTGTCTGCAGTGGGAGAACTTCTGTGCTGAAGACACCCTTCTGGGGCAAGACTTGCTTCAGTGGGGCTTTGGTGCTCACTGAGTCTGCCCCCTGAGTGTGTCCCTTATGGATCTGAGGAGTTGTAATCTGGATGGTCCCACTCTGACCACTGGGACACTGGCTTTTGGATCTAAGGAGGTGCTAATTTAGTCTCTGCCTGAGGTTACCCAGCAGGAGCTATGAAAAGATCTGTAGATTCCCCTTCCTTTTTTGGAGTTTGGAGGTGCCCAGATGAGGCCCAGCTGTGAAGCAATGCAAGCTGCTGTGGGGCCTTGGGCCTTCTCTTGGAAGTTCTGGGTCTGTCTGGCCCAGCTGTAATTTGTTAGGTAATTTTCAGGTTGCAAAGGGCCAGGGCATTCATATGCAAAAGCCTCTGCTGCAGCCTGGGTGGGGCGGGGTCTCAAGGAATCAACAGGGCGGAGCAAGCAGCTATGGCAGATCTTCAGCCCTGCCCTAAGGGGCCGGAGTCTCAGTGTCCCGGTAATTTAATTGCTGCAAGCACCTCTGAGAGAAAGCCACCCTGGAGTTCCGAGTTCTGCCCACTGCCAGACAGTCCAGTTTCTCCCTGTATGAGTCCTGGGTCCCCAGAGACTTCCCGGAACTGGAGTTCAGAGCAGTCGGGAGCTTGTGACTCCCTCCCGATTCAAAAAGACAGCTGCGTCCTCAGGTACCAGCCCCTTTCCGCATGAGCTCGAGCCTCCGTACCTCTGCACTTTACTTCCACAGCTCCTGACTCTCAGTGTGCTTTTCTCTTTCCTTCTAGTTGTAGAATTTCCACTCAGCCAGCCTTCCTGTAGTTCTGGATGATGTCCGTTTTGTCTTTTTGTTGTCTTTTTGAAGTTGTTGTAGGAGGCAGCAATTTTGGTGTTTCCCTATACCACCATCTTGGTTTCTCCCGAGCCATGGGGCCTTTTGGGGAGGGTTATTGGGGTTCATGAGGCATTCAAGGGAGGTCAGTTGAGGGCCATAACGCTGGCAGGGCTGGGCAGTGGAGGCCATGTGTCCGGCCCAGGAGGTCAGTTGGGGACCATTAGGCCAGCAGGGGATGCCTGTTGGGGGCCATGAGGCTAGTTGGGGAGGGCCATTGGGGGCCATGAGGCTGGCCCACGACTGAAGTTGAGGGCTATGCAGCCACCTGGGGAGTGCAGTTGGTGGCCATGAGGCCAGCCGGGGAGGGCAGCTGGGGGCCATAAGGCTAGCAGTAGAGGGCATTTGGGGGCCATTGGGCCAGCCAGGGAAGGCAGTTTGGGGCCATGAGGCCGGGCAGGGGTCAGTAGTTGGGGGCAATGAGGCCGGAAGGGGAGATCATTTGGGTGCCAAGAGGCTGGCTGGGAGGGCAGTTGGCGGACATGAGGCCGGCAGGGGAGGTCAGTTGAGGGTGATACGTCAGTAGGGGAGGGCATTTGGGGGCCTATAAGAAGGGGGGCAGTTGGTGGCGAGCAGGCCAGCAAGGGGGGGCAGTTGGGGGCCATAAGGCTGGCAGGGGAGGGCATTTGGGGGCCATTGGGCCAGCCAGGGAGGGCAGTTTGGGGCCATGAGGCCGGCAGGGGCCAGTAGTTGGGGGCAATGAGGCTGAAGGGGAGATCTTTTGGGGACCAAGAGGCTGTCTGGGAGGGAAGTTAGTGGACATGAAGCCGGCAGGGGAGGTCAGTTGGGGGCCGTAAGGCTGTCTGGGGAAGACATTTGGGGGCCATGAGGCTGATAGTGGAGGTCAGTTGGGAGCTAGGACACTGGAAGGAGAGGGCAGTTGGGGGCCATGAGTCTGGCAGGGGAGGGCATTTGGGGGCCATTAGGCTGGCTGGGGAGGGCAGTTGGGGGACATGCGGCCTGCAGGGGCAGGTAGTTGGGGTCCATGATGCCGGCAGGAGAAGACAGTTGGGGCCCATAAGGACAGCAGGGGAGGGCATTTGTGGGCCATAAGGCTGGCTAGGGAGGACATTTGGGGGACATGTGGCCTGCCAGGGAGGGCAGTTGCGGGCCATGAGGCCAGCAGGGGAGGGCAGTAGGGGAACATGAAGTTGTCATAAGAAAGACAGTTGTGGGGGATCAGGCCAGCTGGGGAGGGCAGTTCGGGGCCATGAGGCTGGCCGAGGAGGCCAGTTGGGGGCCATGAGGCCAACAGGGAAGGTCAGTTGGGAGTCATAACGCCAGCAGGAGAGTGAAGTTGGGGGCAATGAGGCCTGCAGGAGAGGTCATTTGGGGGCCATAATCCTGGCAGGGAAGGGCAGTTGGGGGCAATGTGGACGGTCAGGGAGGGCAGTTGGGGTCTATGAGGCCGGCTGGGGAGGTCAGTTGGGGGCCATAATGTCAGCAGGGGAGGGCAGTTGGGACCATGAGTCTGGCTGGGGAGGGCAGTTGGCTTCCATGAGGCCTACAAGGGAGGTTCATTGGGGGCCTATAAGCTGGCAGTGGCGGGCAGTCAGGGACAAGCAGGACAGCAAGGAGGGCAGTTGGGGCCAATCTGGCAGGCTGGGGAGGGCAGTTGGGGACCAATGTGTCCGGGAACGGAGAGCAGTTGGGGGCCATAAAGTTGGCAGGGGAGGACAGTTGGGGGCCATGAGGCCAGCAGAGGAGGATAGTTGGGGGCCATAGGCAGGCCGGGAAGGGTAGTTGGAGGCCATGAGGCTGGCCAGGGAGTGCAGCTGGGGACAATAAGGCAGGTAGGGGAGGTCAGTTGGGGGCTATAACGCTGGCAGGGGAGGGCAGCTGGCAGCCATGAGGCTGGCTGGGTGAAGGCAGTTGGGGGCCATGAGGCCGGCAGGGGAGGAGAATGGGGGCCATGTATCTGGCCCAGGATGTCAGTTGGGGGCCATGAGGCCAGCAGGGGAGGGCAGTAGGGGGCCATGAGACCTGTCGGGGATGGCTGTTGGGGGCCATGAGGCCGGCCCGGGAGTGAAGTTGGGGGCAATGCAGCCACCTTGGAGGGCAGTTTGGGGCCATGAGGCCTGCAGGGAGGACAGTTAGGAGCCATAACAATGGCAGGAGAGGGCAGTTGGGGGCCATGAGTCTGGCTGGGAAGGGCAGTTGGGGGCCATGAGGCCAGCAGTGGAGTTCAGTGGGGGCCCATGCGGCCACCTGGGAGGACAGTTGGGGGCCATGAGACCGGCCAGGGAGTGCAGTGGGGGGCCATGAGGCTTGCAGGGGAGGGCATTTGGGGTCCATAAGGCTGGTCAGGGAGGACAGTTGGGGGCCATGAGGCCTACTGGCAGGGCATTTGGGGGCCTTGTGGCTGGCAGGGGAGGACAATTGGGGGCCCTGAAGCTGTCATGGGGAGGACAGCTGTGGGGGATAAGGCCGGCCCGGGAGGGCAGATTGGGGCCATGAATCTGGCTGGGGAGGGCAGATGGGGGCCATTAGGCTGGCAGGGGAGAGCAGTTGGGGGCCATGAGGCCAGCAGGGGCCAGTAGTTGGGGCAATGAGGCCAGAAGGGGAGGACATAAGGGGTCTATAAGATGGTGGGGCAGGGCAGTTGGGGGCGAGCAGGCTGGCAAGGGGGGGCACTTGGGACCAAAGTGTCCAGAAGGGGAGGGCAGGTGGGGGTTATGAGGCTGGCAGGGGAGGGCATTTGGGGGCCATTGGGCCAGCTGGGGAGGGCAGTTGGGGGGCCACAAGGCTGGCTGAGAAGGACATTTCAGGGACTTGAGGCCAGCCATGGAGGCCAGTTGGGGGCCAAAAGGCCGACAGGGGAAGTCAGTTGGGATCCATAATGCCAGCAGTTGTTGGCCATGTGGTTGGCAAGGGAGGGCATTTGGGGGCAATGAGGCCGGCAGTAGAGAGCATTTGGGGGCATGAGGCTGGCAGGGGAGGTCAGTTGGCATCCATGAGGCCGGCATGGGGCGGGTACTTGGGGCCCATGAGGCTGGCCTGGGAGGGCATTTGGGGGTCATGAGGCTGGTAGAGCAAGGCAGTTGGGAGCCATGTGGTCAGTCCAGGAGGGCAGTTGGGAGCCATGAGGCCTGCCGGGGAGGGCAGAAGGGGGACATGAAGTCGTCATGGGGAGGGCAGTTGTGGGAAATCAGTCCAGCTTGTGAGAGCAGTTGGGGGCCATGAGGCCGGCAGGGGAGGGCATTTAGGGGCCATGAGGCCAGCAGAGCAAGGCAGTTGGGGGCCATGTGGCCGGCCCAGGAGGGCAGTTGGGGGCCATAGGCCAGCAGGTGAGGGTAGAAGGGGGACATGAAGTCGTCATGGGGAGGGCAATTGTGGGAAATCAGTCCGGCTCGGGAGGGCATTGGGGGCCATGAAGCTGGCGGAGGGGGGACAGTTGTGGGCGAGCAGGCTGGCAAGGGGGGGCAGTTGGGGCCAATCAGGCAGGCCGGGGAGGGCAGTTGGGGACTAATGTGTCCGGCAGGGGAGGGAAGTTGGGGCCATAAGACCTGCAGGGGAGGGCAGTTGGGGGCCATGAGGCCATCAGGTGAGGGCAGTTGGAGGCGATCTGGCCAGCAGGGGGTCAGTTGGGGGCCATGAGGCTAGCCAGGGAGGAGCAGTTGGGGGCCATGATGCCGGCCATGGAGTGCATTTGGGGGCCAAGAGGCCAGCCGGGGTGGACCTTTGGGGGTGATCAGGCCGGCTACGGAGGGCAGTTGGGAGCCATGAAGCCGGCAGTGGAGGGCAGTTGGGGTCCTAGAGGCCGGCAGGGTTGGGCAGTTGGGGGTGATCAGTCTGGGTGGGGAGGTCAGTTGAGGGCCATGTGGCTGGCAGGACAGGGCACTTGGGGGCCATTAGGCTGGAAGGGGTAGGTAGTTGGGGACAATGTGGCTGGCATGGGAGGGCATTTGGGGGCCATGAGGCCAGCCGGGGAGGGTATTTGGGGGCCATGCATATGGCCCAGGAGGGAAGTTGGGGGCCATGAGTTCTGTCGGGGAGGGCAGTTGGGGGATATGAGGCCAGCAAGGGGTGCAGTTGGGGGCCATGAGGCCGGCAAGGGGGTCAGTTGGGGGAGAGCAGGCTGGCAAGAGTGGCACTTGGGGCCAATCTGGCTGGCTGGGGTGGGCAGTTGGGGGCCAATAAAAACAGCAGAGGAGAGCAGTAGGGGGCCATCAGGCCAGCTGGACAGGGCAGTTCGGTATTATGAAGCCGGCCGGGATGGTATTTGGAGGCCATGAGGATGGCCGGGCAGGGAAGGTGGGGGTCATGAGGCCTGCTCAGGAGGGCAGTTGGGGTCCATGTGTCTGGCTGGGGAGGGCAGTTGGAGGCCATGAGGCTGGCAGGGCAGGGCAGGGCAGTTAGGGGCCATTAGGCTGGCCGGGAAAGGCATTTGGTGGCCAAAGGCAGGGAGGGGAGGTCAATTGGGAGCCATAACACTGGCTGGGGAGGCCAGTTGGGGTCCATGAGGCCAGCCGGGTAAGGCTGTTGGGGCCATGATGTTGGCAGGGGAGGGCAGTTGGGGGCCATGAGTTCAGCAGGGGAGGGCAGTTGGGGGCCATGTGGCCAGAAGGCAAAGGCAGTTTGGGGCGATCAGGCCATCTGGGGAAGGCAGTTGGGGGCTATGTGGCTGGCAGGGGAGGGCAGTTGGGGCTAGGAGTCTGGCTGGGAAGGGCAGTTTGGGGTGATCAGGCTGGCTGGGGAGGGAAGTTGGTGGCCATGTGGCCGGCAGGGGAGGGCAGTTGGGGGCAATGAGGCCAGCCGGGTAGGGCATTTGTGGGCCATAACACCATCAGGGGAGGTCAGTTGGAGGCAATGAGGCCGGCTGGGGAGGCAGTTGAGGGAGATCAGACTGGCAGGGCAGGGTGCAGTTGGGAGCGAGCAAGCTGGGGGGGGGGGGAGGCGGGCAGTTAGTATGATCAGGCAGGAAAGGGGGAGCAAATTGGGGCGAGAAAGCTGGCAGGGGGGAAGTTGGGGGCAAGCAGGCTGGCTGGGAGAGTGGTTAGGGGCGATCAGGCAGGCAGGTCAGTGAGTGGTTAGGAGCCAGCAGTCCTGGATTGCTAGAGGGATGGCAGACTGCCTAAACCGTCAGTCAGACATTTCCCAAGGGGTCCCAGATTGGAGAGGGTGCAGGGACCCCCCCCCCATGCATGAATTTCGTGCACCAGGCTATTCCTGCTGCTATAAAAAGAAAAAACTTTCAGCATTTGCATCAGCATAGATGGACTAGGAGAGCATTATGCTAGGCAAAATACACCACTCAGAGAAAGATAAATATCACATGATCTCACTCATTTGTTGAATATATTGAAAAAAAAACACCTTATGAATAAAATTAGATCCAGAGACACAGAATCATCTAACAAACTGTCAAACCTCAGAGGGAAGACATTGGAGGATGGGCAGAGGGTGGGGTAGGAGGTGGGGGGTGGTGTAAGAGATCAACCAAAGAACTTGTATGCATATAAGCATAACCAATGGACACAAAAATGGAGGGGCACAGGGTGAAGGCCGGGGATGGGGGATGGGAGTAGGCTGGGAGAAGACAATGGGGTGGAGGGGCTATTGTAATACTTTCAACAATAAAGAATAAAAAAAAACAACTTGCATGCATATGTACATAACCCATGGACACAGACAATAGCGTGGTGAAGGCCTGGGGCAGGTGGTGGGGTGGGCTATAAGGGGTCAATGGGGAGCAAAGTGGAACATATGTAATACTTTCAACAATAAAGATTTTTTTAAAATAAAGGAAAAAAAGAAGAGTGAGCTACTGGCCCAACTGGTGTTCCACAAGAGTTGAGTGTTGACCAGGAGGACACGATTCAGTTCTTGATCAGGGTAAATGCCTGGGTTACAAGCTTTTGATCTTCAGTAGGGAGCATGCAAGAGGCAGCTAACTGATGATTCTCTCTCATCATTGATGTTTCTCTCTCTCCCTCTCTCTTCCTCTCCTAAATAAAAATAAATTAAAAATAAAAATGAAAAAAAAGAGTGACCTACTGATTATAGAAAACAGAGCCAATCAGAAGGAAGAAAGAAATAGAGATATTGATTATAGGAATCTACAAATGATGCAGAGGGAAGAACAGAGAGTCCTGAGCATAAAGAAAAATGAAAAAGATCCACAAGAACTATCTGATTCCATGAGAAAAAGCAATTATAGAATAATAGGCATTCCAGAAGAGGAAAAGAGGGAGAAACAAATGAAGAGTCTATTCAAACAGAGTAGATGAGAACTTCTCAAACCTATGGAAAGTGCCAGAATCCGGTCCACCCTTGCTGCTTGGCACAGTCGCTGCAGGGAAGAAACATCTGCACAACATATGTTTCAAGGGACCTGGCGTATATGGCATACTGTTCTTAATATGTTTGCTCCCCCTCTTAGCACTATATGTTTTAACCAGGGCCACCTCCCCGAGAAAAGTTGTTTCCCCAGGTGGGGATGTTGGGGATTGATGAAACTGGGGAGGGGAATGAATCAGCAAAACCCCCTAGAGTTACAGAAATACCATGTACTACTTATGAAGAACTTGGACTGAGACTGTTGGCAATAAATTTGGGACTTGTAGGGCCCACATCCCCAGGGGTCTACCCACCAGGGAAAGCACCAAACCCTATACCCCTGGGGACCCACCGACACAGGGCAGTCCCAGGGAAGGCAAGCAGCGGGGCTAGGAGGACATAACCTTTACTGGGTAGGATAATCTCCTTCAGTCACTTACTTGTAGCTTATCAGTAGAGCAGTAGAATAGTGACCTTGGAATAGCCCTTATAATGGAACACAGAAATTAACCTAGACAAGATTAAAATCAACAGAACTAGATAGAAACAGGATTTTTGGCAAAGGTCAGATAAGAAACTATAGACATGAAACAAGGAACTATAGAAGGTTAAGGGAGGACCCAAAACATACCATGATGTGACTATAGAGGCATGCTTATAGGATCAAATGGTATAAATACAGATGTAACAGGAGAATAAAAAAAAGAACCTGGCTATGTTGATCAACTGAACGCTGTCTCCGTGTCATTCCTTCTTCGCCAACTCCGTCCACACCTTTGGGAACCCCTGGACCTGCTGGGGCTGGACCCCAACAGGAAAGAACTAGTTCTTAGAATCCAAGAAGCAAACAGAACACCTAGTTACCTCAATCCAAAAAGGCCCTCTCCAAGGTACTTGGAATTAAAATTGTCAAGAATTAATGACGAAGAAAATTTTATCAAAGCAGGCAGGGGAAAGTAGGAAACAGAGAGGCAAATAAGGAAGATAAGAGTACATTCACGATAGTTATTGTAATTATGGATCATAGACTTGATTACATGACGTTAGGACATCAGGAGGGAAGAAATTTGAAGAATTCTTAGAACTAGAATATTAGAAGGTGGTAATAAGTGAATGAGATACTTGAAATTGAGATCATGGAGGAATTTTAGTTATTGAGAATGACTTGATCTAGGGTATGAAACCAGTAGTTAATGACTATGGTTGGGTCAAGAGCAAGGTGACGGGGGAAAGTTACAGACAGAATATTGAAATTTCCAAGAATTAGATCAACAGTTGGAGCTGGAGCTACAAAACCTTCCAGGGAGGTGAGACTGGCATAGAGTTGATAGTTAATTTTGACAGGTGATTTTGTCTGATGGCCTAAGATTCAAAGCTAAAGATTTTTAGGAGAGAGGGAAGGTATAGGAGAGAAAAGAAACACCACATGAAACAGCTGGGCAGGGAAGCATTTTCCTCACAGGGAAGAGCCAGTTTTCAAGGAGGGCAAGAAGTTACAGAGAACATTAGAGACGTTGATACAGGGTATATAAGTGATTTTCCTGATGGCAGTTTAAAATTTCCAGAAGACCGTGCAGTATGGCTTTATAATTTGGAAATAGATGAGAATTATAGTCAGAAAAGTAGATGCAGAAACTTCCCTTGGTGATAACAGTTCAGAGAATGAAGTATGACATGGAAGATCTGTTTTTCATGTGGTAACAGATATAATGGGGATAAATGCATAATGAGATATTTCTTGATGGTAAAAAGATAGATGGTGGTAGTAAGATCTCACACCCACACTACTTTGGGGGGGTGAGTCTTTGGGATTGGGAAAAATGGAGAGCTTCATAAATATAAATCATATATAAGGAATTTACTGTGGTGAGAATGTAATCTACCCATTTTTTAACACTCTTTAACTACCTAACCATGTATAAGTATGCATATTATATAATAAAAGGCCAATGGCCGTAACGACCAAAACGACCAAACAAATGGTCACCAGGAAGTGCATGGAGCACATCTCAGTCCCTCCCCTGTGGCCCACAGGCTCATATCATAGCAAGGCTGGCAGCAGGTGGGCAGGCGGGGCAGCAGGTGGGTGGGCGGGGCAAGGCAGGCACAGCAAGAGAGGCAGGGCCTGATCCTCAGCTGCCATGGAGGCTGTGGATCAGGCTCAGAAATAGGCCCGGAGAGAGAGACAGCTGCCAGCAAGGCCATTTTGGATTTCCCAGAGGAACCAATGGTTGCCTAGAAGGTGTAGCTTTTGACGCTGACTGGCATAGAAACCGACCAGTCAGAACCTAATCTGGGTGAACTATGAAGGCAGTGATGGGGAACCTTTAGAGCTCAGCGTGTCAGCATTTTGAAAAACCCTAACTTAACTCTGGTGCCATGTCACATGTAGAAATTTTTTGATATTTGCAACCATAGTAAAACAAAGACATATTTTTGATATTTATTTTATATATTTAAATGCCATTTAACAAAGAAAAATCAACCAAAAAAATGAGTTCGCGTGTCACCTCTGACACGCGTGTCATAGGTTCACCATTACTGGCCTAAGGTGTGGGCTGAAGAGGGGTTTTAAAGGCAACAGCTGTTTGGTGTAAGGTAAGAAAGCGGTTCAATTTTTTAATAACTAGTTTGGCAGTACAGTGCATATGGCTGGCTGTCAGTCCAGATATAGGGGTTATATATTTTTGTCTGCTAAAAGCATCTCCTCCAGCTGAAAAAGGCTTTTCTGCCCATTTAAGCAATCCTATCCTATATAATCTATCTATACTAATAAAAGGGTACTATGCTCATTAGACTGGGTCAACCAGCCATCTTTCAGACATACAACTTCCTTTCAGACAAAGCGATGGTGGTGAGGGCTGAGGCAGAGACAGTTAGAGGCAAGATCAGGCTGGCAGGGGAGAGCAGTTGGGGGCAAGATCAGGCCTGCAGGGGAGGGTAGTTGGGGGTGAGATCAGGCCTGCAGGGGAGGGCAGTTGGGGGTGAGATCAAGCCTGCAGGGGAGGGCAGTTGGGGGCGAGATCAGGCCTGCAGGGGAGGGCAGTTGGGGGCGAGATCAGGCCTGCAGGGGAGGGCAGTTGGGGGCAAATTGGCCTGCAGGGGAGGGCCGTTGAGGGTGACCAGTCCTACAGTGGAGGACCATTTGGGGCAACCAGGCCAGCAGGAGAGGGCCATTTGGGGCGACCAGGCCAGCAGGGGAGGGCCGTGGGGGACAACAGGCTGGCAGGGGAGGGCAGTTGGGGGCGCAACCAGGCTGGCAGAGGGGGCTGTTGGGGGTGAGATCAGGCCAGCAGGGGAGGGCAGTTGGAGGCAACCAAGCCGGCAAGGGAGGACAGTTGGGGGCGACCAGGCTTGCAGGGGAGGATAGTTGGGGACATTAGGCAGGCAGGTGAGTGGTTAGGAGCCAGTGGTCCCTGCAAAATCGGGCCTAAACTGGCATTCAGACATCCCTCAAGGGGTCCCAGATTGGAGAGGGTGCAGGCTGGGATGAGGGACACCCCCCTCCCCTGCACAAATTTCATTCACTGGGCCTCTAGTATACTATAAACATATGTATTATGGATTTATATTTTATAGATGTATGTGTATTATATATAAAAATTCTGTATTCTATATGTATAGAGAATATATGTATTATAACTAGATATAGTTATACATACTATAATTATATATGTAGATAGATAGATAATAAAAGCACAATATGCTAAGTAGACTGGGCAACCTTCCAGAGGAAGCCGCAGCAGCGGCCATGGGCTGAGGCAGCCACCATGGCGGAGGCTGAGCCCCTTGCATGAATTTCGTCCATTGGGCCTCTATGAATATATAATATCTTATGTATGAGGTTAGCAGTCTCAAATCTGAGTCCTCCTAAATAATGTCATATGTGGACAGGTTGCTAATGTACTCAGGAATTAATTGCTGGAGTAGAGATGAATGTCTCACCATTTCCCCTCTTGTGATATAATTTGTGGTAAATATCAGAGCACCATTTACATGTGATAAAAAGATAAATTTAACTCAATAATGACTCTGTCTACTTCTATCAAGAAATCAAGGGCCATAATACCTGCCCAGTTGCTCTAGGAAAGGCAACCAATTTAGCTACAATTCAGGAAGAATAAATAGCAACAAAAATCTTGAGTTGTATGTCCAGCCAAAAGAGGAAAATCTGAGAATGGATTTTTTACATAAAATGCATTCATAATTTCCCTTATAGGAGATAACTAGAAAAATATGAAACTAATCCATATTGTAAGATTAAAGGTTG
The DNA here is from genome assembly GCF_014108235.1 of Myotis myotis. Taxonomy (NCBI): domain Eukaryota; kingdom Metazoa; phylum Chordata; class Mammalia; order Chiroptera; family Vespertilionidae; genus Myotis; species Myotis myotis. Next base: position 106,279,098 of record NW_023416346.1, on the reverse strand, counting down.
TTGACTTGTTCACAGAGCTGGTGATGGTAAAGTTTTTATTTGCGTGGAGACTTAGATACAACACAAAAAGCCCAACCTCAATGATCTAACCCCAGCTAATCACACATACGCTTTAGTGTAAAGTCATGTTCTAAATCACAGAATTTTATGGTGGATTTGTTTTTTCAGCATATTTGTAGTAATAGCTGATAGAGACACTGGACCTGGTCTTAAAATTGGGCTAACTACAGTATTCCACACACAGTGCTTTTTTCTAGAGGTCTAATGACTAATTAAAAAGCTAAAGTTAGCTTTCACATTTAACTAAGACCAATTATGATTCTGTGAATTACATTTCTAATACAAGTAATACCCTTAATTGTACCCTGGCTACAGTGTTCCTTAATAAAACACTATTTCCATTATATAAATATCTGAGTTAGAAAAATGTTACCCTTTTTATCTGATAATTTCATACATAAATTACTGGCTATATTTTTGGTTTTATTTAATAAACAATTATACTGACCTCATGGTAGACTAGAGGCCCGGTGCACAAAATTTGTGCACTCAGAGGGGGTCCCTCAGCCTGGCCTGCACCCTCTCGCAGTCCAGGAGCCCTCGAGGGATGTCTGACTGCCAGCTCAGGCCCGCCCCCCCCGCCGCCCCCTTCCGCGGGAGGGCACTGACCACCAAGGGGAAGTTCCTGCCTTGAGCATCTGCCCCCTGGTGGTCAGTGCGCATCATAGTGACCAGTCATTCTGCCATTCAGTTGATTTGCATATTAGCCTCTTATTATAAAGGATAGTGTTTTAAGCACCATAGAAATATTGATTTTATCCTCATAGAATTGTTTACAGTATTATCATTTTAATTTTAAAGATAATAAAACTAAGGCTCCTGAGTTTAAGCGATTTGTTTAAATAATTGCACATTAAGTAGTGAAGGTTGAATGCAGGCAGTCTGGGCTCTTAACCCAATAAACAATATTGCTATAAATTAACCATATCAGTGATAAATAATAAATCATTGATAAATAATAATATTAAAGTAAAAATATTAACGCCCAGATGGTGTGGCTCGGTGGTTGAGCATCAACCTATGAACCAGGAGGTCACAGTTTGATTCCTGGTCAGGGCATGTGCCTGGGTTGCAGGCTTGATCCCCAGTAGGGGGCATGCAGGAGGCAGCCAATCAATGATTCTCTCTTATCGTTGATGTTTCTATCTCTCTCTCCCTCTCTGTTCCTCTCTGAAATCAATAAAAATATTTTTTAAAATACCTGTATATCACTCAGAATTATCTTAACTTATACAGTTCAGTGTCATGGAGCAGAGCATACATTAAAAAGATTACTTTCCAGGAAGTTTATCAAGGAGTGCATTCAGGAGCAACTTCTGTGATAGAAGAGAATAAAGCAGGATTAAGTAGCAGGTGGGCTGTGGTTCAATCACAAAAAGATCTTAGCTGACCCTATGTGAAGCTTGAAATCTAGAAAGGCTCTTCAAATTAGTTCTAGAGTGAGGTGTTAGAATCAAATTGTATATCCCTTTATCAACCAGTCATTAGATGCAGTTTGCCTATGGAAAAAAAGCCCAGACCTTGGCTCTCTTTTCTTCAATGAAGGACAATTCTCCAAAAGGGCTGACAACTGCAAGCTCTCAACAGGCAGTACTTCCACAAGCTGGGTTTCAGTTTTGAAGGGTTATCTGGGCAGTATATAATAGCCTCTGCTACAACTCGAAAAAAACAAGGAACCACATTTTTGCTCCCTTACCCTCTATGAAAACACTGCTGAGCAATTTCAAATCTTAATAAGAATAGATGAATGATTATTATTTAATAAAAACATTGTTTTGAAAGCCAGCTTTTTCAAAACAAACACCAGGTCAGTGGAAGAAAAAAATCAAGATGAAGATAGACTTGGTAGGAACGGGGTTATGAACTGTTACACTAAAGCGAGCAGAATTGTTTATACATTGTATTTTTACTGTCATGAAGTATATATGACACAAAATTTGTCAGTTTTATGTAAAATTCAGTGGCATTAAGTACATTCAGAATGTTGCATAGCTATCATTATTATTTCCAAAACTTTTTATCTGCCTCAAATATAAATTATATAATCAATAATAAATTATTCTGATTTTCCCCTCTTCCCAGACCTGGTAGTCTCTAATCTATATTCTGATTATATTTTTCCTTTCCAGATATTTAGTATAGTGGAATCATATAATATTTATCCTTTTGTATCTGGCTTATTTCACTTAGCATAATATTTTCAATATTTACCCATGTTATAGCATGTATCAAGACTTCATTTCTCTTAGGGCTGAATAATGTTCCATTGTATGTATATACATTTATTTATCCTTTCATCTATGGATGGACAGTTGGGGTTTTCCCACCTTTGGCTATTATAACAGATGTTGCAGTGAATAATGGCATACAGCATCTGAGTGTTTTCAGTTATTTTGTGTACATACCTAAAAGTGGAATTTAGGAGTCATATAGTAATACTATATTTAACTTTTAAGTACTAAAGTCCTTTGTACATTTTCAGTTGGGTTGTCTTTTTTTTTTTTTTTTTTTTAGTTGTAAGAACATATGCATAAATACACACATATATATGTTCTAGATAGTAAAAATTTTTCCAATACAGAATTTACAAAAATTTTCTTTCATTTTGTGGCTGATGTTTTTCAGTTCCTTGGTAATATCATATGAGGGACAAAGCTTTTAAGTGGAGTCCATTCATCACCTTTTACTTATGCCTCATGCAAATTTCAAAAATAATTCAGCAGATGCAATGATTTTAGTTACCAATGCTGGTGGAATTCTGAAGTTGCACAGAACTAATAATGTTGTGTTCAACTTTTAATTGATGTTAAAATGATGACTTTCCCAATGCCAGATTATTTTATGGGCCCTAAGGGCCAACGTCACTATGAATCATCATGATTGGCATACCATAATTAAGCACAAACTATGGCAAAAAAAACCCCTGTCATTCATCTTTACAGGAAATTATTTTCCTGAATACCACTGATCTCCTAAATAGGAATACAATAAAAACCCCAGGTAAGGCAATTATAGAAAAACATGAAGTGATAGAGTTATAATTGGAAATACTAGCTACTTTAAAAGTAATATTCTGTACTCTGATTGACAACCTATGCATTCATTACATCTGTTAAAATCAGACTGACAGAATTTAATAAAATTGGTTTGACAGCATAGCTGAATGCTCTCCTAATCACAAGATGATTCAATGTGTAACTTCCTGGCCTTTTGCTAATTGCTGAGGTAAATAAACCTCATCAGTGATTACCATAGATGATATAAGTAACACATTTTGAACACTTATAACTAAATAGATTGTCAAAAAAATCTTGTACATTTATTATAAACAAAGTTTTATGTGGTCTACCTAGTCAGGCCTTTAAATAAGCACACATTTATTACTTAATGTACCCACCTCTCCTCCCCCCCTCCACACTAAGGACATACTTGAATAAATTAAGATAAAACAGGGTTCATGTACTTAAATAATTACACATAGTGGTTATCCAAGAACAAGAAACTGAGTGCATTCTGCCATGCTTCAATGCCACAACCAGCATACAAGTAAAATTCCCCAAACAGATAATCAAAAACATAAATATATAGTTATGACTTGTTGATGCATCTTTGAATCTTCATCCAACCACCCCATCCTATCCCATTCACTTTTTGTAGTTGGCAGGCCTTAAGATTTGTATGGATCCCTGAAACATAATCTTTTCTATACATTACCTTGCATAATGCTCAACTGAAAGTTCCTTTGGTTTGCTATGTTCCTATTGTAATCTGTACATGTTCTTGCCTGGATAGTGCTATTCCTAAACCAAGACAGGATAAATCCAAAAGAAGTTGAGAGCCACAATTCACTATTATTGATTTACCACATCATGTGTAGGATAGTTCTGCAGCAATCAAAAGCTTTGAAATAAACTATGGTGCTAATTGTCTCATAAGTGCATTTATTTATGCCCTCATCTATTACAAAAACTTTTAAAGGTATCACAAAGATATAAAACACAAGAAAAGATTAATTACAAATAATTTTTTTAGGAAATGGAAACAAGATTAGGAACAACACCTGCAGGCAGTGATGAGATATAGTATGGTCATGGTACTTCTCTGGATAAACCAAAGTACATTTCTAGCAGGCTGTGTATGGAGGAAAGATGAAGAGTGACACAATCATGTTCCATAGGATAAAAACTAATTGCTTAAGAGTCACCCGCTCTTCCTGATACTATCATCTGAAAGCAATTTCTCCCAAAGTTTTCATAAAAAGACTGCAATGTAACAAGAAAGCCTTTGATAACATTCCTACCTACACGTTATAATGAATCCCTAATATTTCTGTGTCATCTGCTGTGAGTAGATGACATTAAGACATGGTGAAATTCACTGAATGCAATCTTAGTGTGGTTAGGGGAGGATGTAAATTTCAGGCACAAGGCTTTTGGTCATTCGATTTAATCACTGAGTAGATTTTAAAGCACTTAAAGGAAAACATACATTATAAGTCTTTCCTCTAATCATTTACTAGAATTACTTCTTCAATAGGTATTAGTGAGATAGTGTTCTGCCTGCTTAGAGAGGCCGTGTACAAAGGGATTCAGAGACCCAACTTTAAAGTCTTGAGTTTTTGGTGTGGTTTTTTGTTGTTGTTGTTGTTTTATTTTTTAAATCTTGATTGTTGAAAGTATTGCCTAAGTTCCCCCTTTTCTCCCATTGACCTCTTTTAGCCTACCCTGCACCCCCGCCCCCCCTCCCCAGGCCTTCACCACCCTATTGTCTGTGTCCATGGGCTATAGAGTTTTTATAACATCAACATCACTTAATAGTGCTGTGATCTTGAGCAAGTTGCTAAGCCTCTCTATGCCTCGGTTTTCTCATTTTAAAAAAGGAAAAAAAAAAAAGCCTATTTCAGAGGCTATGTAGGCTCTGGCACCCAGAGAAAGCGCCTAGGAAAAGAGCTGTGGTTATTGGCAGAGGAGAGATGACCCAGATAAATTTCATACGGGAAACCAAAAATGTCCTGGGATAAAACAAAGTGCCCTTTAAAGTGTCTATCATAAATCGCATCTTAAATAGTAACTATTGTATATCACTAAATTATAGCAGTTAAGTTACAAATAAACAAACAATATGCCATAATTAACAGTTGAGTCAAAGGTTGAATTCACATAACTCATGTGAAAATTGAGGAACATAATAAGGACTTATGCCTGAGTGGAAGGCAACCAACCCCACTCAGGAAGTTCCTGTAAATGGAGCCAAAATTCTTAGGAAATAATTGTGAGTCTGCTTTAATGCACAAACCATTGTGCAACGAAGGCCTCCAATTTCTGCTCAAAGTACAGCCAGAAAGATTTTTAACTTGGGATTTTTTTCAACTGTGGTAAAATCAACATAACATAAAATTAACCATTATTAAAGTGTACATTTGATTGGTATTTAGTACATTCACAATGTTGTGCAACCACTATCTCTAGTTCCCAAAGTGTCATTTCTGCCAAAGGAAGCCTAGTAGCCATTAGGCAGTCACTCCCTAAAGCTCTCTCCTCCAGCCTCTGGTAAGCACCAATATGCTTTCTGTACTATGGGGTTTACCTATTCTGGGTATTTTATGTAAATGGAATCATACAATATCTGATCTTTTATGTCTGGTTTCTTAATATTTTCAAGGTTCATTTACATTGCAGCATGTATCAGTACATCTTTTCCTTTTATGGCTGCACAGTAATTCCACAATTTGTTTATGTATCCATTGATGGGCATTTGGGCTGTTTCTACCTTTTGGCTCTTGGGAATAGTGCTACAATGAACATTTGTATCAAGAATTTGTTTGAGTATCTTTTTAAACTTCTTTTGTATTTAAACCGAGAAGTGCAATTGCTGGGCCATATGGTATTCTATGTTCAGCTTTCTAAGAAACAGCTAAACCGTTTTTCCACAGGGGCTGTTGCATTTTACATTTCCACCATCTATTTACAAGTGTTCCAATCTCTCCACATCCTCACCAATACTTATTTGCCATTTCTTTAAATTATGTGAAGTAATACGTCATTGTGATTCAGATCTGCATTGCCCTGATGACAACTGAATAAATCTTTTCATATGCTTGTTGGGTATTTGTATATCCTATCAGATATATGATTTGCAAATATTTTCTCCCATTCTATAGGTTGCCTTTTAAATTTCATATTTCTTTTATTGTTCTGTTTTTGTGTCATATTGATAAATTCATTACCAAATCTATGTACTTGGTCCTATCATGTGCACTGGCTCTGGCAGAAAGCCACCCTTGGCTGCAATTCTGGCTTGGGATTTCTCTTCCTCATCTCTTATAGCCTCTACATACCAGGAAGGGAGGGTCATGGAGACTGTAGCATGGACCCTGGTAAAAAAAAAAAAAAAAAATCCAGGACCTCGTTGTTGTTTTCAGCATAGGCTGTTGGACTCCACATGTATTCATAGCATGCAGGATCACTGTTGAGAATCCGGTAGTACCTCAGGTCTTCTCTTCAGTGATATCTCTGTAGATGAGCTTCATAGGCTCTCAATAGATTAAGTGATTCCTTTCAGCATAGATCCCAGATTTCCTCCTCAGTGGCTCTATTGCTTTTCCTGAATATCATGACCCAGAATAGTCATCAAATGGCCAGACTAGGGCATGTCGTTGTCATTACTCAGCTTCCCATCAAAGGTAAGGTCCATTTTGTTGGTAAAGGCATGGAAGTGCTTGGTGGGGTCAACCTTCTTCTGTTATCAGTGGAAGTGGAGTCCTTGGGGTGCTGCAGGGAAAAGAATTTCTGGAGGACAAGTTTTTGAGCAAAGCTTTATTGATGATGTAAAATTTAGGGGGTTCCCCTCCAAGGTCCCATATCTGTCTGTCTTGCCATGGAAGCAGTCTAATCTTATCTTCAGTAGGGCCAGAATTAAGGCCACTGGCCAGAATTTGTTCCATATTAAAGTACAGTCCAGACCAGCATCTGGCTAAGTTAGCTTGTGTTCCCAGCTGCAGTTCATTGTGTGTGGGGTCTGCATGGCCATAGGCCATGAAGCTGCTTAAGGCCACATGGCAAGCAAGTGTGGGTCATGGAGCAAGAAAAAGTAAGGGAGGACCAGAAGACAAGAAAAGGGAACTCTCTCTGAGGATTTCAACATTCCAAGGTTTTGTGCGCTTGCAGAGACTTCATCCTCTAGCCAATGATCTTTTTCCCCAGGCTAGACTGACAGACAAACATCTTCCCTATGTCACCCAGACTTCATTGCACATGAGCCCATCTCCCCCTTTGTTCGATTCCCTTCCCCCAGTGATCTGCAGGGAATGGACCGGCGTTGATTGCCTGGGGAGCGTGAAGCTATCATTTCCTGGTGAAGTTGCCCAGATAACCATGCTTATAATGTATGGCCTCCCCTTTGCTGTCTTATATTATTAATATTAATAAACTAGCTTATTAAAACATAACACTTCAAGTCAAGACAAAAAACAGTTCCATCTACTCAGAAGCTCTCCTGACTTCAGGAAAGTCGTCCTTGTTAGGTTTGATGGAGCAACTGAGTTGATGCCCGTCCCCCAGGAATTGGCTTTTCAGGTCATTTCACTATGAACATTCCCTTTGCTGAAGACCACATTTCACTTGTGGTGATCACATTCCATTCTCTCCCCTCCAGGTATGCATAAAGAAGTCTCCGCCCAGGGAAAAGCCCACCAAAAATCCTTTAAAAGTCGCTGACTCCCCTCACTGGATGCTAGAGCCATCCAGGCACAGCCACTTGGTGTGCAGATGATCGAATAAATTCGTAATCCCTCACCACTCTGGCCTCCTGCATTCCTCCTTCAGCGACCTAACAGTCCTAGTCCTTTATGGCATTTGTCAGCAAAAGTAGCTTTCTGATGACCTCTTTAATTTTCCACTTGAACAATAGATATGATGCCCAAAAAGCTACCTTGTTAGTGACAGGGTCGCTGCACAAGCACTCATTGTAAGGCAGGGCCTATGAGGTTCTTGAATATTCCCTTCCTTGGATCTGTTGACGACTCCAATACTTCTTTTGTTTATTTATTTTTTAATATTTTTTTATTGATTTCAGAGAAGAAGGGAGAGGGAGAGAGAAACATCAATGATGGGAGAGAATCATTGATTGACTATCTCCTACAAGCCCCCTACTGGGGATCAAGCCTGAAACCTGGGTGTATGCCCTGACTGGGAATCAAAACATGACCTCCTGGTTCATAGGTCTACATTCAATCACTGAGCCACGCCAGCCAGTCTCTTTTCTTCATTTAAAAAAAAAATATTTTAAGGACTAAAAAGTTAAAAATTTATGTTTTTAAAATACATACAAATAGGAACAAAGTACTGAGACACACAACATGAATGAATCTCAAAACAGTGACCTATTCCTTTCATTTACCCTGTAGAATTAATCTCTTGAAGACATTCTGTTCTTTTTTAAAAAAACTTATACTGTTATTAATTTCAGAGAGGAAAGGAGAGGGAGAGAGAAATTGGAAACATTAATGATATAAGAGAAATCATTGATTGGTTGCCTCCTGCAAGCCCCCTACTGGGGATCAAGCCTGAAACCTGGGCATGTGCCCTTACTGGAAATCAAACCCTGACCTTTCTCAACCACTGAGCCACATGGGCAGGGCAGAGGACCTTCTGTTCTTAAAGATGTACATAATACAAAGAAAAGACTGATACCCAAGATTTTGTGAGCTCCTAAATTTTTTTTGGTTAATCCTCACCCGAAGATATTTTTTCCATTGCTTTTTAGAAAGACTGCAAGGGACGGATGGAGAGGGAGAGGGAAACATCAACGTAAGAGAGACATATCAATTGGTTTCCTCCTGTACACTCCCGCACTAGGGCCTGGGATCAAACCTGCAACCCAGGTACTTGCCCTTGACCAGTAATCAAACATGTGACCCCTTAGTGTTCAGGCTGGCACTCTAACCACTGGGAAACGCTGGCCAGAGCTGAGGCCCTAAATTTTGAAATTATCTTATTAGTACATTGCATTGTCTAGCAGAGTGACTCTTTACCCATCATTCATAATAAGAATATATACATGACTAGAGGCCTGGTGCACGAATTTGTGCACAAGTGGAGTCCCTTGGTCTGGCTGGCAATCGGGGCTGATGTGGGGCCGGCCGGCCAGGGGGAGGGACTGCAGGAGGTTGGCCGGCTGCAGGATATTGGCTGTGCGAGTGCACTGACCACCAGGGGCAGCTCCTGCATTGAGCATCTGCCACCTGGTGATCAGTGTGAGTCATAGCAACCAGTTGACCAGTCATAATGGTAGTTTAGGCTTTTATATATATACTAGAGGCCCGGTGCACAAAAATTTGTGCACTCGGGGGGGGGGGTCCCTCAGCCCAGCCTGTGCCCTCTTGCAGTCTGGGACCCCTCGGGAGATAACGACCTGCTGGCTTAGGCCTGCTCCCGGGTGGCAGAGGGCAGGCCCAATCCCTAGGTGCAGCCCCTGGTCGGGCTCAGAGCAGGGCCGATTGGGGAGTTGGGGCGCCGCCCCCTGTCATGCACAGAGCAGGGCAGATCGGGAGGTTGTGATGCCACCCTCAGTCACGCTCAGGGTAGGGCCGATTGGGGGGTTGGGGCACCGCCCCCTGTCACCCTCAAGGCAGGGTCGATGGGGAGGTTGCAGAGCCACCCCCTGTCACGCACAGAGCAGGGCCAATCCGGGGGTTGGGGAGCTGCCCCCTGTCACTCACAGAGCAGGGCCCATCAGGGGGGTTGGGCTCCGTACCCTGTCACGCACAGAGCATGGTCGATCAGGGGGTTGGGGAGCTGCCCCCTGTCACTCACAGAGTAGAGCTGATAGGGGAGTTGGGGCACCGCCCCGTCCCACACAGAGCAGAGCGGATCAGGGGGTTGGGGCACCGCACCTTGTTACACTCAGGGCAGGGCTGATGGGGAGGTTTTGGCTCTACCCTGTCACACACAGAGCAGGGCCAATCAGGGGGTTGGGGCACTGCAGCCTGTCACACACAGAGCCGCAGGGCGATCAGGGGGTTGGGGAGCTCCCCCCTATCAGGCACAGAGCCCGGCTGGTCAGGGGGTTGGGGCACCTTCCCCTGTCACGAACAGAGCAGGGCAGATAGGGAGGTTGTGGCCCCGCCCCGTCACACACAGAGCCACAGGGCGATCAGGGGGTTTGGGCACTGCCCCGTCATGCTGATCCCAGTGCCAGGAGGCCTCGCGGCTCCACTGATCCCGGTGCTGGGAGGCATATTACTCTTTTACTATATAGGATAGAGGCCTAGTGCACGGGTGGGGGCCAGCTGGTTTGCCCTGAAGGGTGTCCTGGATCAGGGTGGGGGTCCCCACTGGGGTGCCTGGCCAGCCTGGATGATGGTATGATGGCTGTTTGCAGCTGGTCACACACCCTTCAGGGTGGGGGTCCCCACTGGGGTGCCTGGCCAGTCTGGGTGAGGGGCTGAGGGCTGTTTTCAGGCTGGCGGGTGACTGAAGCTCCCAACCACTCCTTTTTTTCTATTTCTTTTTTTATTCTGGGCCAGCTTTAGCTCTGAGGCTTGGCTCCAGCTCTTAGGCCTCTGCTGCTGAAAGCAGGTATCTGGTTTGTTTGGGTTCTATAATCGAAACACTGTTTCAACTCCAGCTCTGAGATCCCAGCTGGCTGAAAGCAGGTTTCTGGGGTTTTGTTTAGCTTCTATATTTGTAACAATGTTTCAAACTGCAAGCTCAGAGGCCGGCAGCGGCAGGCAGGGAACGTTGGAGTCCTCCGTCACTGAAGCAAGCAAGCCTCCTGTTCGCTTCAAGCTGCCTGGCTGCTGGCCGCCATCTTGGCTGGCAGTTAATTTGCATATCACCCTGATTAGCCAATGGGAAGGGTAGCGGATGTATGGCTAATTACCATGTCTTTCTTTTATTAGATAGGATATAGATATATTATATATAATATTAAAAAATACACTAGAATTGAGATCACTGGGTCGAATGGCAGTTCCATTTTTAATTTTTTAAGGAAACTCCATACTGTTTTCCATAGTGGCTACACCAGTCTGCATTCTCACAGCAGTGTATTAGGGTTCCCTGTTTCCACATCCTTGCCAGCACTTGTCATTTGTTGATGATAGCCATTCTGATAGGTGTGCATTGTGCTGCTATGAACATAGAGGTGCATATATTCTGGCTATCAATGGCTATTGTTGTTTCAATTTGCATCTCTCTGATGATTAAGGACTTTGAGCATTTTTTCATATGTCTCTTGACCTTCTGTATGTTCACTTTGGAGGAGCATCTATTTAGGTCCTTTGCCCATTTTTTAAAATATATTTTTATTGATTTCAGAGAGGAAGGGAGAGGGGGAGAGAGATACATAAAAACGTCAATGATGAGAGACAATCATGGATCAGCTGCCTCCTGCATGCCCGCCCCCCCCCACCCCCCCGACTGGGGATCCAGCCCACAACCTGGGCATGTGCCCTTAACTGGAATCCAACCTGGGACCCTTCAGTCCACAGGCCGACACTCTATCCACTGAGCCAAACCAGCCAGGCTTTTGCCCACTTTTAAATTGGATTGCCTTCCTTATGGTAAGTTATATGAGTTCCTTACGTATTTTGGAAATTAACCCCTTATCAGATGTATCATTGGTTAATATGTTCTCTCACACAGTGGGCTCCCTTTTAATTTTGTTGATGGTTTCTTTTGCTGTGCAGAAGCTTTTTATTTTGATGTAGTCCCATTTGTTTATTTTTCCTTAGTTTCCCTTGCCCTAGGACAGTGGTCGGCAAACTGTGGCTCGTGAGCCACATGCGGTTCTTTGGCCCTTTGAGTGTGGCTCTTAGACAAAATACCATGTGCGGGCGCGCACATACAGTGCGATTGAAACTTTGTGGACCATGCGCAGAAGTTGGTATTTTGTGGAAGAGCCACACTCAAGGGGCCAAAGAGCCGCATGTGGCTCACGAGCCACAGTTTGCTGACCACTGCCCTAGGAGATGTATCGGCAAGCATATTGCTATGAGAGATGTCTGAGATTTTGCTGCTTATGGTTTCTTCCAAGAACTTTGGTTTCTCAACTTACATTTAAGTCTTTATCCTAAGAATCCTGAAACACCAGTCAGAAAGAATATATGCACCTCTATGTTCATAGCAGCACAATTTATAATAGCTATGATTTGGAAATAGACCAAGTGACCATCAGGAGATGAGTGACTAAAAAAAGCTGTTGTATATTTACACCATGGAACACTCTGCAACTGTAAAAAATAAGGATCTCTTACCCTTTGAGATAGCATGGAGGGACCTGGAGAGTATTATGCTAAGCAAAATAAGCCAGTCAGAGAAAGGCAAGTATCACATTACCTCACTCATATGTGGCAACTAATGAACAAAATAAACTATTAAACAAAATAGATCTAGAGCCATAGAAGCATGGAACAGACTGACGAATCTCAGAGGGAAGATAGGGGTGAGGGGTGGATGGGGAGAGATTAACCAGGAACTCATATGCATATATGCATAGTCCATGGACATAGACAATAGTGTGGTGAAGGCCTGAGAGGGGCAGGTTCAGGGTGGAGGGGGTCATTGAGAAAAAATAAAAGGGGGACATCTGTAATACTTTCAAAATAAATTTAAATTTTTAAAAAGAGAAATATCAACCAAGATTGCTTTTCTCTGCATATATATATATATATGTATTATGAAAAAATACATAGATTCACTATGTGATTTGCTGATATTCTCTCTTCTATTCCTAGTCCATTCTTTATATTCTATTAAACTGATAATAATAATAAGCCAGTTATCACCCACTAACAAGGTTTCAGGTGTTTGTGATAGCCTCAGGAGTCATACAACCTCTGGAGTCATAAAGACTCAAGCAACTCAAACTTTCATGCTTTCCTGAAATGACTCCATTGATACTTGATGGCCGCTGTAGGTTGAGTTGTCCCCTCAGATTTCTCAGTGAAACCACAGAAATCCATTGTACCAAGGTACATATGGAATAACTAAGCAAATGACTTTAAAATGTTCCCCCCAAAAGTGCTTGTCTTAGTATTGTGGTAACATAAGCCTTAGTTAATGCTGCTATGGTTCCATCTGACAAAGCTTGAAAGCAAAAACTCGGAAGTATTATTTTGTTTTTAAGTAACTGAATGGCAATGACAAAACAGAGCTGGAGAATACTGGTGTAACAAGAGTTTTTAAAAAGTTCATTTGTTGTGGACAAGAATGAACAAGGTAAAATCATGATTTCACAATGTGTGGCATCCATTAAAATATCACCAGGTATGCAAAGAAGCAGGGATGTATAATCAATACTTAGGAGAAAATTAATCAATCTAAACTGGAAATGATCCAGATGATACAAGGAGTAGACCAGTGATGGCGAACCTTTTGAGCTCTGCATGTCAGCATTTTGAAAAACCCTAATTTAACTCTGGTGCCGTGTCACATATAGAAATGTTTTGATATTTGAAACCATCATAAAACAAAGATTTATATTTTTGATATTTATTTTATATATTTAAATGCCATTTAACAAAGAAAAATCAACCAAAAAAATGAGTTCGCGTGTCACCTCTGACACGCGTGTCATAGGTTCACCATAGGTTCGCCATCACTGGAGTAGACAAACAGTTATAACAGTATTTTTTTTTCAAAGAACAAGACAGATTAAACTGGTTAGAGACGTAGAACGTATAAAAAGACCCCAAATTAACCTGCAGAGGTGAAAATGTTGAAGTCTGAGATAAAAATATACATTGGTTTCAAATATTGAGAGAATAAAAAAGATTAGTGAACCCATGTATATGAAAAATATCACAATAGATTTTTATAATACATCTATATGTGGAAAAGAAAACTAGAATCAGCTTTAAAATAATATATACTCAGTGTTAATTGTGTTTCACCTTTGAGGAAGGGACAGCATTTTTTAGTTGTAAAGGGGGACAACCATCAGTTCTCAGTACCATTAGAAAGTCTTGCAACAAGTATATGTGCATAGTTATCTTAGCAATTAAAATATTTAAATAAGCCTAAAGTCAGAAACAAAAGCTGTGTTTTAACCAGAAAAAGTTACTGCTAAATGATGTAACAGACAAACCTGAAATATGAACAGCTTAATATAATAAAAGTCTATTTCTCCATGTGGCTTGGTAGACATTCTATACTAACAGGTGACACAGGTGTCCCGGATGCTTGCTTCTTGTAGGTCTACTCTATAAATACACGATTTTCACGTTTATTGATTAATGTGAGAAAAAACACACAAACAGAGTGAAACTGGATGTCAAATGTTTTGGCCTGGAAATGACAAATATTGCCTCTGCTCACACACCAATGGCAAGGACTGGCCACAGGATCGTTTCTAACTACTAATGCACTTTGTACTATAGTCTCTCCATGGGCCCAGGAAGGAAAGGGAGACAAGATGTGGATGAGCACTTGCAGTCTCCCCCATAAATTATTACATATAGGTGCTCAATAGAATGTTGATGTTAGAATTTTTATCACCACCACCCTCTTTATTTCCTGATACAGTTGCTGAGGAGGCCACATTTCCTTGCAGTTTTCCAACTTTTTTGAGCTTATTATGTGACAGTTGTTTCCAAATACTGGCTCATGTCCAATTTTCAAAAGTATCCTATAAAATATTAGCTGGGAAGTTTGACCTACTTCAACCTGTAGTACCTTTCTGCATTGACCTAAGCAAAATCTTGTAAAATCTGAATAGAATAAGAATTCTTTTTTTTTGGTGCCTGGACAAAATATGTGAGATTCAGCCACCTTCAAGGTAACGAAACACTTGTATAGGTGTCATTCAGCTCACGGAAAAACTGGGATTTCCACCTGGGTCATGTAGTTAGACAAGAGGCTGTAGACTGTCAATTAATTATTTTTAATCTTGCTGACCAAAGATGGCACGCCTGTCAATAAACAATTTTTCACTTCCTGGAAAGATACCAGGGATTTTAGGAAATTAATCCTCAGGTGATGTTTCCCAAGCAGTGAGTTCCATGTTCTTGGATCTTTCCTCAACTATCACTTATGAGAGAAGCTTTGGTCATTAATCACATAGGTAACCTCATAGGTGTGTGTGTTCAGCATCCAGTCAAACACACACACCACACACACACACACAGCTCATTTTAAAAATTCTAATGAAAATATCAGGGTGGTTTCAAAACACGCTCTCCAATGTCAGTGTTATATCCCCCAAATAAGTGAGTTTTACTGAAGCATAGTAATTCCTCTTTTAGAAAACTGCTGTTTGAACTACTCTGTTATTCTTAGACAGTCTCTTATTCTGTAGGTCAACTCTGTTATTTTTAGGTAGTCCCTTAGTCTGTAAAATCACTATTTTAGTTTGAATAATAGAAAAAGATAAAAACTTAGCTGTCTGACCTTGCAAGCTAGCCATCTGACATAACAGGCTAATACTAATACTGATAATAATTCCCATATTCTTATGCCAAGTATTGGTTCATTATGTATTCAAGGTTACAAACTGTCTGTAACAATAACCTACCAGAGCTCTTTGTGAAATCTGCAGACAAAGAAGCTTAAAATGTACAAATACAGGAAACTTCCTCTATGTCGGGGCTCAGAGATTTGGGAAACACCTCCCTCTGGGCCCATGTGAATAAAGACTCCTAATTAATTGGATCATTAAGGCATCTCATATCTATCTCACTGATTTACGATACAACATTATGATCTATCAGACTACAGTCACTAGTTCTTAGGGAAAACATTTTGAGAATGTGGTGGAAACACCAAGTGGGTGGGCAGGTTTAAATTTCAATGTCAAAGTTACCTTTTATGTAAAGCAGTTTGTTGCTTTCACAAGGGTGTATGGTAAGGGATGGGATCCCTGGGGAGTTGGAATGCTCTAAGTCAGAAGGAGGGCAGGTGATTTTCATCCTATTTCTTCTAGTGGCAGCAAGGTGCAGCTTTCAGAGGAAGAGTTAAGAGTTGATCAGGTCAGGTTCCAGTCTGGACAAGAGGGCACCCTGGGGCAGGGCTAGGGGAAGGGCACTGTAATGCAGAGAGAGACAAAAATGCCAGTTCTTAGGCAGAGTCAGATCTCAGGAGTGCTGGGACTTAGGGATGCACAGCCCTAGTTAAATGAAGTCCATATTATGTTTCTTCTTTCAACCTTCCTTCTTTAAACCTGTGTTAAGATCCTTAGCTAGAACATCCTCCTTTTTATACCCTAAGAAACATTAATGAATAGGGAGAAGGGAAATAAATGAGGAGACTGAAAGTCTGACTCAGGCTTGGAAGAGTGAACAGAATGGGCTCTGGTATTCAGAGAACAGGTCTAGCTCTAGCTCTGACACACACTAGACGTGTGAAATCAGGGATAAGCACAAGCTCTCTGAGCCTGACAATCTTCATATGTGAATTTGGTGTGATAAGCTCTGCCTTTTTAGGAGTGTTGGAATGTGTTGAAGTCTATAAAGCATATGCCACGAGTGCCTCGTGTGTTTTAAAACTTAAATGAATGAGAGTTTTTACTGTGATTATGCTGATCTCCAATTCTTCCACCCTTATCTGTGTATATGTATGTGAGTTTTCTAAACATTCAAACCTGTAAAGAATTTTTGTAATTTTATTTGAGCCAAACTGTCAACAAATGCCGGAAAGTGAAATCTCAACGAACTGAGATAATGCTCTGGAGAATGGTGAGTTACATCTATATTTATACATTGCAATCAAAGGAAGGGACATAGGTGGGTTGCATGAAAATCACTGGTGATAGACCAGAGAGGCAGGAGAAAGCAAAGCAGGGAGGTGGGGGTGGGGGCAATATCTGGTTTGGATATAAAGTAAAATGATAGACACATACTTAGGTGGGTGCAGGAACAATTAACATGACAATAATGAAATAATTTGTGGTATCTGTCCTGGTGCCCAGCACATTAGGTTGTGCCCCAAGGGGTCCAGAAAAAGGTAAATTACAACTTACCTACACATTTCAAGGGTATGTTATTATAGATGCAAAAAGACAGATAGGCTCAGTTAAGGTAAAGGTTGACCTTGTCAGTGAAGATACCGGCCTAGGATGTAACTACCTACCATAACTGCTTTTAGTTAAAGTTTAATTTCAGACCATCCTTTGTGGTTGCTTTAGGTCTCTGAGTTTGCAAGACCACTATGCAGGCCTTCCCTGAGCTTGTCAGGTTAGCATGTAGCCCCTTTCCTCCACACATCCCCCTTTTGGTCATAAATCAAACAAAAAGGATGCATTGATGACCACACTTTTGGTTGGATAATGGAGTCCCACGGTGCTAGGAAGGCTCATTCCTAGGATGTCTCAGTGTTAGGTTGTCTTGCTGAACAGGGTGGACCACTGGGGATGGGACAAGATCATAACCTTAGATGGCATTTAAAGGGAATTATTATTAAAAAATGGCAGGTAAATGGGAGGCAGGCAGATGTTATATATCCTTGTTAAAAACTATTCTGGATCCAGGAATTGGCTACTGACCCAGAAACACTGGATCTAAAGCAGCGTGAATACGTGGACTAAGAGGAGCCCTGCTCCTCCTCATGGAAAGCAGAGAGAGAACTACATAACCAAACACCTGGAAAAGAGAGATCATGGGGAGACAAAGAAACAGCCCGCATATGAAAGGAAAACAGGTATCATCAGAAAAGGAAGTAAACAAAATGGAGGCAATGGAGGCAAGAAACCTGTCAGGGAAAGAATTCAGAGAAATGGCCGTAGGTGGATGAAAAGAATGGAAGACAAATTAAACAATATGTGTAAGAATCAAGAGGAAATAAAGAAGAACCAAGAAGAAATGAAAAATGACATCACTGCTATAAAGAACTCAATAGAAAGCATCAACAGTAGACTAGAAGAAGCAGAGGACCGCATCAGCGAGCTAGAAGACAAGGTAGGAAAAATACCCAAGAAGAGCAGCTTCTAGAAAAAAAAATTAAAAAGCAGGAGGAGAGCCTAAGAGAACTTTGGGACAAGACAAAACAAAACAACATCCGCATAATAGGGGTGCCAGAAGGAGAGGAAAATGAGCAAGGAATAGAAAACCTGTTTGAAAAAATAATGACAGAAAACGTCCCTGATATAGGGAAGAAAAAGCTCACACAAATCCAAGAAGCTCACAGAGTCCCAAATAAAATGAACCCCGAAAGACCAACACCAAGGCACATTATAATTAAATTGGCAAACACTAACGACAAAGCAAGAATCTTAAAAGTGGCCAGAGAGAGACAAAAAATTACCTACAAAGGATCACCCATCAGGCTAGCGACTGATTTCTCAACAGAAACGCATCAGGCAAGAAGGGAATGGAATGAAATATACAGTCATGCAAAGGAAGGGTCTGAATCCAAGAATACTGTACCCAGCAAGGCTATCAATCAAAATTGAGGGTGAAATCAGGAGCTTCGTGGACAAAAAAGGACTACGGGAATTTATTACTACCAAACCACCAATGCAAGAAATGCTAAAGGGTCTGCTGTAAAAAGAAAAAAATAGGAAACGAAGAAGGAACACAGGGGTAAAGAAAAAAATGGCGACATATGCCAAAGGAATTTCTTCTCTGATACTGCTCCTAGGGCAATGGAAACTAAAGAGAAAATAAACAAATGGGACTACATCAAAATAAAAAGCTTTTGCACAGCAAAGGAAACCATCAACAAAACAACAAGAAGGCCCACTGCATGGGAGAACATATTTGTCAACAATATCACTGATGAGGGTTTAATCTCCAACATTTACAGGGAACTCATGCAACTTAACAATAGGAAGATAAACAATCCAATCAAAAAATGGGCAACGGACCTAGATAGACACTTTTTGAAAGAGGACATACAGAAGGTTGAAAGACATATGAAAACATGCTCAAAGTCACTAATTATACGAGAGATGCAAATCAAAAAAACAATGCGGTATCATCTCACACCTGCCAGAATGGCTATCATCAACAAATCAACAAACAACAAGTGTTGGAGAGGATGTGGAGAAAAAGGAGCCCTTCTGCACTGCTGGTGGGAATGCAGACTGGTGTAGCCACTGTGGAGAACAGTATGGAGTTTCCTCAAAAAACTAAAAATGGAACTCCCATTTGACCCAGTGATCCCACTTCTAGGAATATATCCCAAGAAACCAGAAACACCAATCAGAAAGGATATATGCACCCCTATGTTCATAGCAGCACAATTCACCATAGATAAGATTTAGAAACAGCCTAAGTGCCCATCAGCAGATGTGTGGATTAGAAAACTGTGGTACATCTACACAATGGAATACTACGCTGCGGTAAAAAAGAAGGAACTCTTGCCATTTGCAACAGCATGGATGGAACTGGAGAGCATTATGCTAAGTGAAATTAGCCAGTCAGAGAAAGATAAATACCACATGATCTCACTCATTTGTGGAATATAAAGAACTACATAGACTGATGAACAGGGACAGATCCAAAGACAGAGAAACAGCGATCAGACTATCAATCTCCAGAGGGAAAGTAGGGGATGGTCGGGGTAAGGGGTAGAGATCAACCAACAGACTTGTATGCATGCATATAAGCCAAACCAATGGACACGGACAACAGGGGGATGAGAACATGAGTGGCGGGGGGGAGGTTCTGGGTTAATGGGTGGATGAGGACACATGTGTAATACCTTAACCAATAAAGAAATTAAAAATAATAATAATAATAATTCCATTAAAAAAAGTATTCTGGATCATCTCTAATTTTTTTTGAGCCACTATGATCTGAATCATTTTGCTGTTTTTCAAGTTTTGTTTTTCTGCATCTAGTATAACATTTACATACCAGGAACAAAAGTAACAATAATAAACTAGTAACACTGGTTAGAAACAGAAAATGTCTATTAGACAAGGAAGAATCTGAGGGGAAACAAGTATCTGCTATTATCCAGAAGTTCCAATTTTTCTTCTGGGCAGTTTCATCCATTCCTATATTTAGACATGATTCATCTAAAATACTCATTTAGATTAGATCTACATATAATTTTACCAGGGGAATTATTAGAGAGGTGTTCTTGGAGAGGTTTGTCCAAGGTAGGTCCTTTATAATAGATATAGCCTAAAAAAATGCACCAAAGGTTCTATTGATAGACCACCAGTGTGTGGTTCACAAAACATTAACTTCATTATTATAGGTGATAATCAGAATATCACTGTCAAGTACAGTGATGGCGAACCTATGACACGCGTGACACGTGAACTCATTTTTTTGGTTGATTTTTCTTTGTTAAATGGCATTTAAATATATAAAATAAATATCAAAAATATAAGTCTTTGTTTTACTATGGTTGCAAATATCAAAAAATTTCTCTATGTGACACGGCACCAGAGTTAAGTTAGGGTTTTTCAAAATGCTGACACGCCGAGCTCAAAAGGTTCGCCATCACTGGTCTAGTAGGTGGGAAAGATTAGCAGTTACCCAAGTTAAATTTTTCATGCCTAATAGGGAAAGTGGTCTAGGAAGACAATGTTTCCACTAGGAAACCATATGGAGGATAATGGCAGTATAAAAATCATTTTATATACATTCAATCAATAACAATGAGGCGATATAAGAACAAGGTTTGAGCAGCATCAATTTGTGAGTATACAGGCCTTGTTGATGTCTTGAGATGGCTGTCTACCTCCTCCAGAGTCGGCAGTTCTCATCCTTGAGATGAAGGCGGATGTCAGAGAGGGGCAGATGTCCATTCGTGGTTAGGTACCTGATATGGTAAGATCCCTTTAACAGTGTTGGAGAGAGTCTTTCATTATTGTATTTCCTAATGGACAAAATCTTTGTCTCCTGGGAGTACTGTGAAATGAATGTTACTAATTTGTTAGTTCCTACAATGCAGAATGTCTGCTTTTTAGTTGTCCATATATTTGGGAAACAAAAAATTTAAAAATCAACAATATTTTAAACAGAGTCATAAGAATAATTATTCTCAATTCATTTAGTCCTATAGTTATTTTTGTCTATCCTGTTTACTTGCCAGTAGTTTTTTGAATTTAGTTATTCCTTGAAGTTCTATAAATCTTTATCTGGTTCAAAGATATGACCTGCTTAGAAGCCTGCAATTTAGAGTAAGTCATCAGAGTCCTCTTCATAGATTTTTCTAGATATAATATAGCTACAAATGCATCAAAGTAACAGCTGTCCATGAATGACAAAATTTAAAAGTGGCATGGTTATAGATGTGATTAAAAAAAAAACTTGGCTTTTCTATAAAATATAAGATTCCAAGATAATAATTTTTTGGTAAATAATAACTACTGTAAAATGACATCGAGAATAATATAAAATTTGTATACTTTTTAAAAATATATATTTTATTGACTTTTTACAGAGAGGAAGGGAGAGGAATAGAGAGTTAGAAACATCGATGAGAGAGAAACATCCGTCAGCTGCCTCCTGCACACTCCCCACTGGGGATGTGGCCGCAACCAAGGCACATGCCCTTGACCGGAATTGAACCCGGGACCCTTCAGTCTGCAGGCTGACGCTCTATCCACTGAGCGAAGCCAGTCAGGGCAAATTTGTATACTTTTAGATTCAATATATAATTTCAGTATGTAAAGTAAGATTTTAAAATGGGGCACATGGCTTATTGCAAGCAGTGTACTAAGCATTGAAAATAATTTATAAACTCCCAATATGTGAAACACAAATACCCAGAGTATCACTGGCAGATGCCCCCACAGGGAATCATCACTCTTGACTTGCCTGGTGTCCCTGACTAGATACATGTTACCCCTGAAAGTTTCCTGTTTGAACTTGGCTTTGAATCTTTGCAAGTTCCTTTCTGAAGCAGACTGAAATTTCTATAATATTAATTTTAACAAAATATATGTATATAAATAGAACACAGTTATTAACTTTATTTGACAAAGCTTCCCATGTAATTTCAAGTATATTAAATTGGCCTAATTTACTTAAAAATATATTTCTTTTAAGAAGAGAGAATAAATCCTTGAGTCATTTTAGAGCCCTGGAAATGACCCAAAGCTATCTCTCGGTTAAAGTCTTGAAATTTAACTTGGAAAGACTGTCAAATATACACAATCCAAAGATTATATCACACATTCTTTGTAATTATTCTAAAAGACATCAATCAAATTCAAACCGGTTTTAACATTAAAAATTGGGTCTGGTGATGAACTCCTTTAGCTTTTTCTTATCCGTGAAGCTCTTTATCTGACCTTCTATTCTGAATGATAGCTTTGCTGGATAAAGTAATCTTGGTTGGTCGGGACTTGGAGGGAAGGTAGGGGAGGGTGGGGGTAAGGGGGAAAGATCAACCAAAGGACTTATATGCAAGCATATAGGCCTAACCAATGGACATGGACAACGGGGGGGTGAGGGCATGAGCGGGGGTGGGGGGGGGTGGGGGGTAGAGGGTAACGTGGGGACAAGGACACATATGTAATATCTTAATCAATAAAAAATATATTAAAAAAAAAATTGGGTCTGGACCATACAATTAATCCTTTTTTTTCAGGCCAATAAAATATTATATCCTAGGTTGAAATTTTTCCACACAGACACACATACACATAAAGACTATAATATATTTTGAACTACTAATTTTTCCAGAGAAAACACAAGAATTATTTTCCTCAAAAATGAATTTTCATACTTCATGCATTCTATTATCACAACCATATAATTTCTCCCAACTTAGTTTGAAATTTTAACTCTTAGAAGCCTCAAATTTTAGATAGCAAGTTAAATACTTAGCATTTTTCAGATTAGTAATTCATTCACATTTTAAAGGACATTTTTCAAATAAAATATAAAACATATTCAATTAGTAGAATCAAATCTATCCTCTAGATTCTTTATACAAGGCAAACTCAGATTAATTAAGGTTTCAGTATCCTGTTATTTTAAAGTACTGAAATATGGTACCAATCATCTCAGGTAGAAACTGTAGTTTAACTTTAACCCTGCTGTTTGGCTTCTGTACTTATTTGCTTTGTTTAACAATAGAAAAGTTACTTTGATTTTCTGAATTATACAAATCATCCCATTTGATTGAATACCCTATTGATTGTAAAGTGAATACCCCATTGGCTGTGATCTTACTGGTTATCGAAGCACATTCTTCTCTACCTGCGAACCAGGACAGCACAATTATCCTAAATTGCCTCAGTGGCCATAGATAATGCGTTCCGGTTGAGTCAGTGGTCCCAAGACCAGGACAGCACAAGTACTCTAAATTGCCTCGATGGCTCCAGATAATGTGTTTCTGTTGACTCAGTGGTCCCAAGACCCGAGGGCTCTAGATCAGGGGTCCTCAAACTTTTTAAACGGGGGGCCAGTTCACTGTCCCTCAGACCGTTGGAGGGCCGGATTATAGTTTTAAAAAAAACTATGAACAAATTCCTATGAACACTGTACATATCTTATTTTGAAGTAAAAAAAACAAAATGGGAACAAATACAATATTTGTATTTGCATGTGGCCTGCGGGCCGTAGTTTGAGGACCCCTGCTCTAGATAATGTATTTCTGTCAACTCATTGGTCTGGAGACCCAAAACTATAATTTAACTAACATGCTCAATTCTGCTTCTGTAAATTGCTTTTTGTGCAAACCAGGTTCCTCATTCCAAACCCAAAGATGTAATCGATAGCTTTGTGATTTTTGCCTATATAAATCTGGTGTTGCAGCCATCTTAGCACTATGAGATTTGGGAGAATGAAATACCCCCTCGTAGTCCCGGATTTGCAATAAATGTGACTCCTTAAATCGACTTCTTGAGGTGTCCTTGTGTGATTCGTGGGGTACATTACAATAGTACCTAGGTATTAAAAATTATTATTATTATTATTATTACTATTTAACCCAGTAATGCTCCAAAGTTTTTAAGTTACCAATTAGACATATGAGGCTGGAGAAAAGGAAGAGGGGAGAAGGAAGTAGGCCCAGCAGCCTCTACTAGCTTTTTACACTTCTATTCTTCCAGTTTTTTAACTTTTGTAATTTTCTTGAGATGTCAGGCCAACTATTGGTGACAAAATGTAATTTTAATATTCCTTGGATTATCATTGAAAGGCTTTATCATAAATCCTTCATTTTAGTTACATTTATTTATTATATCTTAACAATTTTGAGATTTTAAAGCCACTTAATACCTAAAGCATTTTCTTGATCAATTTTGTAACAGGGATAACTCACCACCCTTCAGTGGCTTTAATGTGAAAGTATTATTTTATTTTCCTTTATAAAACAGGAGTGCTCCCCCCCCCCCAATCACTGCTAGAGGGTACTTCTACAGATTTATTCCTCCCAGTGTTATGGGAAAGAATAGAACATTGGGGACTAATTATGGTTATGGGGAATATGGATTATACTGTTAACCATGATTGCCCTTTATGTTCAAAGAAAGGACATTCCAACCTTGCTGGGAGTCCCATGCCCCCAGGACCTGGGAGTCAACCTTGGAATGTGGTCCACTATCATTCAAGAGCTGCCCATTATCATGGAAACATTAACCTTGTTGCCCCAATCCAGCCTGTATAGCTCATTTCCCCATGCCTGTAATCCCTACTTTCCCAAGTAATCTTTGTCCCTATATTCATAAACAAGGGAAGAGCAAACCCAAATCCCTAAAAGATAGAAACCCAAAATTACATTGCAGACACACAGACAGAAATCTCACTAGCTGTTTCTGGTGGCTGAAGCCCTGAGAGGGAGAGCCAGAAGAGCTCCCACGATTGAGAATTCTTGGCAGCTGCTGGGATGTTCCTGCAATTTCTCTCATGTTTTCAACCTTACTACACATAACTGGGCTTCCCCAAAGCGGAACTTGGCCCCTCTTTAAACAAATTAAACAAACAACAAAGAGACATAAAACATCAACACTCTTATACAGGTGTGCACAACACACTAAAAGTTTACACCCCAGAATGTCTGGCATTAAAAACCACCAAAGCAATGTCTTTTGTCCCTGGTTTGTGAACTGCCCCTCTCTAGGACCTCAGCATTCTCCCAACGGACTATTTAAAAAATGGGCTGGGGCCTTTTCTACTTGCCTCTACTTCCCTTGGTCTGGGGAAATCTTCCTAGGACCATTCATACCCTCTCTCCTCACCCCCACATCCTGTTTGCTCTGGGGAATCCAGTAATGGCCTGGCCACCTACTGTTTCCTTCTTATGAAGATAAATCAGAGGCATGCTTCCTACAGGGGGAAAATGGGATATAGGCATTTATTAACTTCAGAATAGTTCTGATACAGTCTCTAAAATTTCTTACTAATTTCCATCTTTTCTGTAATAATTTTTTTTCTGTTTTTCCTTAGAAGTTTCTAATTTCCAAATCAAGATATGTTTCCCATATAGTCATTCAGTTTAATTTCAGAGCCGGCATTTTTCTAATTTCTGCATGCAAAATGTTAAAGTAGGTACCCCAAAGCAACTGCATTTTGGCCATTTCTAAGTTGATATTTTCCAGTTAAATATTCCAATTTCTGTATAGCACTTGAAAGTAAAGGCTTCCGATCAGGAGTATTAAGTGAGAGCTGGGGTTTGGGAGTTTTTGGCCTTGGAGGCAAAATTTCCCATGTTAATTTTTTTCTTTTTGGATAACTGTAGTCTGAGCAAACTTTCTAGACATGTTATGTAGTGGGTCAAGTGTGGCCTCAGTTTCTCTCTTGGCTGTCTAAAACCATAAGAAGAGTTTGGGGCCCGGGCTGACCAAGCCTTATGGTGGCCCCGTAGATAAGCCATTTAGTTAATTATAGTTGCTTTGGGACTTCCCTATGGGGCTCCTACATTTCTGACACCTCCACAAAGATTCTTAGTCACCTAAGAACACCCCAGAATCAGATTGGAGGGAGGATGTGCCCCTTTATATTCGAAGCTGAATGAGTCCAGCTCATTTATATGGTGAAGGTTTGTTTGTTTGTTTTTTTGCTCAGACTCTAAGCAATTCCAATTGAAAAGCCAAAATCAAAACCAGCCACCCGTTTTTTTCTCCACTCTCACGTTAGCCTGGGTTCTGTCAACCCTGGTTCCACCTCGAGGATTTTAAAACACAGCTCAGATAAAGTCAGACCCTCTAACAAAGCAAGGGAAGGTCCTGGATCCAAGAGACAACTCACCCACCCAAGTTCACCCAATGGGCAGAGAACCAGTGGGCTCAATGGGCCCTTTGCTGGATCCTAGCACCAAGTCCTAGTCCAAGGGATGGTCCTGGGTGAGCTTCTTTGGAATCCTGCTGTGACTACACCAAGTAATGTTAACATAAAAAAAAATCCAAACCTGTAAAGAATTTTTGTGAGTTTATTTGAGCCAAACTGTTGACATATGCTGGGAAGCAGAACCTCAATGAATTGAGATAATGCTCTAGAAAATGGCGGGTTTCATCTATATTTATACACTGCAGGCCCGGTGTACGAACTCGTGCATGGGTGGGGTCCGACTGACCCACCCCAATGGGGGCTCACTGGGCCAGGCCAGCGGGGGGCAGGAGCCACACATAGCCAGGGGGAGGGGCCATAGGCAGTTGGCAGGCCAGCCCTGCCCCAGATTGGGGTATTGGGGGCCAGTGAGGGGTGGGGCCAGCCGGGGGGGGGGGAGGGGGCCGATCAGGACCCAGATCAGGCTGGTTTTGGCTGCTGCAGTGTAGGTCATAGCCGCCAGTCATCCTGGTCATTCTGGTCGTTCCACCGTTCTGGTCACTGGGCTTTTATATATATAGACTAGAGGCCTGTTGCACAAAGAGATTCATGCAATAGGCCTTCCCTTCCCCTGGCTGCTGGCACCGGTTTTCCTCTGGCACCCGGGACCCAGTCCTTCATTCCAGCCAGAGGCGCCTTCAAGCCTCTCGCAGCTCTGGCGGCCGGAGCCACCTTCAGTCTTCGCTCCGCCGCTTCCCACCTACATATGTAAATTAACCGCCATCTTTGTTGGCGGTTAATTTGCATATCTCACTGATTAGCAAATGGGAGGCATAGGGAAGGTACAGTCAATTTCAATCTTTGTCTATTATTAGATAGAACTAGTGGCCCAGTGCACGAAATTTGTGCACATTAAAAGAGAATTAGAGGAAATATTTTAATATTGCTATTTGCCCTTTCTCTATAACAGAAATGTCAAAGATGAAAGAAAATTAGTAAAATGTATATGAGAATCTCCCTCCTGTCAGAGTCTGGGATGTGCGCGGGACCCAGAGTCAAGTCCCCGCCCACCCGCATGTGCCTCAAAATCACTCGAGACCCAGACCCGGCCAGCCCCACCCCTGTTAAGCCCCACAGGGTAGAAAGTGCAGCCTCAGGTCCCCAGCCTGGCCTCAAGTCCCCCAGTTCTGGCGTGGGGGACCCAGCCTCAGTTTCCCCTGCCCTGGCACTTGGACAGGGGGCACGGCCTCAGGTCCTCTGGCCTGGCTTCAGGTCCCCCAGACCCGGCACTGTGGTGAAGGGTGTGACCTCAGGTCCCCTGGCCCTGGGGGGCATGGCTTCAGGTCCCTGGGCCTGGCCTCAGGTTCCCAAACGCCAGGGTAAGGGGCGCTAGGGAGTGGGTCACGGCCTCAGGTCCTCTGGCCCCAGCACTGGAGCGAGGGTGCGGCCTCAGATCCCCTGGCCCAGACTCAGGTCCCCCAGCCCCGGCACCAGGGCAGGGGGCACGGCCTCAGGTCCCACAGCCCTGGTGCCTGGTTGGGGAGCGAGGCCTTAGGTACCCTGGCACAGATTCAGGTCCCTCGGCCCCAGTGCTGGGGTGGTAGGCATGGCCTCAGGTCCCCCGGCCCAGCTTCAGGTCACGGGCCTGGTGCCTGGTTGGGGGATGAGGCCTCAGGTCCCCCGGCCCAGCCTTAGTTCCCCTGGCCCTGGCACCGGGGTGGAGGGCACAGCCTCAGGTCCTCTGGCCTGGCCTCAGGTCCCCCAGCCCCGGCGTGGGGGGCGCAGCCTCAAGAACCCTGGTCTGGCCTCAGGTCCCCGGCCCTGGTGCGAGGGTGTGACGACCCTGTGCATATTAGCTCTTTATTATATAGGATTACAATCAAAGGAAGGGACATAGGTGGGTTATGTGAAATCCATTGGTGATAGACTAGAGAGGCGGGAGAAAGCAAAGCAGGGGTAGGGGGACAATACCTGGTATTGGATATAAAGTAAAATGATAGACACATACTTAGGGGGTGCAGGAACAATTAAAATGATAATAATGAAGGAATTTGTGGTGTCTGTCCTGGTGCCCAGCACATTAGGTTGTGCCCCAAGGGGTCCAGAAAAAGGGAAGTTACAACTTACCCAGACATTTCAAGGGTATGTTATTATAGATGCAAAAAGACAGATAGGCTCAGTTAAGGTAAAGGCTAACCTTGTCAGTGAAAATACCGGCCTAGGATGTAACTACCCACCATAACTGCTTTTAAAGTTTAATTTCAGACCACCTTTTGTGGTACTTTAGGTCTCTGAGTTTG
Source organism: Myotis myotis (assembly GCF_014108235.1). Classification (NCBI taxonomy): domain Eukaryota; kingdom Metazoa; phylum Chordata; class Mammalia; order Chiroptera; family Vespertilionidae; genus Myotis; species Myotis myotis. The sequence continues at coordinate 106,250,628 of NW_023416346.1, read as the reverse complement.
CAAGACCACCATGCAGGCCTTTCCTGAGCTTTTCAGGTTAGCACATAGCCCCTTTCATTGATACCAGCTTCATGGAACTCAAATTTCCTAGAATCTGTGTCAAGGATCAACTCCTCACCTCCCTCCCAGGTGCCCTTTTTAAGACATTAGAATATGTCACCCCAAAAGATGTCACTTTGGCATATTGTTTATTTTGAAAGAAAGGTACCAGAAAAACAGCTGGAGGAGGAGAGATACTTTGACCGTCCTTTGTCCCCCTGAAAGCAGGATATAAATCTCCCATGTGAAAGGTAACTTCCCTATGCCAGGAAGCTAGAAGTCATCCCTATCAGTGGACATGGGATTTAGGGCCTAGGTTTTATAAATAAACCTTGTTTCTTCTTCAATTTACTACCCTAGGCCCAAACCCCTTTACCTTGTTAATTCTAAACAAATTTATTATTTGCCTAAAATATATACACACTTCCTGCACTAGTCACTTCGAGTCGTCTCTCTTTGTGACTCTTGTACCTATGTACATAATTAAATTTGTTTCTCTATTATTTTATATATTGGGGATTCATAGCCAAGATACTAGAAGGATAGAGGTAAAATTATTTTTCCTCCCCTACATCTTCCATTGCAATCCCCACTTATTTTTTAATCCTTACCCAAGGATATGTTTAATGATTTTAGAGGGGGGAGAAGAGGGAGAGATGTTAACGTGAGAAACATTGATTGGTTGCCACTCACACATGCCCCAACCAGGGACCAAACCCAGAACCTCAGGAATCAAACCTGAGACCTTTCAGTGTATGAGACAATGCTCCAACCGAGCCATACCAGCTAACACCCCCCCCCCACGAGCCCCCCCCAAAACACACACACACCTTTTCATTCTTCTTACCCCTACTAAAAATTTAGCCTTTGTTAATCGTTTGCCAAATTACACTAAATAACGCTTAAATTTTCCTTGGAATGAAGAGGGCAGTGACTCTCCTCAGCCATGGCAGAGTGCCAGCCTGGTGGTTTCTGGGTGTTCAATCTCCAGGGAGTATCATCTGTTTCTCACAGATGATGTATATAAATGAAACAACTAATTTGTGCACTGAGTCCCACTGCACTGGCACAGGAATGCAGGACACCTTCCATTCCAGTACCAGGTGAGAATTTGCCTCTGGTTTACTCAGGATACAAAAATGTTATCATATGTTTATATACACACACATACACAGTGTTATTGTAAAAGCACACACACACACACACACAAAGTAAGTGGCCAGGGAGAGGTCAATGGGGAAAAAGGAGATATATGTAATACTTTAAACAAAAATTTTTTAAAGAGTTAACAGCAGCTTTGTACTAGAGACTTTGGGTTTCAACTTTGACGCTGTCTGGGTTGCTCCCTGCTCCTGGTGTCCACAGCCAGTTAAATATAAAATTAATCCCCTTAAGGATTTGAAGTTTGTCAAGGCCCCAAATTGTCATACTTAACAACATTAACACATAGACAATCTCATATGGACTGTCCACCTACCTACTCTCGCCTTCATTTTACTACTGCGTTGGAGACTAGAAGATCACACCATGTCCTTAAAAGATTACTGCTTCTCTATGTTATAATATAATGACCAGGTTCTAATTCCTTACATCCTAGCATTCCCAGTATTGGTGCAGTGCTTTAAAAAAGACAGGTGTTCAATTGAAGTTTTCAGGGGGAAATGAGCCAGAGACCATAAAGTCTAATTTATTAACATTTATTTCTTGTAGCTTCTTGAAAAAGCTTTGCAAATACATGCCGGTATCACTTAAATTTACACAAGTAAAAAAAACATAAAGCAATGATTTGAGTATCATTTCAATTTCCTTCTCTTTGTTGATCCCAACTTTCTTAAAGCTCATTTCCTTTACATTTCCAGGCTATAGCAATGCCATTTTTGTCTTTTTCCAGATGACAATGTAAGATGGATGGTTTCACATTTTGTTTTCCAAAAAATACAAACTCTTAATACAAAAGCTCCTGAGAGCATTACATGAATGACCAATATCATTCAGAGATTTTGAAGCTAATTAAACCTATACTAAAAAACAAAAACAGAACAAATATTTGAGTAATACGGATTTCAACAAAATAATACATTTTCAAGTTACATATGTAAAAGAGGAACACAGGCATATATAGTGTTTCTTTAAGCTTCATCACAGACCTAAATTCTATGAACATGAACCGCCTCTTCAAACAATGCATGAGGAAATTATCCCTGACTTCCCTAAGTGTGGCAGGAGCTGTGAGGCTTGGCCATAGAACGGGCAGTGGCCACGGAAGTCGAGACAATCCTCGCTTAATTTCTGGCTTGGGCTCTGTCTTTTTCATCTTGCAATGCATCTTCATACTGAGATGGGAAAGAACTTGGGTCAGTCCCATGAACCTTGGCCATGAATTCTAGGACTTGCATCTTGGTGGTTTCAGCATGGGCTCTTGGGCCCCACATAAATTCAAATTGTGCAGGATCACTGTTAGGCACCTGCTGGTACTTCAGATATTCTTCCTTCACAAAATATTTTGTGATGAGCTTCCTGGGCTCTCCAAAGATGTGGTGCTTCCTCCCAGAATATACCCCTGTCACCTTCAGAACATCCCAGATGTCTTCTTCAGTGGCACGGTTGCCCTTCATGAAGATCACAGCCAGGATAAGAATCAGGATGCCAGTCTTAGGCACACCAACTTTACCATGCTGCATCCCATCATAGGTGAGGCCCAGTTTGACGCAGATGGCATAGCAGTGGTTGGTGGGATCCACTTCCTTCACATCAAGGCCAAAGATTATCTCCAGGCGTTCAGATGCTCTCAGGAACATCTCAGCGAAGTGGTCTTTATATTCTTGGCTGATAATCTGCAACATATCTTCTTTGGTTATTATCTCTTTCGTTTGATACTTGAGCAGGAGGAAATTCACCAATGAAGCCACATTTTCATCTTCAGCATCTATGGGCACATTCTTGGGGTCTGGATCTGCCTCTAAGGTGCTATCCTCCTCCTCTTCGCTACTGGAGCCCTCACCATATTTTCTTGATGAGGCGACAATTGAGGAGGAGGAACTCTGAGCGCTCTGAGAGGTACTGGGGATAGCATCATCAGGAGCCTCCTTCAGAATGCCAGGCATTTCAGGATGGGAGGAGAGACAGGCCTCCTCCAGAGCCTTGGACTCCTGTGCAACCGCCAGGCCCTGGGTCTCACTGTGGGTCTGAGGAAGTTGATCAGGTGAGGATTGTGGATCCTTCTGAGGAAAAGCCATGAGGACTCTTGTGGGTGGTGGTAATCAGGAGCGTGAACAGGAAGACAATGGGGAATCACTCCCTAAGGGAAAGAAGGAAGATATGAGTGGCCTCAGCTTCCAATCTCAACTGTGATGGCTCTGATAAAAGCCACCTCTAATGGTCCTCTCCTGACAACAGTGCTACAGGGCCTCACAGATCACCTGACCTCCTGGGTGCTGTGTCCCCCAGGGACATGAAAGACAAATACTCAATGCTCCTCAGGGTACAAGGCAAGCCAGGCTGAGAATTCTCAGGGATGACAGTAGGCAGGTGTGGCTGGGCTCTGTAGAGCAATTTGTGTTCTTAGGAATATGGTCCCTTTAAGTCCTTACTCAGGTTCATTACCGAGGCATTCCGTACGGACTGTCAATCATCTCCCTCATGCTATATATACTGGGGGTAAGGCAAAGTCACATCTCCTTTCAGTCCTTACTCTGTATCTCCCTAAGGAATCTGCACTGCTTGTTAACTCTATCTAAAGCTGATCTCAACCTGGCCCCTTCAGACTAAAACTGCCAGGGAAAGACTACAGTGTGTAAACTGAGGTGTTAAGACTATTAGCCATCCACACAAAGAACAGAAACAGACTCACAGATATAGAAAATAGACTGATGGTTGCCAGTGAGGAGGGGTATTGGGAGACAGGGTGAAAAAAGTGAAGGGATTGAGAAGTATAGATTGACTGGTGTCCCGGTGCACAGATTCATGCACATTGAAAGGAAATTAATTAGAATATTTTAATATTGCTATTCATCCTTTCTCTAGAATAGAAATGTCAAATTCACAATCGACAATGCCAGACCTAAACACGCATGCGACTGGCGCCAGCGAGAGCTCTATATGCATTGTGCATGTGTGAGTCAGCCATATATGTGTGTGTGTGTGTGTGTGTGTGTGTGTGTGTGTTTTAGAGGACCAGTGCAGAAAATTCGTGTATGGGGCGGGGGGAGTGTGTGTGTCCCTCAGCCTAGCCTGCACCTACTCCAATCTGGGACCCCTCGAGGGATGTCTGACTGCCCTCTCACAATCCAGAACTGCTGGCACCCAATCACTTGCCTGCCAGCCTGCCTGATTGCCCCTGCTTCTGCCTGCCAGCCTGATCACCCCTAAACACTCCCCTGCCAGCCTGATCAATGTCTAACTGCTCCTCTGCCAGCCCAATGGCCCCTAACTGCCCTCCCTTGCCAGCCTGGTCACCCCTAACTGCAGTACCCTGCTGGCCCCATTGCAACCAACTGCCCTCCCTTTCAGGCCTGCTCCCTCTCAACTGCCCTCACCTGCTGGCCTGATTGTCCACAACTGCCGTCCCCTGCTGGCCATCTTGTGCCCACATGGGGACAGCCATCTTTTACCATATAGGGGTGGCCAACTTGTGTTGGAGTGATGAGCAATTTGCATATTACCTCTTTATTAGAATAGAATAAACATGCTTAATTAGACCTGCTTTCTGATTTAGCTAAATTTTTTCCAACCCAGTGTAGCACCTCAACTTCTCTTTCAAGTAATTGTCAGCAACACAGCAGTAAATAACAACACAAAGCAGATTATTATTGTAGATCACACAGGGAGAATAAAGGGAAAATATCTAACTGCAGTAGTGTTTGACTATATTCTATGCAGTGAAAAAACCTGAAGTCATTTTCAAGTTCCACCATTTCTTACTTCTTTTTAGTCAGGTCAAGTTTCTAAACTTCCTAAATCTCTATTGTCTTGCTAATGAAAAGAAAATAGGATTCTACTGAGTCTCCTGGCTACCTACTCCAGGACTTTTGTGAGGATCAAATGAGATGAGACACGGGAAAACACTTCACAAACATTTGGTTGAACTGAAAAATGTTTGCACCTGGCTACAAAGCAAGTTGTGTTCCTGGGCTGAAGAAACTCCAAGGAGGCTAGTCGCTAGGGAGAAGAAGCCAGGTGTTGCTATGTGCTGTCATTACCCGGCACTCACAGCTACCATTTCTGGGCTTGGCTGGGCTGTGGGCTGCATTTTGCAGCATGGAGTCTTGGCAGCGTTGGCTGCAATTTGGTGGGGTGTCACTCTGGGTTGGTGACGGGGCCTGTGTCCCACTTGGGGGAAGCCAAGTGTTGGTTTGTCAGAGCCAGGTCAGTGGTGCTGTTTATTTTTAAATGGCTAGTGTGGGTCATGGCAGCTCCTGCATTGAGCATCTGCCCCCTGGTGGTCAGTGCGTGTCATAGCGACCAGCCAGACAGACACTTAGCCATACACACACACACACACACACACACAGGTAGTTACAAAATTATCATGCGGAAGTAAAGCAAAGCATAAGAAATACAATCAATATTGTAATAACTATGTATGGTGCTATTTGGGTACTGGTACTATAGGGGGAAACTTTCTCAAGTATATGATTATCTAACCACTATGTTATACACCTGAAACAAATCTAGATAGAGAAAACTTTAGGCGACTGGTTGACTGTTCAACGCTGCCCCCTGGTGGTCGGTGCACTCCCACAGCAGGAGCGCTGTTCAGCTGACCTATGGGTGCCAAACGCCAGGCTCATGGCTGGCAAGCGCAGCTGAGGTGACACAAGCCTCTCCCACTCCCCGCGGCAGCACTACTGAGCAGTAGGCACAGTGGGGCTGGGATGAGCAGGAGCGTGCAGCGCCCAGCCCAGGTTCAGGCTCCTCCCTGGCTGCCTGCTGCTTTGCACACTACTACATCCCAGGGGTCCCAGATTGCAAGAGGGTGCAGGGCAGGCTGAGGGACCCCACCAGGCCTATAGTACAAAATAATATTGAATGTAAACTGTAATTTAAATAAATAAAAAATAAAGAAAGGATGCTAGAGGATTCAGAGTGAGGAATGAGAAGAATGTGATGATGGAAGCTGAGATTATAATGATGCTGCCACAAGTCAGGGGATGCCTGCAGCCTTTGGAAGCTGGAAGTAACAGAATCTCTCCTGGAGCCTCCAGAAGGAACCAGCTCTACTGACATCTTGATTTGATCAGTGAGACTCATTTTGGACTTGTGCTTTTGTAAGTCACTAAGTTTGTGTTGATTCATTACAGCCACAATAGGAAACTAATAGCTGGTCATACTTTCTTACCATTGTTAAAAAATAAACACAAGTTACAGACTTTATTTAACTCATGAGAAAAACAAGCTGATGTTTTAACTGGTTCAAAAAAAAAAGTCACAAAGCACAAATGTATACAGAATCAAGAATGTTGAAATGAACAGGCAAAGGGAGCCAAAACGTTTTTTTTCCACTGGAAGAATAAGGAAATTTATTTAAGCTTTTACCAGATAGGACAGAATTTGCATGTCTACCAGTTTCCATGCAGGGTATTGGTGGTGAAAAACTCTGTCAGAGGTCTCAAGCCTGAGCTGGTTTAGAGGGAGAGCTCACTAGAGGATGAGGTCCTTTGGGAACTGGTCCCCAGGGCCAGTCTAACAATTTTTTTTCTTTTTTTTAAATATATTTTATTGATTTTTTACAGAGAGGAAGGGAGAGGGATAGAGAGTTAGAAACACTGATGAGAGAGAAGCATAGATCAGCTGCCTCTTGCACACCCCCTACTGGGGATGTGCCTGCAACCAAGGTACATGCCCTTGACCAGAATCGAACCTGGCACCCTTTAGTCCCCAGGCCGACGCTCTATCCAGCGAGCCAAACCGGCTTCGGCCAGTCTAACAATTTAACCGAAGAGTGCTGGTGGTCCACAGGAAGTGGTTCACTGAATGAAAGAAAAACTTCCCAGAGAATGAGTACCCTTGGCTTCCTATATGCTGACCTGACATAGTTTTGCATTCACCTAAATATAAGTAACCAAAATGAGATAAAATGAAAGGAAGATGCTTAAACTTTGGAATGCCATTTACTAGTCTAAACCTTGCTTTTCTCACTTAAAATGTACTGTGAGCATCTGCCATTGTCGATGTGTATAGATCTCTCTCTTCCTCTTAGTAGCTGCAAGGTATTCTGCTACACAGACACCTTATAATTTAATATTATATGCTTACTGATGTACAGTGGTGGTTTCAAACTTTTGCTAAAATTAAAAAATATGTTATATGTGAATTATATTTCAATAAAAAAGTTGCAATAGGCATTATTTCATTATATTTAAAAACAATGTATTTGCATATTGAAAATTCTGGAAGGATATACACCAAAATATTTACTCTGGCTGTCTGTGGAGGTGGGGTATTTTGGAGAATGTTATTCATAGCTGTACTGTTTTAATTTTTCCATACAACCATATCATTTTTTATAATCAGGAAAAACGAAAATATTTTGATATTGAAAACATGTATAACAAACTTGTAAACTGCAAGAAAGACAAAAAGACTATTAGCCATACTTGCTTGAAACCTCCCAGGGATGACTACAGGGGCAGGGTAGATACATACCAAGGGATCCCATCCTCACAAGTGGATGGTCAGCTCTTTGCTCAAACAAGGTCTAGGCCTTGAAACTTGACAGTATCTGAGATGCCTCCCCTCTGCTAACCTGATGTCACTCTCTCCCACTCAACAGTTCTGTCCCTGTGACCACTGAGGGTGAATTAAGAGGCTGTCACATCCAGTTTCCCAAGTGTGACAGCAGGACAGGGCTCTGTTGAGAACAGTCTGCTGTAGAGTGGGTGTCCCCATGAGTTAGGCCTCACTTAGGGTCCTTCCCATGACTAATTATAGATACTGAGATCAGTACTTCCACAGAACAATCATGTTCATCCTTAGTTCAAGGAACAGGATGTAAGGTGATATCTCAGCCTCAAAGCTCTGCCCAGGGCCTCCCAGGGGCAACCGCAGGCTCAGCAGAGTTATGCTGGCTCCTGACTTATGGGATGGACGGCTTTCTCAGCCTTTGGTCAAGGTATTTACTCTGGCGACTGGTCAGACCTCGCTCAGTCCCTAGCTTCTGATACCTGATGTAACTCTGACAGAAAAGGCTTTTTTTCACTGAGACACTGAGAAGCAAAACATGAGATGGTCTTGTCATGGGTTCTTCACCTGGAAGCCTGGCATGGCCTGGGACTTGTCCCTTTGTTCTGATTTTGCCCATTATCATAAAGCCTCACTTCCCAGTGAACACCATGGCAGAGTGATTAGTTGTCTCATCTGACCGTCACGGCTTGGGATCTCCCAAGGGTTCCCTGAGACCCCTGGGCCACCCTTTCACGTGCTGAGTTTGCCCTTCAGGCATCACTCACACCTGCCAAAGCATAGGACTCCTTCTGCCGAGTAATCTATTCAGAACCAATTCTTCACCTTGTGGGACCCAGAGTAGCAAGGGAGGGGTGGCTGCCATCCGTCCCTGGGCCATGCAAGGCTGACAGCAGGGGAAGCGCTGGCTAGTCCCTCAGTCTCTGAATGCTGTCCTCAGGTTGGTACAGGATGGCCATATGCTCGCTGCACTATTCCCTCAGGCACCACCTTCCAATGGAGGCGCCATCTCTCTGAGACCCCCAACTAGAAGGGAGCAGTCACACTCTTGGCCCTGGGGTTGGTGGAAGCCTAAGAATTCCCCGCGGTGCACTCGGGATCTCCACAGGGCCTGGGAGAAGGGACAAGTCCTGGCCTTCCTTTGCTGACATGACCCTGCCAAGCTCCTCCCAGGCCTCACATCCCTCAGATTCAGGGGCCGAAATCCTTCAGCGACACTGCAGCCCCGCTGCTCGGGCCCTCAGGCTGAGGGAAGGGCCCAGAGGGGAGCGTCGTCCCCTAGCCCTGAGTCCTCACTCACGGGCCTTTCCATGACGACTGGGGCTCTGAAACCATTACCACCCACTCCCACTTTGCCCCAACCCCCACCCCCCATGCCGTCTCCCCCCACTGCATGTCCGCTCGCACAGAATGGCGGCCGGCACAGAATGGTCTCGGACCCCTAGCCCTGGGTCCTCACACACGGGCCTTTCCATGACGACTGGGGCTCTGAAACCATTACCACCCACTCCCACTTTGCCCCAACCCCCAACTCCCACACCATCTCCCCCCACTGCATGTCCGCTCGCACAGACTGGCGGCCTGCACAGAATGGTCTCGGACCCCTAGCCCTGGGTCCTCACACACGGGCCTTTCCATGACGACTGGGGCTCTGAAACCATTACCACCCACCCCCACTTCACCCCAACCCCCGACCCCCACACCATCTCCCCCCACTGCATGTCCGCTCGCACAGAATGGCGGCCGGCACAGAATGGTCTCGGACCCCTAGCCCTGGGTCCTCACACACGGGCCTTTCCATGATGACTGGGGCTCTGAAACCATTACCACCCACCCCCACTTCACCCCAACCCCCGACCCCCACACCATCTCCCCCCACTGCATGTCCGCTCGCACAGAATGGTCTCGGACCCCTAGCCCTGGGTCCTCACACACGGGCCTTTCCATGACGACTGGGGCTCTGAAACCATTACCACCCACCCCCACTTCACCCCAACCCCCGACCCCCACACCATCTCCCCCCACTGCATGTCCGCTCGCACAGAATGGCGGCCTGCACAGAATGGTCTCAGACCCCTAGCCCTGGGTCCTCACACACGGGCCTTTCCATGACGACTGGGGCTCTGAAACCATTACCACCCACCCCCACTTCACCCCAACCCCCGACCCCCACAACATCTCCCCCCACTGCATGTCCGCTCGCACAGAATGGCGGCCTGCACAGAATGGTCTCGGACCCCTAGCCCTGGGTCCTCACACACGGGCCTTTCCATGACGACTGGGGCTCTGAAACCATTACCACCCACCCCCACCCCCACCCCCCACGCCGTCTCCCCTCTCTGCATGTCCGCTTGCACAGACTGGCCGATCACACAAAATGGCAGCCCGCACAGAATGGTCGCGGTTCCTCACTCACGGGCCTTTTCATGGTGACTGGGGCTCTGAAACCATTAACATCCAACCCCCACACTATCTCCCCCCACTGCATGTCCGCTCGCACAAAATGGCAGCCCGCACAGAATGGCCGTGGTCCCCTAGCCCTAGGTCCTCACTCACGGGCTTTTCCATGATGACTGGGGCTCTAAAACCATTAACACCCACCCCCACACCGTCTTCCCCCCCCCCCACCCCCCACCCCCAATGTCCGCTTGCACAAAATGGCGGCCCACACAGAATGGTCGCGGTTCCTCACTCACGGGCCTTTTCATGGTGACTGGGGCTCTGAAACCATTACCATCCAACCCCCACACCACTTCCCATTTCATGTGGGCTCGCACAAAATGGCGGCCGGCACAGAATGGCCGTGGTCCCCTAGCCCCCTGGGTCCTCACTCACGGGCCTGTCCATGACTGGGGCTCTGAAACCATTAACACCCACCCCCACACCATCTCCCCCCACTGTATGTCCGCTTGCACAGACTGGCCGATCACACGAAATGGCGGACCGCACAGAATGGTCGCGGTTCCTCACTCACAGGCCTTTTCATGGTAACTGGGGCTCTGAAACCATTACCACGCACCCCCACTTCACCCCAACACCCAACCCCACACCACATCCCCCCTCTGTATGTCCGCTCACACAGAATGGTGGCAGGTATAAAATGGCGGCCCGCACAGAATGGTTGCCGTCCCCTAGCCCTGGGTCCTCACTCACGGGCCTTTCTATGATGACTGGGGCTCTGAAACCATTACCACGCACCCCCATTTCATCCCAACACCCAACCCCACACCACCTCCCCCCTCTGCATGTCCGCTCACACAGAATGGCGGCCCGTATAAAATGGCGGCCCGCACAGATTGGTTGCTGTCCCCTAGCCCTGGGTCCTCACTCACGGGCCTTTCTATGATGACTGGGGCTCTGAAACCATTACCACGCACCCCCATTTCATCCCAACACCCAACCCCCACACCACCTCCCCCCTCTGCATGTCCGCTCACACAGAATGGCGGCCCGTATAAAATGGCGGCCCGCACAGATTGGTTGCTGTCCCCTAGCCCTGGGTCCTCACTCACGGGCCTTTCTATGATGACTGGGGCTCTGAAACCATTACCACGCATCCCCACTTCACCCCAACACTCAACCCCACACCATCTCCCCCCTCTGCGTGTCCGCTCACACAGAATGGCGGCCGAACAGAATGGTCTCGGTCCCCTAGCCCTGGGTCCTCACTCACGGGCCTTTCCATGACGACCGGGGCTCTGAAACCCCTACCACCCACCCCCACTTCACCCCCACCCCCACCCCCAACCTCCACACCGTGCCCCCCAGTCTCCCCCCACTGCATGTCCGCTCACACAGAAAGGCCCACACAGAATGGTCGCCGTCCCCTCAGCCCGTTGCGCAGAAGGCAGTGTGGGCCAGGCCACCTCACACCCCACGCGGGTCGCCAAAGGAAGGGTGGGGCTGCTACCGGGTGGGGCTCCCTCTTTTCTCTGTGACTCCTCGTGAATAGTCTCACCTGGCGCCCCGCAGCCCTGCCGGAGACCCCTCAGCAGTGGACAGCCCACACGCCACGCCACAAGTGCAAGTCCTCTCACCCCCGAGTCTGAGGCGGAAGTCCAGGGGCGGTACATCCGGCTAGTGGTTAGCACCCCTGAGTGGCTGGGGTCCCCGCAGGGGCGGGCTTTGCGCACCCCCTCCCCACTTCCAGCCGAGCTTCCGAACGCGGTGGTTGCTGGTCCTGCTCACGGTCCTCGCGTGAGGTCTCTCAGGCCCCGGAATCCCTCCCGCTGCGGAGCCAGCTCATGGCCCTCATGCCCATGTCCTCGGGCCCCGGAGAGCCTGCGGAGTAACCGAGGGGGTCGTACCCCTCGTGCCCATGTCCTCGGGCCCCGGAGAGCCTGCGGAGTAACCGAGGGGGTCGTACCCCTCGTGCCCATGTCCTCGGGCCCCGGAGAGCCTGCGGAGTAACCGAGGGGGTCGTACCCCTCGTGCCCATGTCCTCGGGCCCCGGAGAGCCTGCGGAGTAACCGAGGGGGTCGTACCCCTCATGCCCATGTCCTCGGGCCCCGGAGAGCCTGCGGAGTAACCGAGGGGGTCGTACCCCTCATGCCCATGTCCTCGGCCCCGGAGAGCCTGCAGAGTAACCGAGGGGGTCGTACCCCTCATGCCCATGTCCTAGGGCCCGGGAGAGCCTGCGGAGTAACCGAGGGGGTCGTACCCCTCGTGCCCATGTCCTCGGCCCCGGAGAGCCTGTGGAGTAACCGAGGGGGTCGTACCCCTCATGCCCATGTCCTCGGGCCCCGGAGAGCCTGGGGAGTAACCGAGGGGTCACCACAGACCATTGCTCTGCAGGGCCTTTTGGGGAGAAAGCCGGCGCTGGCCCCTCTCTGTGTGACCCCACCCCCACCCCGCCTGTATTCTCTGGCGGCCCGCGGACCACACTCCCGGGGCTCCGCTGGGGCTCCTTTCTCAGGACCCAAGGCTTCCTGGGAAATGCCACATCCCAGCGAACCCTGGGTGCGCTGACTTTCCGCAACTTGCAGGGCTTGGACGAAGTCCTGTCCCGGCCTTCGTGTCAAAGACGAAGGCAGAGCACATGGCGGGCGGGGCAGCTGGGCGGCTGCCGGAGAAAGATCACGCTGACCTATTCCTTCACTTCAACAGTCAGACTTTGCCTCATATAAATTCTTTTATAAAAAATTTACTTTCTCTTGGGAGGGACTGAGATCATTTTGAAAGTTGTGTTTATTTGTTTTTAGATTAGACATTCCATGTGTATAAGTTATATAGGCATGATAAATATTACATCTCTATTTGCATTTTTCATAATTCTCATTTTTTAAAAATTTTTATTGCTCTGGCTATGCTTTCCAGTTCAGTTTTGAATAGTGTAGTGGGCTAGGCTCAAATATTTTCTTGGGTCTTCTCATCTATCTAGTGTTTGCATCAAGGAAAGCTTCCTTGTTAAAATGTGTTAAGTAATTTCAAATCTTTCTGTGAAATTTGAAAAAGCTTACCTAAGATACTGAACAGTTTTTGCCTGATTAAATAGTGCATCTGATTTCTAAACCTGATCTGATCTGGGAGCTTTTCAACTGAACTTTCACTTTGTAATTGTTGATTACAATTTTCTATTTCTAATGGTCTGTTTTTGAAATTCATATTTTGCTAAAATATAGCATTTCAATTGGGTTTTAAAATTTGAAGGTATTGTATTCATAATAAATCATTTTTATAGAGACTTTCAGCCATATTCTCAGTCATATACTTTGAAATTTTGAGACATATACTACATTTACACCAGTGGTCGGCAAACTCATTAGTCAACAGAGCCAAATATCAACAGTACAATGATCGAAATTTCTTTTGAGAGACAAATTTTTTAAACTTCAACTATATAGATAGGTACATTGTTATTAACTTAATTAGGGTACTCCTAAGGCTTAGGAAGAGCCACACTCAAGGGGCCAAAGAGCCTCATGTGGCTCGCGAGCCGCAGTTTGCCGACCACAAATAGCACAGTGCATCTTATTTACCTGGCACTCAACATAAGGATTATCAATAGTTTTAAATAGAACCAGGTAAGATGTGATCATTATGGTCATTATCTGTTCTTAGTGATAGGCTGTGTATAGTAATTCTCTCATTTGTTTTTAATTTATTACATGAAAGTTTTCTTAAAATGTATTTTTATTGATTTCAGAGATGAAGGGAGAGGGAGATAGAGCTGGAAACATCAATGGTGACAGAGAATCATTGATTGGCTGCCTCCTGCACAGCCCACATTAGGGATCAAGCCCACAACTTGGGCATGTGCCCTGACTGGGAACTGAACCTTGGCCTCCTGTTCATAGGTCAACGCTCAACCACTGAGCCATGCCAGCTGGGCAACATGAAATTTTTCTATAGGTAGAAATCTTTCCTTGTCTATTTGTTTATCCTATGCTATTGTTATTATATATTTCTCATGTTCTCTTATAATATTTAAATCTCCTCTGCACCTATATTTTATACAATGTTTAATATTATTTATTATTTTTCTTCCTTTTCGGATTGATAATACTTACAGAATTATCTGTTGTGTAGATCTTTTTTTAAGAACTGGCTATTTTGAGTTAGTTCTACCGTCTTCTAACTCATTGATTTATGTTTATTTTCATCATTTCTCATCTTTGAGCTTAAATTTGCATTTCTTCTCTTGCATTTTTTAAAATGTTTGGATATTTCAAATATGTCCTTTGCTCTAGAAATCTTTTAAAAGGCTATAAATATATCCATGAATACCTTTTGGTCTGCTTCACATAATTTGTTCTATAGAGCATATTACTTACATGTTTAAATTTTTACTATATATATATATATATATATATATATATATATATATATATATACATACACACACACACACACACACACACTACTGATTGGAGAAAATTATCTTGTGTAAGCTGTAAAGAAGAGGAAAAATATATATTTTTAGATGTAGTTGAAGGTCCAGGGGTGTTTTGATGTTTTGTTTTTGTTGTTATTTGTTGGGGGGTTTTTTGCGTGTGAATTTTTGTTACAAAATAAAGTTCCAGGGATTTAAACAGGAGAATATGGACATATACGTGCAGGTGTCAGGTTTGTGTGAGTTTCACAGTGGCCACCATGGACTCATCCTTGGTGCTGACATTAGATGTGGTCATTGAAATTTGTACTGTGGGGTGTGTCTTTGAGATTAATTTTCAAACTACATAAGATAATTAATGTTAACTCTTATTAAAAATATAGTGCAGAAAAATATAAGATTACCATTTCCTCATTTAAGGATTTCCTGAGTCTTTAAATGGGAGAAAGAATAGTTTTTAATATGAAATTGCAGCAGAATATTTTTCTCTTTATCTTATTTTTCCCCATAACCATTTATTTCCCCTATACCCTCTTCCATCTCTACCTACCCTTTTTACCCCCTCAATCACCACGCTATTGTAGGTGTCCATGAGTTCTTTTTTTTTTTTTTTTTTTTTTCCTTTTTGGCTCAAACCAGAACAACCCACTATGACCAGAGCTGTTAGCCTGCTCTCTATCTATGAGTCTGTCTCTATTTTGCTTGCTAGTCCAGTTTGTTCATTAAATTACACATGAGTGAAATCATATGGTACTTGTCTTTCTCTGACTGGCTTATTTCATTTAGCATAATGTTCTCCAGGACAATTCATGATGTCATAAAGGATAAAATTTTCTTTCTTTCTACAGCCAAGTAATATTCCATTGTGTAAATGTACCATCGCTGTTTTATCAAATCATCTATTGATGGACACTTGGGCTGCTTCCAAATCTTGGCTATTGTAAATAATGCTGCAATGAACATAGGGGTGCATACATTCTTTTGAATCAGTTTTTGGGCTTCTTCGGATAAATTCCCAGAAGTAGAATCTGAGTCATAAGGCAGTTCCATTTTTAATTTTTTGAGGTATATCCATACTGCTTTCCACAGTGGCTGCACCAATCTGCATTCCTACCAGCAGTGCACTAAGATTCCCTTTTTTCCACATCCTCATCAACATTTGTTTATTAATTTACTGATGATAGCCATTCTGACAGGTGTGAGGTGATATTTCATTGTGATTTTAATTTGCATTTCTCTGATGATTAGTGCCATTGAGCATCTTTTCATATGTCTATTGGCATCTGTATGTCCTCTTTGGAGAAGTGTCTACATTTTGATATCCATATTAAAAACAAAATATGACTAAAACTCTACCTCACACTTAACAGAAATTCCAATTACAGTGGTTAAAAACTTACCTTTAAATGTTCTACTCTAAAATTATTCATACTTACATAAGAGAAGGGAATACTATTTTACCAGATTAAATTTTTTAAAATCATGCCTAAATTATGAAACTGGTTTATTTAAAAATCAGCATTCATGCATGTTAAAACGATGTTATCCGACTAGATGAAATATATCTACAAAAACCCTTCATTAAACATTATACTTAATATCAAATCATTGAGAGCTTTTATTTAAAATTGGGAAGGAGCCCGGCTGGCATGGCTCAGTGGTTGAACATCGACCTATGAACAGGAGGTCACGGTTCAATTCCCAGTCAGGGCACATGCCCAGGTTGCTGGCTCAGTCCCCAGTGTGGGGGTGTGCAGGAGACAGCTGATCAATGATTCTCTCTCATCATTGATATTTCTATCTCCCTCTCCTTTTCTTTCTGAAATCATTAAAACTATATTTTAAAAAACTAAAATGAAATTGAGAAGGAGAGGAGGCTGGCTGCTATCACCATTTTTCTTCAAGAATTTAATAAAGGTACTACATAGGGAGGTAATGGAAACAGAAAAACCATAGGGATTGGGATTGGAAAATAAAGCTAGTATCATTAATAAATTATTAGAATGCATATGAAGAAAATCTATTAATGGTAATTTATCAAATCAATAAAATATTTATAAAGGTTGCTGGGTATAATATTAATGTGTAAAAATATACTTTCTATCTGTGGTATCCTCTTCTGGATGCTACAAGTGGCACTTACTAGATCAACATTAAGGCTGTTTGCATCAAAATGATATTTAAATGTTGGCTTGAACCACATGAAATTGCCAACTACATAAATGGCAATTTAATTTGATTCACCCAATACATCTGCCTCCCTAATATAATGAACACACACAAACGGACTTGCGTGCACACGGATATATCACATTCCTCTCCCCAGGCACAGTCACGCATTACTGTCGTAATTCTATTTTTCATTCCTCCTCATTGCCAGATTGTAGGAAAAGAATCACACTCTGCTATAAAAGAGGAAAGCAAACAAACAAAAATATTTTTTAATTACAAAACCATGAACATAAATTACTCAAAAAATTAAATTCACAGTAGAAAATAACCAATAGAATGTAAATGATGGTTTTAAGCACCATAATTTTAAAGCTGAGTGACATTTTGAATATATACAGCACATTAGGAAAGATGCATATAGTCTCACCATTTATCCACATCAGTCATTAAATGGTTAATAACATTCAAATCTCACATATATCTTTTCCATCATTACTTAAGATAAGTGAACCTTATCCTTGTTTTTGAAATTATGTTAGGGTTTAAATTCTGAAACTTCATGGTACATATCTGTGTTAAAAGGCTTTTCAATTAAAGTACTTTATTGCTTTCCAATAGAGTATAAAGTATTGTAATGGCTAAAGATTGTGATATTATTTGTATCTTTTTGCTCTTAAGTAAGGTTAAGGTTCTCTTCCTATATGCATTATGAAAGACAGAACTTGTGTTCAAAAATGAGTTCAAATGAACATGCCTTTAATTCATAGAAACAGGGTTGGAGCAAGAGGAAGGGACAAAGCTCCATTTAAATTATGAAACTGGTTTATAAAAATATCAGCATTCATGCATGTTACAACGATGTTATCAGACTAGATAAAATATATTTACAAAAACCCTTCAGTACACATTATACTTAATATAATGTGGTTGCTAGGAGTAGGTCTTTATAGTCTTAAATGGTTGTGTCTAAACTTTCTCCACAAGGCATCTAAACCAAAAATTACATGCTGACAAAACTGGCAGCTGGCTATGAAAGGTTAATGTAGAGTTCACTGCTAACACTGCTGGACTGATACACAACAAATCTTTTAAGTTTTCAAATTTTAATGTTATTAACCAATGACACCACAACTCTTTTATGGGGTTAGGTAAACTCAGAATAAGAGAATGAAAAGAAAATACGCTGTGTCAACCCTTTGAAAATGCTTTATATTATGAAATCCACTACCAACCACCCACCATCATCATTCAA
The DNA here is from genome assembly GCF_014108235.1 of Myotis myotis. Classification (NCBI taxonomy): domain Eukaryota; kingdom Metazoa; phylum Chordata; class Mammalia; order Chiroptera; family Vespertilionidae; genus Myotis; species Myotis myotis. The sequence goes on along the minus strand of NW_023416346.1, from coordinate 106,232,653 downwards.
CACAAATGCTTATTACTATTCATCTACTATTTAAGTAAAAAGGTAAAATCAGTAGAATGATTTTGAATTACTGTGCTTGCTTCAGAGAAAGTTATTACAGAAAACAAAATTTGTTTAGTAGGCATTCAAAAGCAAATTGTACTGTCCACACATATTAAAAATATTTCTCAATTTAATAACTAGTAGCAAAAATGTTCACATGTGAACTTACACACAAAGGGTTAATTAATTTTTATTTAAATATGCAGTGCTTATAGATAGTGTATCTATGTTAGAACAATAGATGGAATAAGTGAAATTTAATTCTGGTGTGGTAATAGATGTTTATAAGGACAGGGTTCATCTATGGTGTTGTAAAACATAAGAATGCCGCACAAGTCATTTTGTTAATGAGAAATCAATTTCCAGAGTTTTAATTTTTTCATTTATTTTCAAGAATCAAAGCAGACTTAAATACAGGATGTGTCAAAAGTAGGTATACAATGGTGAGTACACAAAACAGAGTTCATTCTTGTATCATCATTTATTGTATTAATGTCCATACAAACAACTGTAAACTCACTTTTGCCCCATCTTGTATTTTTGAGGATAATATGACTCTCACTTATTTATCTTTCTTTAGAGGGGAAAGAGGAATAGAGTTACAGCTACTGTTTTAGGTGTTGCAGTAACTTAGAATATACTAGTATAGTCACTTATTTATGGAAATTAATAATTATAGCAACTTTACATTAATTTAATGCCTTAAAATAGATTTTTGGTTTAAGCTAAAATTACCTAGATCTATGAAAGCATGCTGCATATGTGAATGTCTTCCATTGATTTGCATGACAGCAGAGTAAGGGCAGAGCATTCTTTTTCAGATTACGTAAGAGATGTGTAGATATTCATCATGTATAGAAATATATACCCACTTAGCAATAACAAATTTATATGTTATTTTCACATGAATAATTTCATTTGCTGGATACCCAATAATCTGGTAAAATAAGAAGAAACTGAAATTTGTATGAAGCATTTAAAAAATCTGACTATTTCTCTTAGAGTTTATTTTAAGTATTTAAAAACATTACCTTTGATTGATATCTACCAATATATATTTTCTTTTCAAGAGAATGTTTCTAGAGGAAAATACTATAATCTATTGTCTAAATTTTTCAAAAATGTGGTTTCTAGGAATGAATTGTGACAAAAAATAGAAATTACCAATCCCTACTAATATTTATATTTGGGAAAAATCATAAATATATGTGTGTGTATATATTCTAAATTTATAAACTTCCTTTGCCTTTACAAAGATATATTTAAATAACTATCATTACAAAGAGATATGAAGACAAAATTTAAGCTCTAAGTACTCAGAAAGATATACAAGAGTACTAAATAGCACTGTCTTAATGCCCAAAGAATAGACATGTGATACATGGTAGATTGATCTAGTAACATGATTAGCTTTAAAATACCTAATAAAGCTTACTCTAAAAATTATTTGTAAACTATATATGATACAATAGCTTTTCTTCTGCTTGCATCCTTACATATTTAATGGTTAAGCTCAGATAATTTTGTGCAGAGTCAAAAGCCATTAAATATATTATGTGAATCAACAGCTGCATCCTGCTGGTAACAAAAAACTAAAACTCCCACTGAGATGACATAAACTCATATGAACACAGTAAGCTCATTTCCATTAAACTATTCCTTCAAATTTTAATGCACTTTATTTTAAGGCAACCATAATAGACTGGGTAATATTTATAAGTTATTTCCATTTTATCTCTTCGATTTTAGGATTCTTAAATGAGCATAAAAAGTCATAGTTGTGCTTCAAATATCTGATATCAAATTATTCTATTGAGAAGGCTTTATAAACAGACTAGGAGCCCAGTGCATGAATTTGTGCACCTTGAAAGGAACTGTGGGCCGCGAGGCTGAAGTGGGCACAGGGGCGGGTCTCGGCCCATCCTCCACGCCTCTGCCTGGCCTCTCCGGCTGCAACCCCCTGGTCCCCTGTCTCCTGACAGCTCCACTCCCACACGCTGACAACACTGGCCCTGCTCACACTTGTTGATGGTGTGGAGTGATTGGGGCCGGCGCCAACAGTGGTTGCAAGTGGGACCATTGCTGGCAGTGGGTGCCAGAGGCAGCTGCCAGCCCTGATCGCCTCTCAGGAGCAGGGGGATCGCTAACCAGCTCCACCATCTTGCCGCGGCTGATTCCCGCCATGTTCCGTGTGCATAGCGACCAGTTTGGTTCTGCTGTTTGGTCTATTTGAATATTAGGGTTTTATATATATAGATAGTAACACAGGCTAAGGTCAGAGCTTGCCTTAAAGTTATTAAAGGTGGTCATCAATCCTGTGTCATTATGGAACTCTCTGATAGAAATCCTTATTAAAATATATTTACCCCCCATAGCCAGTTTTGCTCATTGGATAGAGTGTGGGCCTATGACTGAAGGGTCCCAGGTTTGATTCCAGTCAAGGGCTTGTACCTTGGTTGCAGGCTCCTTCCCAGCCTGGGCCCTGGTCAGGGCTTGTGCAGGAGGCAACCAATCGATGTGTTTCTCTCACATGGATGTTTCTCTCTGTCTTTCCCTCTCTCTAAAAATCAATGGAAAAATATCCTCAGGTGAGGAATCCTATCTAATAAAAGAGAAACATGGTAATTAGCTGTACCTCCGCTACCCTTCCCATTGGCTATTCAGGGCGATATGCAAATTAACTGCCAACTAAGATGGCGGTTAACCGCCAACAAAGATGGCGGCTAATTTGCATACTGCAGGCAGGATGGGACAGCGCCATCCTGCCTGCCCCTCCGCCATCTGGGCCTGCTATCTGTGACCTGGATGGCGGGTGACCCGTGTGTGACCCGACCTAGGGCTGGCAGGCGTGACCGCAGCGGTCCACCACTGGCCAAGCCCCCAACTGGCTCTCCCGCCAGGAGATTGGGTGCCAGGGTCCTGCCCCAGCAGGTCCAGGGGTTCCCAAAGGCGTAGACGGAGTCGGCGAAGAAGGAAGGACACAGAGACAGTGTTCAGTTGATCAGCAGCCTAGCCAGGATCTCTAACCAGGATCTCCAGCCAAGTTCTGGTCTGGATCTCCAGAGAGGTTCTGCTTAGGATCTCCAGCCAGGTTCTGTGTCCATGTTCTCTTGCTAGGTTCCCCAGGTTCTCCAGCCAGGTTCTGTAGCCATGTTCCCTCACTAGGTTCTCCAGCCAGGTTCTGTCCAGGTTCTCCAGCCAGGTTCAGTCACCAGGTTCTAGTCATGTTCTTTTGCCAATTTCTGTAGTCAGGTTCAGTCCAGGATCTTTTGGCATGTTCTCTCCAGCGAAGTTCTTCTGTCTGTAGGTTCTGTGTAGGTTCTGTCTTCTAAGTTCTGTGTGTAGGTTCTGTCTTCTTACAACTGTATTTATACCAGTTGATTCCAATCCTATCAATCTCTATTCCAAAGGTTAGGGCATTTCTTATCTCCATTCCAGGGAGTAAAGATTATTTAGCTTAAGCATGATTGTTCATAGTTAAAGTGATTAATTACCCGCCTGGCACTTAGTTAAGAGGTTTTATTCCCTCCCTAACTTCAGGGGAAAATCCCTACCTGGGGAAACAACCTTTCTCAGAGACCTTGGTTAAAACACATAGTGCCAAGAAGGTGAGCAAACATATTAAGAACAGTATGCCATATATGCCAGGTCCCTTGAAACAGCAAGCATGGGCTGGCTCCCGGCAAATTCTCCCTTTTTTATTTTTTTAAAAGCAGGCATTAAAAAGAAAAACCCCAAATGCTCTCTTGTATCCATTTTAAGAGTAGGATTGGTGCTTTCCGCTATTACCTGAGTCCTGATCTATCACCCCAGGGAGAGCTTGCCAATCCTGCACTTTCCCGGGGTGGAAAGGCTGCAGTGGGGTTAAGGATAAGGCTCCTTGGGCCTACCTCCTCCCATGCCTTTACATTTACCTTTCCTTCCTCAGAAAAGCATGGACGTATTTCTTGTATAAAATGTTCCATCTGACTGGGAGTAACCTTAACTCCTCTGCTAGCAAGCATATGTGTTAAAAGATCAATACGGAGTCTTTTTTCTTTAGACTCAGTATGGCACATCTTCTTAATCTAAAGATCAATACAGAGTCTTCTTTCTTTGGACTCAGTATGGCACATCTTCTCAATCTAAGTTCTGTACTATCCATCTTCTTGCCCTACTTATCCTCTATAGAGGGGTCTGCAGTACCCTGGTGGAGTCCTATCCGTCCCGAATGTGGGGGTTCTCAATGGGGGGGGGGCTTACATATGGGAATCCTGTTCCAAGGGTTCCCAAAGGTGTGGACGGAGTCAGCGAAGATTATCCACCCTCTTCCTACGGTGGAGTCCTATCCGTCCCGAGAGTGGGGCTTACCTAGGGGTCCCTGTTCAGGCGCCAGATCCTGGGGTCCTGCCACAGCAGATCCAGGGGTCCCCAAAGGCGTGGATGGAGTCGGCGAAGAAGGAATGACACGGAGACAGCGTTCAGTTGATCAGCAGCCTAGCCAGGATCTCTAGCCAAGTTCTGGTCAGGCTCTCCAGCGAAGTTCTGGTTAGGATCTCCAGCCAGGTTCTGTGTCCATGTTCTCTTGCTAGGTTCTCCAGGTTCTCCAGCCAGGTTCTGTAGCCATGTTCCCTCACTAGGTTCTCCAGCCAGGTTCAGTCACCAGGTTCTAGTCAGGTTCTCTTGCCATGTTCTATCCAGGTTCTGTAGCCAGGTTCTGTCTCTAGGTTCTTCAGCCAGGTTCTCTCGCTAGGTTCTGTCTCTAGGTTCTGCTGCCAGTTTCTGCCCAGGATCTTTTGCCATGTTCTCTCCAGCGAAGTTCTTCTGTCTCTAGGTTCTGTGTAGGTTCTGTGTCTAGGTTCTGAGTCCTGTTGTCTTGTTACATCTGTATTTATACCAGTTGATTCAATCCTATCAATCTCTATTACAAAGGTTAGGGCGTTTCTTATCTCCATTCCAGGGAGTAAAGATTATGTAGCTTAAGCATGATTGTTTGTAGTTAAAGTGATTAATTACCCGCCTGGCACTTAGTTAAGAGGTTTTATTCCCTCCCTAACTTCAGGGGAAAATCCCTACCTGGGGAAACAACCTTTCTCAGAGACCTTGGTTAAAACACATAGTGCCAAGAAGGTGAGCAAACATATTAAGAACAGTATGCCATATATGACAGGTCCCTTGAAACAGCAAGCATGGACCGGCTCCGGCAATTGGGGCTGGCAGGGCGGCTGCAGTGGTCCGCCCACAGTCATGCCCCCAACCGGCTCTCCTGCTGGCAGATCTGGGCTGGCGGGGCGGCTGCGGAGTCTGCTCGCACTCACACCCCAACCTGCTCTCCCGGTGGGAGAGGGGGTTGGGGGCGTGACTGCGGGCGGACGCCCCCAACCCACTGTCCCGCAGGCAGACCGGGGTTGGTGGGGCGGCTGCGGCATCCGCTCGCAGTCACACCCTGACCCACTCTCCTGCCGGCAGACCAGGGCTGGCAGGGCAGCTGCGGGGTCTGCTGCAGTCACGCCCTCAACAGGCTCTTCCACCAGGAATCAGGGCTGGTGGGGCAACCACAGCGGTGGCCAGCAGTCATGCCCCCAACTGGCCCTCCTGGGGGAGATCCAGGCTGGCTGCAATTCACCACCAGTCATGCCCCCAACCGGCCCTCCAGTGTTTGACCCAGGCTTCCGGGAACAGTGTGACCTGTCACCCCAGCTTCCTCATCACAGCTGAGGAAAGTGACAGCAGGGAGGAGGAAGTCCCACCCCCACAGACTCAGCCAGAATCAGCCGTTAGTCACACAGCTCTCAGTGGCCTGACCAGCAGGACTCTCATTCTCCTGCATCTCAGACGGTGTCAGTAGACAGGTAGGACAACGTCCAAAGATAAACGGTTGATACAAGGTAGCTCTGTAGCCGAAAAGTGCTGGCGTTATTGACAGAAAATGTCTGCAGAGCAACGTGTGTCTGATCTTGAAAGAAGGCGATGTCTGCAACAGAATGTATCTGAAGAGCAGCTACTGGAAAAACGTCACTCTGAAGCCGAAAGACTGAGGTGTCATCGACAGAAAATGTCTAAAGACCAACGTGCCTTTGAAAGGAAAGAAGGCGGTGGCGACGACAAAATATGTCTAGACAACAGTCATCAACAAGTACTACCAATACCGGTAGGAACTGCCTTCTCAGCAAAAACGGAGTGCATGAGGATGCAATCCTCAAACATAGTTGTGGTGGAATGACGGTTCGATGTGAATTTTGCCTATCCCTAAATTTCTCCGATGAAAAACCATCCGATGGGAAATTTACTCAATGTTGTAGCAAAGAGAAAGTCTGTCCAAATGATATACATTTTCCAGATTACCTGGCATATTTTAAAAGATTAATGACAAACGAAGATTCTGACAGTAAAAATTTCATGGAAAATATTCGATCCATAAATAGTTCTTTTGCTTTTGCTTTCATGGGTGCTAATATTGCATCGCCATCAGGATATGGGCCACACTGTTTTAGAATAAACGGACAAGTTTATCACTGTACTGGAACTTTACACCCTTCAGATGGTGTTTCTCAGAAGTTTGCTCAACTCTATATTTTGGATACAGCTGAAGCTACAAGTAAAAGATTAGCAATGCCAGAAAACCAGGGCTGCTCAGAAAGACTCATGATCAACATCAACAACCTCATGCATGAAATAAATGAATTAACAAAATCATACAAGATGCTACATGAGGTAGAAAAGGAAGCCCAATCTGAAGCAGCAGCAAAAAGTATTGCTCCCACAGAGGTAACAATGGCAATTAAATACGATCGTAACAGTGACCCAGGTAGATATAATTCTCCCCGTGTAACTGAGGTTGCTATAATATTCAGAAACGAAGATGGAGAATCTCCTTTTGAAAGGGACTTGCTCATTCATTGTAAACCAGAGCCTAATAATCCAAGTGCCACTAAAATGAAATAAATCAATATCCTGTTTCCTACATTAGATGCAATGACATATCCTATTCTTTTCCCACATGAAAAAGGCTGGGGAACAGATATTGCATTAAGACTCAGAGACAACAGTGTAGTCGACAATAATACTAGACAAAATATAAGGACACGAGTCACCCAAATGCAGTATTATGGATTTCATCTCTCTGTGAGGGACACATTCAATCCTATTTTATTTATTGCTTAAAGTATTACAAAGGGTATTACATATGTGTCCATTTTATCCCCCCGCCCTAGACAGTCCCCTAGCCTCCCCTATCCCCCAGTGTCTTATGTCCATTGGTTATGCTTATATGCATGCATACAAGTCCTTTAGTTGATCTCTTACCCCCCTTCCTCCTGCCCCCCAACCCTCCCCGGCCTTCCCGCTGCAGTTTGACAATCTGTTTGAGGCAGCTCTGCCTCTGTATCTATTATTGTTCAAAAGTTTATAATGGTCTCTATTATCCATGAATGAGTGAGATCATGTGGTATTTTTCCTTCATTGATTGGCTTATTTCACTTAGCATAGTGCTCTCCAGTTCCATCCATGACGTTGCAAATGGTAAGAGTTCCTTCCTTTTTAGAGCAGCATAGTATTCCATCGTGTAGATGTACCACAGTTTTCTAATCCATTCATCTACTGATGGGCACTTAGGCTGTTTCCAGATCTTAGCTATGGTGAATTGTGCTGCTATGAACATAGGGGTGCATATATCCTTTCTGATTGGTGTTTCTGGTTCCTTGGGATATATTCCTAGAAGTGGGATCACAGGGTCAAATGGGAGTTCCATTTTCAGTTTTTTAAGGAAACTCCATACTGTCTTCCATAGTGGCTGCACCAGTCTGCATTCCCACCAGCAGTGCACAAGTGTTCCTTTTTCTCCACATCCTCTCCAGCACTTGTCGTTTGTTGATTTGTTGATGATAGCCAGTCTGACAGGTGTGAGATGGTACCTCATTGTTGTTTTGATTTGCATCTCTCGGATGATTAGTGACTTTGAGCATGTTTTCATATGTCTCTTGGCTTTCTGAATGTCCTCTTTTGAAAGGTGTCTATTTAGGTCCTTTGCCCATTTTTTGATTGGATTGTTTATCTTCCTTTTGTTAAGTTGTATGAGTTCCCTATAAATTTTGGAGATTAGGCCCTTATCAGATATGACATTGGCAAATATGTTTTCCCACACAGTGGGTTTTCTCGTTGTTTTGTTGATGGTTTCTTTTGCTGTGCAGAAGCTTTTTATTTTGATGTAGTCCCATTTGTTCATTTTCTCTTTAGTTTCAAGTGCCCTAGGAGCTGTATCAGTGAAGAAATTGCTTCGGCATATGTCTGAGATTTTGTTGCCTTTGGATTCTTCTAGAATTTTTATGGTTTCCTGTCGTACATTTAAGTCCTTTATCCATTTTGAGTTTATTTTTGTGTATGATGTAAGTTGGTGGTCTAGTTTCATTTTCTTGCATATATCTGTCCAATTTTCCCAACACCATTTATTGAAGAGACTATCTTGGCTCCATTGTATGTTCTTGCCTCCTTTGTCAAATATTAATTGAGCATATTGGTTCGGGCCGATTTCTGGGCTCTCTATTCTATTCCATTGATCTATATGCCTATTCTTGTGCCAGTACCAGGCAGTTTTGAGAATAGTGGCTTTGTAATACAACTTGATATCTGGTATTGAGATCCCACCTACTCAATCCTATTTTAAATGCAGGAAAATTAACTCAACAGTTTATTGTGGATTCGTATTAAAAAATGGAGGCCAATCGGATAAATTTCATCAAAGCAAACCAATCTAAGTTGAGAGTTGAAAAATATAGTGGTTTGATGGATTATCTCAAATCTAGATCTGAAAATGACAATGTGCCGATTGGTAAAATAATAATACTTCCATCATCTTTTGAGGGTAGTCCCAGAAATATGCAGCAGCAATATCAGGATGCTATGGCAATTGTAACAAAGTATGGTAAGCCCGATTTACTTATAACCATGACATGCAACCCCAAATGGGCAGATATTACAAACAATTTACAATGCTGGCAAAAAGTTGAAAACAGACCTGACTTGGTAGCCAGAGTTTTTAATATTAAGCTGAACGCTCTTTTAAATGATATATGTAAATTCCATTTATTTGGCAAAGTAATAGCTAAGATTCATGTCATTGAATTTCAGAAACGTGGACTGCCTTACGCTCACATATTATTGATATTAGATAATGAGTCCAAATTACGTTCAGAAGATGACATTGACCGTATAGTTAAGGCAGAAATTCCAGATTAGACCCAGTGTCCTCGACTTTTTCAAATTGTAAAAACAAATATGGTACATGGACCATGTGGAATGCAAAATCCAAGTAGTCCATGTATGGAAAATGGAAAATGTTCAAAGGCATATCCAAAAGAATTTCAAAATGCGACCATTGGAAATATTGATGGATATCCCAAATACAAACGAAGATCTGGTAGCACCATTTCTATTGGAAATAAAATTGTCGATTATACTTGGATTGTCCCTTATAACCCGTATTTGTGCCTCAAGTATAACTGTCATATAAATGTTGAAGTCTGTGCATCAATTAGAAGTGTCAAGTATCTATTTAAATACATCTATAAAGGGCACGACTGTGCAAATATTCAAATTTCTGAGAAAAATATTATCAATCATGATGAAGTACAGGACTTCATTGACTCCAGGTATGTGAGCGCTCCTGAGGCTGTTTGGAGACTTTTTGGAATGCGAATGCATGACCAATCTCATGCAATCACAAGATTAGCTATTCATTTGCCAAATGATCAGAATTTATATTTTCGTGCAGATGATTTTGCTGACGTTTTAGATAGGGCTAAAAGGCATAACTCAACTTTGATGGCTTGGTTCTTATTGAATAGAGAAGACTCTGATGCACATAAGTATTATTATTGGGAGATCCCACAGCATTATGTGTTTACTAATTCTTTGTGGACAAAACGCCGAAAGGGTGGGAATAAAGTATTAGGTAGACTGTTCACTGTGAGCTTTAGAGAACCAGAACGATATTACCTTAGACTTTTGCTTCTGCATGTATAAGGTGCGGTAAGTTTTGAGGATCTGCGAACTGTAGGAGGTGTAACTTACGATACATTTCGTGAAGCTGCTAAACACCGGGGATTATTACTTGATGACAATATCTGGAAAGATACGATTGACGATGCAATCATCCTTAATATGCCCAAACAACTACGGCAATTTTTTGCATATATATGTGTGTTTGGATATCCTTCTGCTGCAGACAAATAATGGGAAGAGAATAAATCTCATTTTATTGAAGATTTCTGTTGGAAATTACACCGAAGAGAAGGTGCCTGTGTAAACTGTGAAACGCATGCCCTTAACGAAGTTCAAGAGGTATTCACATTGCATGGAATGAAATGTTCACATTTCAAACTTCCGGACTATCCTTTATTAACGAATGCAAATACATGTGATCAATTGTACGAGCAACAAAGGGCAGAGGTTTTGATAAATTCTCTGAATGATGAACAGTTGGCAGCCTTTCAGACTATAACTTCAGCCATCGAAGATCAAACTGTAAACCCCAAATGCTTTTTCTTGGATGGTCCAGGTGGTAGTGGAAAAACATATCTGTATAAAGTTTTAACACATTATATTAGAGGTCGTGGTAGTACTGTTTTACCCACAGCATCTACAAGAATTGCTGCAAATTTACTTCTTGGTGGAAGAACCTTTCATTCCCAATATAAATTACCGATTCCATTAAATGAAACTTCAATTTCTAGACTCGATATAAAGAGCGAAGTTGCTAAAATCATTAAAAAGGCCCAACTTCTTATTATTGATGAATGCACCATGGCATCCAGTCATGCTATAAACGCCATAGATAGATTACTAAGATAAATTATGAATTTGGATGTTGCATTTGGTGGGAAAGTTCTCCTTCTTGGAGGGGATTTTCGACAATGTCTCAGTATTGTACCGCATGCTATGAGATCAGCCATAGTACAAATGAGTTTAAAGTACTGCAATGTTTGGGGATGTTTCAGAAAGTTGTCTCTTACACCAAATATGACAGCAGAGGATTCTGCTTATAGTGAATGGTTAGTAAGACTTGGGGATGGCAAACTTGATAGCGGTTTTCATTTAGGAACGGATATTATTGAAATCCCCCATGAAATGATTTGTAACGGATCTATTATTGAAGCCACCTTTGGAAATAGTATATCTATAGATAATATTAAAAAAAATCTAAACGTGCAATTCTTTGTCCATAAAATGAGCCTGTTCAAAACTTAAATGAAGAAATTTTGGATATACTTGATGGAAAGTTTCACACATATTTGAGTGATGATTCCATTGACTCAACAGATGATGCTGAAAAGGAAAATTTTCCCATCGAATTTCTTAATAGTATTACTCCTTCGGGAATGCCGTGTCATAAATTAGAATTGAAAGTGGGTGCAATCATCATGCTATTGAGAAATCTCAATAGTAAATGGGGTCTTTGTAATGGTACCAGATTTATTATCAAAAGATTACTACCTAACATTATCAAAGCTGAAGTATTAACAGGATCTGCAGAGGGTGAGGTTGTCCTGATTCCAAGAATTGATTTGTCCCCATCTGACACTGGTCTCCCATTTAAATTAATTCGACGACAGTTTCCCGTGATGCCAGCATTTGCGATGACTATTAATAAATCACAAGGACAAACTCTAGACAGAGTAGGAATATTCCTACCTGAACCCGTTTTCGCACATGGTCAATTATATGTTGCTTTCTCTCGAGTTCAAAGAGCATGTGATGTTAAAGTTAAAGTTGTAAATACTTTATCCCAAGGGAAATTAGTCAAGCACTCTGAAAGTGTTTTCACTCTTAATGTGGTGTACAGGGAGATATTAGAATAAGTTTAATCACTTTATCAATCATTATTTGCATCAGTGTTGTTTTTACATCATGAGTTTGTTGTTATATCATTTTATTACTGTTTATTTATTAATAAAATTATGTATTATTTTCATATACATTGTACTCATTTCCTTTTATCTCTCACACTTTTATTATAGAGAAAGGGCAAATAGCAATATTAAAATATTTCCTCTAAGTAATTCCCTTTCAATGTGCATGAATTTCGTGCACCGGGCCACTAGTATATATATATATATATATACACTATATATATACTATCTACTATATATATACATATATATATTTTTTTCCCAACCATGTAGTCAAATGCCTGAAAACCCACCAAGTAATGTATATTCTCATTGGCTGGAGAAATGCTAAAGAAGAATATTTGCTGATTGTAAGTTTGTAGCTTGAAGGTTAAATATTGATGTCTAAGCAAGAGAACAGATATTGGAGATCAACTAGGCTATATATAATGAAATATCTACAACAACTTTTAAATGAAACCAGAAGATGATCTGGCATCACGTTCAGTAGGAATATACCCAATAACTTATATTTTCCATTTAATATTTTCATATATATTTTCAATATATCACTTTCAGTAGGAATATGGTGGCAGAAGGTGGGATTATGTGGGAACTCCTGACCATACTGGAGTGGCTCAGAAGGAAGTAAAATATAAAATTAACCAGGAACTATGATGTACCAATTTTAGTAGAAGGTAGCCTTATCTCATTTAATTTTTCAAAGATAGATGATTTTTCAGAATATTCCCATTGGTTATAATTCCAGTGATAGGAAAATAGGCAAACTTTGTATTACATGTGTTGTTCCTTTCCAAAAAGAGATCAGTGAAATCCATCAAAAACATCTCTGATCAATGTAAATAATAGACTTGCAATGGTAAAGTTACCAATAGGTTTCCATCATCTTTGAAAATAGGTCCTGATCTCTGGGCTGCAGATACCTGAGGGGCATCAGAAACCTGAGACACAGTATAGGTCCAGTATTGTGTTATGTACATCAAAGAGTCTGACAAATAATTTGCCTAACATGATGTTATAGATGTCAATGCAAGCCCTAATAGTTAATAAAATGAAGTTTTACTTTAAAGAGTTGTTGAGTTTAGAGTAACTTTTGGTCATGTTTTCTCAAAAAGCAGTAAAATATAAGTACTCTCATATAGAGGGTCTGGTACATGGTCTGAGGTTAAGAGTTTGCAATGCTTGAAAAAGTATGAAACCGCTCACTGCTCTTCAGTCTGTTCTTAGAGCACAGCAGGATCCCATTAGTTTATGCAAGCCTGAGATGAAGTTCATTTAACATGCAAGGAAAATAGCTTCAAGCCCAAAAGTAGAATTCTGCACTTTTTTTTTCATTTCAGCAGGGGAGAAATGAATTTAACTTTCTGTGGTTGATGCTTCTTTTTGTACTTTTCTCATAGTAACAAGAAAGTACTATGTCTAGCATATCATTAGAAAAGGTCATATTGGAATGTTTACAAACACCCATGTGATAGCTACAAAATCCAGCTGGGGACTGACTTAGTTACAGGGAATAAAGGAGTCCCCCCCACCTCATACATTCCAGGCCCCTCAATGGATGCCTGAAACCTCAGATGGTACCAAACCATATATACTGTATACTATGTTTTTCCTGTACATACATAACTATGATAAAGTTTAATTTATAAATGCAGCAATTTCACGGATATAAGATTCACTCTTACCTTAGCAGCCTCAGGATATGATTTTTTTCTTTATTAAGTTAAGAACTTTCACATTTTCACCTAAAGAAAGCACTTTACAGCTTCTTTTTGGTGTATCCAAATTGCCAGCATCATTACTCTTGTGTTTTGGGGCCAGTATTACATAAAATAAAGATGACTTGAACACCAGCACTGCAGTACTGCAGCAGTCAATCTGATAACTAAGTGACTAATGGACAGGAGCATATACAGCGTGGAGATGCTGGACAAAGGGATGATTCACATCCTCAGTGAGACAGAGGTAAATGGACAGATTTCATCATGCTACTCAGAAGGGTATGCAATTTAAAACTTATGAATTGTTCATTTCTGGAATTCTCCATTTAATATTTTCAGACCACAGTTGACCACAGGTAACTGAAACCGTGGAGAGTGAACCTGTGGATAAGGCAACTCTGTGGTGACTAGACTGTACCTTATTTCAATTATAAAATGGAATTTAAGTTGTAATAATAGCTAGTTTGGCTCAGTGGAAAGAGCATCGGCCTGCGGACTGAAGAGTCCTGGGTTCGATTCTGGTCAAGGGCAGGTACCTCGGTTACAAGCTTGATCCCTGGCCCTGGTCGGGGCGCATGTGAGAGGCAACCAATCAATGTGTCTCTCTCACATTGATACATCTCCCTCTGTCTCTATCCTCCTTCCCTTCCACTCTTTCTAAAAATCAATGGAAAAATATCCTGGGGTGAGGATTACGGAAAAAAAAATATATATATATTCTATTGTAATAGTAATACCAGGTCATATATTAAGCATTTTATATATTCTGTAATTACGTCACTTAGTTTTCATTAATGCTCAATATCTCCGTATTACAAATGTGAAAATAGAGGCATGAGGAGTTTTTAAGTAACCACCCCACAGTCATGCAGCTGGACAGTGTTAGGGTCCAGATTCTTGGCCTGGTAATCTGATCCCAGAAACAATCCTCCATGGGTGCACAGTAGAAAACCCTGGGCAACTTTTCAAACATCTCCTCCCCAACAACTTCCAGAGATTCATATTTAATTGTTCTGGAGGGGGGCCTGGGTGTGTTATTATTTTAAGTTCTCCAGGGCATTTTAATGTGCAGCCAGAATTAAGAACTACTATAAAATAATGACTGTATTGTAATGCCTAAGATTACATAGAACAATTTGTTTCAAATGTATTATTTAGTGAGATAAGAAAAAATAACTGAGCTCTCTTTCTGGGGAAAAAAAAAAGCCTTCAGTGTAAACCCAAATTTTTCTATGAAAAAAATATTGATACTGATAAAGTAGTTACAGCTGTGTACACATTTTTGAAGAAAGAGTAATTTAAGTGCATCATCTGTCCTCCTTCCCACCAGGACCTTGGTCAGCCTCAGAAGGGCAATGACCACTTTGAACTACTGTTCTCCACAGGGCCTGTCATCAACCTTTGCTCATACTTCAGATCCCACAACTGTTGCTGTGCTGCAAAAGCCAAAACCCTGGCCTTGGCTTCATTAGTCAGTGGCAGCTCACACTGCAAATACAGTACTAGGTTTTCCTTCTTTAAACACTAGGGCAGGGGTGGGCAAACTTTTTGACTCGAGGGCCACAATGGGTTCTTAAACTGGACCGGAGGGCTGGAACAAAAGCATGGATGGAGTGCTTGTGTGAACTAATATAAATTCAAAGTAAACATCATTACATAAAAGGGTACGGTCTTTTTTTTTTTTCAGTTTTATTCATTTCAAACGGGCCGGATCAGGCCCGTGGGCCATAGTTTGCCCACGGCTGCACTAGGGGAAGCAAACACATTGGCAACTGCAATGATCATTTATGTCCTTGTCATTGTTATCCACAATGGACTTGGGAGACATGAAACAGAAAGCTGCAGTTATGGACTTCATTAAACAGAGTAAAATAAATGGGCAACACATTTCTAGTAGTTCTAATTCAGTGACTCAAGAAGAATTAGAAAAGAGGCATCTTACTGTTAGTCAAATATGTGTTCTAGTCAAATGTTTCTCTCAAAGAAATATCATCAACATGCTCAAAAACTTTAGTGACCATTATGCTTCCATTACCCATTAGAAGGCAAGGGCAGTAGAAATAAATGTAAGGAAACATACCAAATCAGAGATGGGGGGAATCTGAGCGTAGATAAGGAGAAACTTTATCCAAAACAGTATTGAAATAGGGGAAATGCTCTGACCTTAGGTTCTGAACACTTCTCACAATCAAACTTAAAAATGATTTTCTTGCCGTAACCGGTTTGGCTCAGTGGATAGAGCGTCGGCCTGTGGACTGAAGGGTCCCGGGTTCGATTCCGGTCAAGGGCATGTACCTTGGTTGTGGGCTCATCCCCAGTAGGAGGTATGCAGGAGGCAGCTGGTCGATGTTTCTCTCTCATCGATGTTTCTAACTCTCTATCTCTCTCCCTTCCTCTCTGTAAAAAAAATCAATAAAATATATTTTTTTAAAAATGATTTTCTTGTATAAGGAGGGATAAGCTGGGCTGGCAGGAACTATTGAAGGGAAAGTGGGCAAATGAGTGGGAGTGAGAAGACAGCACGATCAAGTTTGTCTGTTTCTCACTCTGGTCAGCTAATTCTCAGGATGAGATATTAAAGGGGCATGTTCTGCATTTTAATGTTTAAACAAACTTGAGGGAAAACCAAAATTCAGAAGCCCATAGCACAGAGAAAATTCTGTCTAAAGGTTAGTTAAGCAAAGGCAAAAGATAGGTAATAGGCAATAGTGAACACTTGGTCACAACTTTACCATGTTACACTTAATTCTTCAGGGTTTAAGATAAAAAGAATAGAACACAGGATAGAATTCCAGGTTATACTGTAATACATAGATTTTGAGAGTGTGGTGGTTTCCAAATTATCTGAGAAATGAAATGTTTTGCAGACACTTGTCATTGTGAGCTGTCTTTACAGTCATCTGTACCAGTTCCTACTGGATCTTAATTCCATAGTTTTAGTATATATGATTAATTGTAATTACATTTTCCTGGGAGAAACTATTAAATACTCAAAAAATATTTTGTGTATCCTGATAATTGCAATACTCAAATAGTACAGTTAGAAGCAAGTTTTCAAAACTAATTATTAGTGACCCAGAAAAGAGGGACACAAACCTGAATTGGCAGAAAAGGTCTAATTCCAGCTCTGAAACTAATTAGCAGGGTAACCTTGGCCATGTCATGGATGCCCTCCAGATACAAATAACCTCAGTCTTAAAGATAATTACCTAGATAGGCAACATCCATATTGTCTTACAGATCTTAAATTCTACTTATTCTCCTATCTTGAGCCCACATCCTGCCAGGTTTTATAAATAATTTGAACTGTGCTGGCAAATTATATGAGTTTGAAGACTAGCTAGGAAAATGAGAACTAAACTTACATTATAAAATGTTAAATTGCATATGCTAGAAAGAGGCCATTGAACATTCAAGATGATTACTTGACTTTAAAAAATTACACTATAATATGACCAGGGCAGAATAATTGTTATTTAAAATATAATTTTAATTGAATAATATATATTTATCTTGTGAGAAGTAATATGCAAATGAAGTTGGGACTCCATAACGGTCACAACCAGCTGAGGAGGAGGGGCTGGGCGCGGCCCTGAGCCTGAGAGAACAACACACAGGTGTGGCCCAGAGCCTGAAAGACCAATACAGAGGGGCGCTTGCTTCGAGCCTCTGTGGTGCAGCTGGGGGCAGGCCCCAGCGGACACACAAACACACGCACACACACACACAAGGTGCCTGCTCTAAGCCTCCGCGGTGCTGCTCCGAGTCTCCGAGGCGCGACTGGGGGTAGAGGGGTAGGCCTCCAGTGGACACACACACACACACACACACACACACACGGCGCCTGCTCTGAGCCTCCTCTGCCTGGCTGGGGGCTGGCCCCCAGCGGACACATACACACACACACACACACTCTCTCTCAGACGGGTGCCTGTTCTGAGACTCGTCGTAGTGGCTGGAGCAGACCCTCATCGGACACACACACACACATACACACAAACACACACACACGAACACACACACACAAACACACACACACAAACATGTGCGCCTGTGTGAGCCTCCGAGAGGCGGCTGGGGGCAGGGCCCCAGCGGACACACACACACACACACACACACACACACACACACACGGGGCACCTGCTCTGAGCCTCCGCGGCATGGTTGGCAGCAGGCCCCCTGCGGACACACACACACACACACACACACACACACGGGGCGCCTACTCCGAGCCTCCGCGGCATGGTAGGGAGCAGACCCCTAGCGGACACAAACACACACACACACACACACAGGGCGCCTGCTCCTAGATTCTGAGGTGCAGTTGGGAGCAGGCCCCCAGTGGACACACACACACACACACACACACACACACAGCGCCTGCTCCTAGCCTCTGTGGAGCGGCTGAGGTAGGCCCACCATGGACACACACACACACACACACACACACACACATGCACACATAGGGCGCCTGCTCCAAGCCTCTGTAGCGGGACTGGAAGCAGGCCCCCTGAAGACACACACACACAGAGAAACACACATGCGGCGCCTGCTCCGAGCCTCTGTGGCGCAGCTGTGAGCAGGCACTCCGGGGACTCACACACACACACAGAAACACACACACGGCACCTGCTCTAAGCCTCTGCAGCGTGGCAGGGGGCAGACACCCAGCAGACACACACACACACATGGGGTGCCTTATCTGAGCCTCGATGGCGTGGCTGGGGGCTGCCCCCAGTGGACACACACACACGATGCACCTGCTCCAAGTCTTCAACACAGCTGGGGACAGACACACACACACACACACACACACACACACACACACACACACACGGGGCGCCTGCTCTGATCCTCTGTGGTGTGGCTTGGAGCAGGCCCCCTGCAGATACACACACACACACACACACACACGGGGCATCTGCTCTGAGCCTCTGTGGGGTGGCGTGGGCAGACCAGACCCCCAGTGGAAACACACACACAGAGGGCACGTGCTCTAAGCCTCTGAGGCACGGCTTTGGGCAGGACCCCAGCAGACACACACACACACAGACACACACACACACGGGGTGCCTGCTCTGAGACTCAGCATAGCAGCTATAGCAGGCCCTCACTGGACACACACACACACACACACACACACACACACACGGTACCTGCCCCGAGTCTCCGAGGCACGGCTGGGGGCAGGGCCCCAGCGGACACACACACACACACACACACACACACACACACACACACACACACACACGAGGCACCTGCTCCAAGTCTTCAACATGTCTGGGGGCAGACACACATACACACACACACACACACACACACACAGTGGGCCCTGCTCTGAGCCTCCGCGGCATAGCGGGGGCAGACCCCCTGAGGACACACACACACACACACACACACACGGGGTGCCTGCTCTGAGACTTGGCATAGCGGCTAGGGCAGGCCCTCATCGGACAGACACACACATACACGGGCGCCTTATGAGCTTCCGAGGCATGGCTGGGGGCAGGCCCCCAGCAGACGGACACACACACACACCACCTACTCCGAGCCTCCTAGGCGCGGCTGGGGGCAGGCCCCCAGCAGACACACAGAAACACACACAGAGAGACACACAGGCCTGCTCTGAGCTTCCGAGGTCAGACTGCGGCTTAGTCCCGCTCTGCTCCCTAAGCCTTCAGTAGGACATCCCCTGAGGGCTCCCAGAATGTGAGAGGGGGCAGGCTGGGCTGAGGGATCCCCATCCCCCAGTGCATGAATTTTATGCATCGGGCCTCTAGTTAATAATTAGGCCAGAGAGATGTGCTGGAAGACTTATTGAAGGTGGAAGACTCAGAAAGACTTGTATGCCTGCACTAAATAACTCGGTTATTTTAATACAATCTTAACTTAATGCCTGAGAAATTGATTATTCAACAGACATTTTGAGAAGGTAATAAATATTTAAGTGGAATAACATAAAAATGGATTGCTTAATAAAAATACAGTATGTGCTGTATGACACTACCTCAGCAAATACACAGAAGCTACCCCTACATTCTAGAAGTCACTGTGGCAATGAAATTAACACTTTTCCTCCCCAACATTCCACATTTCTTGGAAAAAGAGTTTCTATTTTAAAATTTGCCACCAATTTGCTCTTCAAGTAAATTAAAATGTGCTTTCTTTCAAGTGTGACCATCACCCAAACCATCAAGATTGATCATTACAACCAAATTCATCTTAACAATTTTCCCATGTCCCCCTTTTCCTTCTTCCTATTCCTTCCAAGTGCAATGCTAGTATTTTCACCTTTGTTTTCACTATTGCTTCTCACATCGCTCTTGCTCTTTCTGCCACTAGTAATCAAATATTGACTCTTAGGTATCCCTTGTCAGAATCACAGAAGGAAAACCAGAGAGAAGTAGAGATAAATTATCAGAGCTCATTAGCCAGTATAGCATGACTCTAGTGTCTGTCTCCAATTCGTAATGTACTCCCTAGACACTCTTTTTTATTTATTTTTTTTACTTTTTCAATTATAGTTTACATTTAATATTATTTTGTATAGTTTCAGGTGTATAACATAGTGGTTAGGCAATCATACACTTTACAAAGTGTTCTCCCTGATAATTCCAGTATCCAACTTTTAATGTACTCTCTAGAGACTCTTTGTAAAACAAAGTTCAAAGCAGATTTTGCCTGTGATCAATACATTCCACTTAGTTCCCGCTTTTGATAAAGCAAAACCTAATTTATTCTACTTAAAATTTACCAGTGTGTGGTATGGGGTGTTCAGAGTGGGGAAGGCTGTGAATGTGTTTGGGCAGAAGTTACATGGGAACTCTCAATATCATTTTGTCCTATCCATGCAACCAATTCATTGTCATTTTTGTTGTCGTTGTTGCTTCAGGTGTACAATTTTATACTACATCTGTATATTGTATTGTGTGCTCACCACCCCAAGTGAAGTTTCCGTCCATCACCATTCATCTCCCCCCATAGACCCTTCTACCTCTACCCACTATTGTCATTTCTTACAAACCATCCTCAGAATTGGCCACTCAAATGTCCATGACATTTCATGCTTAGCTGCTCTTTTTACTGTCTTCTTTCAAGCATATCTGTCCCTTGCCATGGCAAAATTTTACTGGCAAATATCTAGTTATCTCCTTGATCAAACTCCTCTGTTAATCAATTATCCCTTTCTCTATCATAATATATAAATGCATTCTTTATTATAATCTAGAAAGTATCATTTTGTCTGTCTGATTGTATTACAGAAATTAGTGACACTGTTCTAGGAAACGGATGTCACTAGCATGGACTATATTTTGTAATGGGCATTTGTAGAGGTCAAGGATCTCTCAGCACATGGATGCACTCACTGAAGAAAGAGATGTAATAAGCCATTTCTTCAAAGAATATAAGACTGAAATGGCTATTAGCAACAAGACAGATAATAACAAGTGCTGAAGAGGTTTTAGAGAAAAGGAACCCCCATTTACTTCTGATAGGAATGTAAACTTGTACAGCCTCTATTGAAATCAGTATGGTGGTTCCTCAAAAAACTAAAAGTACAGTTACCATATGACTCAGCAATCCCTCTTCTGGGTATCTACCCAAAAAACTCAAAAACATGTATTTGCAAAGATATATGTACCCCTATGTTCACTGAAGCATTATTCATGGTGGCCAAGACATGGAGACAACCAAAGTGTCCTTTGATAGAGCACAGGATAAAGAAGATATGGTACATAAACACAATGGAATACTACTCAACCCTAAGAAAAGGTGAAATACTGCCATTTGTGACAACATGGATAGACCTTGAGAATATTATTCTAAGAGAAAGAAGTAAGTCAGAAAAGGCTAAGGATGACACTATTTCACTCATATCCTATATAATAAAGTCAAAATGCAAATTGACCCTCACTCCGTCATGCCGTCACAAGATGGCTGTGCCCACAGAGGAGGCAGGGTTCCTGTAACAAGCCGTAACAAGCGATCAGCAGGGACCTGAGGCTGCGAGGTGCCAGGCCAGAGCGGGGGACCTCAGGCTGCGCCCCCTGCCCAGCGGGGCTTGATGGGGACCTCAGGTTGCGCCTCCCTACCCCCGCCTGGCAGGGCTTGATGAGAAACCTCAAGCTACGCCCCCCACACTGGCGCCAGGCCAGGGGGACCTGAGGGTGTTCTGGGGGACCTGAGGCTGCACCCCCCACCTGGCACCGGGCCGTGCAACCTGAGGCTGTACCCCCTGCCCAGTGGAGTTTGATAGGGGACCTCAGGGTGTGCCCCCCCGCCCGGCAGGGCTTGATGAGGGTCCTCAGGCCGTGCCTCCCTCCCCAGTGCCGGGCCAGGGGGACCTGAGGGTGTTCTGGGGAACCTGAGACTGTGCCCCTCACCCAGCACTGGGCCAGGGGACCTGAGGCTGTAACCCTTGCCTAGTGGGACTTGACGGGGGACCTGAGGCTGTGTCCCCCACCCAGCGGGGCTTGACAGGGGACCTGAGGCTGCGCACCCTGCCTGGCGACGGGCTGGACCGGGGGACCTGAGACTGTGCCCCCTGCCTGGTGGGGCTTGACAGGGGTGGGGCCGGTTGGGTCTGGATCTCACCCAATGGGGATAGGGCCAGCTGGGTCTGGGTCTGGGTCTCGCACGATTTCAAGGTGCATGCGGGTGGGTGGGAACTTGACTCTGGGTCCCACGGTGTGCCCCAGACTCTGACAGGAGGAAGATTTTCATGTACATTTTACTAATTCTCTTTCATCTCTGACACTTCTATTATAGAGAAAGGGCAAATAGCAATATTAAAATATTTCCTCTAATTAATTTCCTTTTAATGTGCACAAATTTCGTACACCAGGCCACTAGTGTGAGATATAAAACTGAAACTTAGAGACACAGACAGACAACAGTATGGTGGATACCAGAAGAAAGCGGGTGGAGGGATGGTAGAGGGTAAAGGGGGCCAATATATGGTGAAAGAAGATGATTTGACTTTGGTTGGTGGGTACACAATGCAATGTACAGATTGTGTATCATAGTAATATACACTTGAAATCTATATGACTCTGTTAGGCAAGGTCACCCCAATAAATTTAATCTTAAAAAACTAGCTAAAGCATTATTAAATTTAAAAGAAACTCACTGCAAGTATTATATATGTGATTCATTCCTTTGCTTTTTAAATAAAATTTCCATAGCTATGTTATGTCATGATATGTTTATTTTATTGTGTAGCCAAAATTTTAAATTAGTATATTTCGGTTTAAAGTGTACATATGTCTAAGGTTTGATGAATGGATACATACATAGGCAGTTAACGTAGTGAATAATAATTAAGCTTCTGCCAGTCAGTTCCAATGCCCTAACATTTTATCAGCCTAATTTATCTACCACATTACATGGTAGAAAGAGTTAGATTTTAAAATATCAATCTTAAATGGATGCCTCCACTGGTAATTATTACTGATGCTTAGCACTGCACCACAGTAATATACTATGCAATTCAGCAGTGTACTTGTTTATTCATGTTTAATTTCTTCTTTCTTATGTCTACTTTGGCAAATGGCAGGCAGCTGGATGAGTTTCCGTGCCAATAATATGCACTGTTATAGAAAACTGCCAGCAGAAATATATAGTTATATTCTTATTTTCCTGTCATTATTTCCTTTTAAAGTAGACTTTATTTCCCAGAGAAGTTTTAGATTCACAACAAAATTGAGGAGAAAGTACTGCCAGTGGCTAACTGGCACGATCAGGGCTCCAATCATCCCCCCAAAAAAAACCTTCTGCAGCCTCTCCCCCTGGCCGGCCCAGCCCCAATTGGTCCCTCCATGTCCCCTCTGCTCTACTGGTCTGGCGCAATCGGCCCCCATTGGGGCAGGCTGGCTGGACCCCACCCTTGCATGAATTCCTGCACCAGGCCTCTAGTTGTTTAATAACATGCTATATGTTTAAATGTTTTGGGGTATTTTTATTGTAGTTAATCTTTAGTTTCATGCCATTGTGATCTGAGAAGGTGCTTGATATGATTTCAATCCTCTTGAATTTGTAGAGACTTTGTTAGTGTCCTAACATGTGGTCCATCTTTGAAAATGTCCCATGTGCACTTTAGATGAATGTATATTTTTAGTTTGGGGTTGAAATGTTCTGTAAATATCCATTAAAACCATTTCATCTTGTTTTTTTTTTTTTTATTTAGGGGCATTGTTTCCTTGTTGAATTTTTATCTAGAAGATCTATCCAGTGATTTATTGGGGTGTTGATGTCCCCCAATATGATTGTATTGCTGTGGGTCTTTTCCTTTAATTTCTCCAGAAGTTTCTTTTGTATATATTTGGGTGCTCATATATTGGGTTCATATATGTTTACCAGGGTTATATCCTCTTGTAGTATTGGTCTCTTCAGTATTATGAAGTGACCTTCATTATCTTTTGTTGAGGCCTTCATTTTGAAGTCTATTTTGTGGAATATGAGTATCGCTACCCCAGCTTTTTGTTTTGTTTTGTTTTTTACATTTCCATTTCCATGGAAAATATTTTTCATTCCTTCACTCTCATCCTGTGTGTCTTTTGTTTTGAGGTAGGTCTCCTGTATATAGCATATATATGGGCCCTGTTTTCTTATCCATTCAGCTACCATATGTCTTTCAATTGGAGCATTTAAGCCATTTTCATTTAAAGATATTACTGAGAGGTACTAATTTGCTGCCATTTTCATTCTTTATGCCTGTGTTCCTCATCCTCTCTCCGTTTCTTATTCTAGCAACAGTCCCTTTAGCATTTCTTGCAGTGCTGGTTTGGTGGTAATAAACTCTTTTAGCCTTTTTTTGTCTGCAGAGTTCCTAATTTCACCTTCAATATTGAATGATAGCCTTGCCGGATAGAGTAGTCTTGGATTCTATCTCTTGCTTTTCATTACTTTGTACAGTTCATGCCATTCCCTTCTGGCCTCAAGTGTTTCTATTGAGAAATAAGCCAGTCTAATGCAGGGGTGGGGACCATCTGGCCTATAGGTCATATAAGTCCCACAAAAACTTTTGGTTTGGCCCTGCCAAGGCATTAGGGGTTTGTTAATTAAATGTTTGACTAAATATAGCAGGCTAATTTTTAAATTGATATGACTTGTGAATAATGTTATAAGTATCCAAATGGCCCTTTGCAGAAAAAATGTTCCCTACCCCTGGTCTAATGGTAGTTCTATTATAGGTAACTTTCTGTCTTTCCCTTGCTGCCTTTAAGATTCTTTCTTTGTCTTTAACATTTTAATTATGATGTGTCTTGGTGTGGGTCTTTTTGGGTTATCTTGATTGGGACTCTATGTTTTCTGGATTTGTATGAGTTTTTACTTTAGCAGATCAGGGAAGTTTCCTGTCATTATTTCTTCAAACAGGTTCACTATTCTGTGCTCAGATTCTTCTCCTTCTGTAACCTCTCTTATGAGGATGTTGTTATGTTTCATGTTGTCCCAAAACTCCCTTGCATTCTGCTCCTTTTTTTTTTTTTTTCCAATTACTGCTCTGAATGGGTGTGTTTTTCTATCTTGTCTTCTCATTTGCTGATTTGGTCCTCAGCTTCTTCTAGTCAAATGTTGAATCCTTCATGGGTATTCTTTATTTCGGCTATGTCATTCTTCATTTCTTGATTCTTATTAATCGTTTCAACCTTTTCTTTCATGTTGCTGTAGTTCTCACTTAGTTCCTTATAGTTCCTTTAAGTTGCTTGTAGTTCTTACTAATTTATTTGAGCACCCTTATAACCATTACTTTTAATTTGTTTTTTTGTAGTGTTGTTGTTGTTTTTTTGAAAAATCACTTGCCTTCATTTCTTTTAGTTCCTTTTCTGGTGATTGCTCCTTTACTCTCATTTGGTGGTTATTTCTTTGTCTCCCCATGTTAGCAGTCTGGTAATCCAGGGTGAGGCAGGCGGGGACACAGGAGTGGGTCCATGCATCCAGAGGTGTCAGGTCCTGCAGGGTCCCAGTGGCGGGTTTGATCTGGTGGCACTGGGTTAGGCACTGGAGTGCTGTGGCAGGTCCATGTTTCTGGGGCCGGGGGGGGGGGGGTGTCTGGTCACATCTACTAGGTGGTGTCAGGCAGCAGGACCATTTGTCTAGAGGTGCCAGTTCAGCTACAGTGGGTCACAGTGGTAGGTATGTGCATCTGGGGGAGTTGGGTCATGGTGGCAGGGTCTTTTGTCCCATGTCAAGGCAGTGGGGCCATTCATCTAGGGCCATTGGATCAGGGGTGCTGGGTTGGGGTGGCAGGTCTATGTGTTCAGGCATGTTTCATGTCAATGTGAGGAGGTGGGCCAACTGCTCCACTGGTGGAGGCGTTGGGCTGGGCCAGGCACTGCTCTCTTGGTGGAGGGGTGGGCCAAGTTGGTAGCTAGTTCACTGGTGGAGGGGCCAAGCAGGGCCAGGCTGGGCACTACTCAGCTGGTGGAGAGGGCATGCCTGGCTGTGTGCTGCTCTACTGGTGGAGGGGGTGGGACAGGCCAGGCACTCAACTCATGGAGGAATTTGGCTGGGAGCTCCTCATATTATGTTTTTTCATTTTAATAATGTCTATTATTTCTTTCATGAATTATGCCTTTGCTGTTGTATCTACATTTCATTTCCCTACTCAAGTTCATCTAGATTTTTTTTATATTATCTCTTTAGAGTTTTATAGTTTTGTGTTTTACATGTATCCATTTTGAGTTAAGTTTTGTGAAGGGTATTAAGTATGTGTCTAGATTATTTTTTTATGCATGTGGATGTCCAATTTTTTCAGAACCATTTGTTGAAAAGACTATCTTTGCTCCACTGTAATATCTTTGCTCCTTTGTTAAAGGTCAATTGATTACATTTATGTGAGCTTATTTCTAGGTTCTCCATTGATCTATTTGTCTATCATCGGTACCACATTGTCTTGATTACTGTAGCTTCATAGTAAGTCTTCAAGTCATGTAGTGCTAGTGCTCTGACTTTGTTCTTCTTTTTCAATATTTTGTTGGCTATTTAGAAATTTTGCTTCTCCACATAAACTTTAAAATCACTTTGCTAATATATACAAAATAACTAGCTGGGATTTTTATTTGAATTTCAATGACTCTATAAATTAAGTTGGGAAGAACTGATATCTTGACAATACTGAGTTTTCCTATCATGAACATGGAATTTCTCTCCATTTATTTAGCTTTGTGATATCTTTCAACAGAGTTTTTAGGTTTCATCATATAGCTCTTATTCACATTTTGCTAGATTTATACCTAAGTATTTCATTTTTTGTGTGTGTGGTATTGTAAATGGTATTATATTTTTAATTTCATTTGTCCATTGCTGATTAAGATTTTAAGAACAACAAAAAATTATGGAAATGTTTGACTCACCATAGAAAATATGTATGCATGAAATGCATGAAGAAAATAAGATATAAAAAAATAAAATTATTGAACATTTATGTAAATTTTACTGTATAGCATACACTAAACACTGGAAGGATTTAACTGTGAATAGATACTCAAACTTTGTACTTAAAGATTTGTTTTACTTTTATTTTTGTCACTTAAGATTTTTTAGCCACAAATTACAGCATAGCAAGTACAAGTGTTTTAAAAATTAAATAATTCAATATTTGGATTACCTTAAATCAGACTGTAGAAAGTTATATGAATAGTTATTTAATTTGCCATCAAAATTATAAGAGATTCATTTTTGTTCAGCCCTCCCAGCCTGGTGACTTTGTGTTAGGTATTTGCATTCATAGACCCCAGAAAGCTACTAAAGTTTTTATATAAAAACTTCATTCAGCTATCCCTAGTGGAAGATAAATGTCACCTCTCCTTTGTGCTTTTATTCTTTTAGGAGGAAAACTTTTCCTAGTAGCTACATAGAAGACTGCCCCTTGCATCTCACTGTGAAGAATTATATACCATGCCTGTAGATAAAATAGCGTTTGGTAAAGGGAATAGTACACCCACAAAAAGTAGGATTATTAGTGAAGAAGAAAGGATAAACACCTATTAAGAAGGCAGTCAACAGAGTCCTCTTTAGGATTATAAATACATCAATGGATACTGTTAGTTATATAGATAGGGTCTAGTGTAAAAGCTGGTGATATCATCAAATCATTATATATTAAATCAACCATGAGGTCATAATTCATCTCTTATCTTCCAATCACTGATGAGGAAATTAAGACCTAGGGGATCTAATATAATGCTAACCACCCAAGGTCATGGCTCTGTACAATAGAACTTGCATCTAGTTTACCAGATTTCTACTCCAGCATTTTTTATTTTTCTTTTTTTAAATTTTTTTCTTTTTTTATTGCTTAAAGTATTACAAAGGGTATTACATATGTGTCCTTCCCCCCCCCCCCCGCCCTTGACAGTCCCCTAGCCTCCCCTATCCCCCAGTGTCTTATGTCCATTGGTTATGCTTATATGCATGCATACAAGTCCTTTGGTTGATCTCTTACCCCCCTCCCTCCTGCCCCCCAACCCTCCCCGGCCTTCCCGCTGCAGTTTGAGAATCTGTTTGAGGCAGCTCTGCCTCTGTATCTATTATTGTTCATAAGTTTATAATGGTCTTTATTATCCATGAATGAGTGAGATCATGTGGTATTTTTCCTTCATTGACTGGCTTATTTCACTTAGTATAATGCTCTCCAGTTCCATCCATGCCGTTGCAAATGGTAAGAGTTCCTTCCTTTTTACAGCAGCATAGTATTCCATCGTGTAGATGTACCACAGTTTTCTATGTCTGTTGTTGAAAGTATTACATATGTCTCCCTTTCTCCCCCACCAGCATTTTTTTGTATGAGGTCCATCCTCCCTCCCTGTAATTTGTTGGTTTAATCCCCTATCTTCACTAGTCCAGTAGGAAAACACTATATTCAGAAGAAAATAAATCAAAGATCTGAAAAATTGAAGTTATTTTTGGTTAGATCTTAAGAGACAGAAGAACTGTTAGGTTTTAAAGACATTTCCGAGGAGGACCTTGTTTTTAAAAAAAATGATTTATCTTAACATTTTTTAAACAAAAGAGTAATAAAAGTGTAATTTCTTTTGCTTTTTTATTGAAATATATCATAAGGAAAGTTATGAATGTTGTTACTAATGTTCTTTCATTTAAACAGTTTTATCTGTTTTCTCACCTTGTCTTAATTATCAAGTATATTTTTCCTTTGAGAGAAATATTTTTTGTCAAATTACTGCATACCCATGCTACTATATATTTTTTCAAAGATTACTTCATGAGCTTAATACTGTTACCTATCTTAAGTCATATATACTAAAAATGAATTCAAAAGCATTTTATTAACCAGACTTGAGCCCAGAGTATTCTGCTACTAATTTCCCCTGCTTTCCCCAACAAACACATTTTCCATCACCTTAGACCCGTGGTCGGCAAACTGCGGCTCGCAAGCCACATGCGGCTCTTTGGCCCCTTGAGTGTGGCTCTTCCACAAAATACCATGTGCGGGCGTGCACGTACAGTGCAATTGAAACTTCGTGGCCCATGCGCAGAAGTCGGTTTTCAGCCTGGGCAAGTCTATTTTGAAGAAGTACTGTTGATATTTGGCCCTGTTGACTAATGAGTTTGCCGACCACTACCCTAGACAGCTTTCTTTGGATCACACCCATAGGCTGGCCTATGACACAGGAACATATTTTTCATTTTGATATTTATCTTCTTAGGCTACAAAAGTAAACCCAAGAATTAAAGTCTTTAATTTTGTTTTTTATTTTGTTCATCTCCTAAATCATTTCCCTATGTCTGTTGTATAATAGAGTCTCTACTGAAGAAATGTGAAACCACAGAATACAGATGAAAAACTTTGAGGTCCTGGTGTATTATCATAATCACAAGCAGCTTTCTACCTTGCTGAGGCAAACCAGCTCCCTTATTTTTTACTAACAATCCCCTCCCAAGGCACTTTTATTGGTAAGTCTTACTGCTTATTGACAAAAAGGGAGAAAGAACAAACCTGCCCTGTCTTCCAAAGGAGAGGAGTTTATGAAGAAGTAGGTACTATTGGATTATCAGAGATCATAGTGTTATTCTCTAATAACTGCTACCAAATACCATCAATTGCATGGCACTTTAGGTTTTCTCTAATATTTTACCACTTGCATTTCCAGCTCAGGCCCGGATCATCTTTAGTTGCTAACTTGAGTCTGTGACGTCAGGACATAGCTAATCTTCATTTTATACAAGTGCAGAAAGATGATGGCTTACTTGGTATCATTATGTCTTTTAATCCTCACTTCACATCAATCTCAATACTACCTTTCTGTGAAAAACTCTCCTCTACTACCTCTACCCTTCTCTAAGAGATCCTAGGGATCCTTCCCTTTTCAGATCCTGGTCCCATTTTTTGTTCCAGTTTACATTTCGGATATATTTATTGGCTCTACTGTTTGTTATTCCTCCATACTTTTCAATTTTATTTAAAAATTTCCCTACTCCCATCTCTAATTATTTATGTTTATCAATATAATTATCATTTCTGTTTTATTATATGTAATATGTCTTTCATGGTCCTTTCTCCAGCCACTTCTGTTTGATCTGCCTGCATAGTTGCCCTTGTTTTGTCATTCCTTGTTCAAACACCAAGTCCCTCACCCTGACATCCAAAACTTTAAAGGAGGCTCTGACACTCCTTTTTCTTATCACTGACTACTTATCCTTCTTATCTTATGCATGATCAATGTTGTACTTCCTTTTCATTATTGAACAAGCATTAATTATGCTTACCTATTTCCTTGCCTTCAAGTGTTTTATATATTTTATACAGTTTTATACATCTTTAGTGTCTTATACAGCTTTTTCTTTTTGATAGAGCACACCATTTCTTTACCCTAAACATAACTTAGTCACTATCCTAGCACTCTTTAATGCCCATCTCAAATGCGATCTCCTCCACTGGATTTTTATTGAAAATCTCTTGCCATCCTTTCTTTATTGCTTAGTAGTTTGCCCACTTTTCATGTATCGTATATGATTCTGTAAGACAGGGATAGTATCTCAGTCACATTAGTTGTTTCTGGAGTCTAGTATTCTAAGCTCTGACATTAAAGTCTTTGAGGTTGTCAGGTCAGTATTGTACAAAGAATACAACGCATTTATCTTTTAGTAATTTTATATAATCTTTTAACACAGAGGGCAAGTTCTGATTTAGTTTAAATTTTCCTGTTTGCTGTTTCTTTATATCAGTGCTCATGACCATCAGTAAGTTTTAAAATATAATACAATTATTAGTGTACTATGTTTTCACTTTTTAAATATATTTTAATTAATCTGTTTATCTTCAAAGTTTATATTTTTCTTCCTTAAAAAATGGGTCACATTTGTGACCCAAACCTAATAGCAATGCTTGTGCTTTCTGTCTACATGTACAAATAATTCCTAATGCATTTCCCCAAGAAGGTACTGTCCTTTCATTGTACTGAAGGACACTGTACTAAAACAGGCATGGGTATCTTTGGGATCAAAATACATGTGTGTTTAACACTTCAGCTGAGTTTAAGATATTTCTTTCATTAGCCCAAATTTAACAGCAATTATCAATATGATTAATTTAATAAAATGGAATGACTTCGGAGAAACCAAGATGGCAGCATAGGTAAACACCTGAAATTGCTGCCTCGCACAACCACGTTAAAACTACAACTAAAAGACAAAAGGGACATCACCCAGAACCACAGGAAGGCTGGCTGAGTGGAAATTCTACAACTAGAAGGAAAGAGAAAAGCACACTGAGACTCAGAAGAGGTGCGGAAGTGCAGAGGTACGGAGGCGCACGCAGAAAGGGCTGGCAACTGAGGATATGGTTGTCTTTTTAAATCAGGAGGGAGACACAAGCTCCCAACTGCTTTGAACTCCAGTTCCAGGCAAGTCTCTGGGGACATAGACTCATAGAAAACTGGTCTGTCTGGCATTGGGCAGAACTCGAGGGCAGCTTTCTCTCAGAGGTGCTTGCAGTGACTACCGTGGAACACTGAGACCTGGGGCCTCTTAGGGCAGGGCTGAGGATCAGCCATTGCTATATGCTCCACCCTGTTGATTCCCTGAGACCCCACACAAGCTGCGTGCAGAGACTTTTGCATATGAATGGCCTGGCCCTTTGCAATCTAAAATTACCTAACAAACTGCAGCTGGGTCAGAGAGACCCAGAACATCCAAAAGAAGGCTCAAGGCCCCAAGCAGCTTGCATTGCTTCACAGCTGGGCCTCATCTGGGCACCTCCAAACCACAAACAAAGAAGAGGAATCTGCAGATCTCTTCATAGTTCCTGCTGGCTAGGCTCAGGCAGAGGCTAAATTAGCAACTCCTTAGAGATCAAGACCCAGTGTACCCAGTGGTCAGAGTGGGACCATCCAGATTACAACTATTCATATCCATAGGGGACACACCAGAGGGCAGACTCAGTGAGCACCAAAGCCCCACTGAAGCAAGTCTTGCCCCTGAAGGGTGTCTCCAGCACAGAAGTTCTCCCACCGTAGACACAGCTGATTCTCACAGCCAATTGGCCTGGAGGTCAATTCCAGTGATAACAACAACAATCAAGGCTTAACTACAACAAGACTGTGCACAAAGCCCACAAAGGGGTGCACCAAGAGTGTCCAACTCAGGTAATTGGGGAGGCTGAGCCACTGGCTCCTATAGGACACTTAGCACACAAAGCCAATCTATCAACACAGGGAAGCAGCCAAAATGTGGAAACAAAGAAACAGGTCACAAATGACAGGAATGGAGGAAAAGAAACTAGTGGATATAGAGTTCAAAAACACAGTTAAAAGGTTTTTCAAGAATTTTCTAGAAATCGCTGATAAATTTAGTAAGACTCTTGATAAATCCAGTGAGACCCTCGATGTTGTGATAAAGGACCAACTAGAAATTAAGCATACACTGACTGAAATAAAGAATAATATACAGAGATCCAATAGCAGACTAGAGAATCCCAAGAATCAAGTCAAAGATTTGAAATACAAAGAAGCAAGAAACACCCAACCAGAAAAGCAAAAAGAAAAAAGAATCCAAAAATATGAAGATAGTGTAAGGAGCCTCTGGGACAACTTCAAGCGTACCAACATCCGAATTATGGAGGTGCCAGAAGAAGAGAGAGAGCAAGATATTGAAAGCCTATTAGAGAAATAATGACAGAAAACTTCCCCTACCTGGTGAAAGAAATAGACTTACAAGTCCAGGAAGCGCAGAGAACCCCAAACAAACAGAATCCAAAGAGGACCACACCAAGACACATCATAATTAAAATGCCAAGAGCAAAAGACAAAGAGAGAATCTTAAAAGCAGCAAGAGAAAAACAGTTAGTTACCCACAAGGGAGTACCCATACGACTGTCAGCTGATTTCTCAACAGAAACTATGCAGGCCAGAAGGAAGTGGCAAGAAATATTCAAAGTGATGAATACCAAGAACCTACAACCAAGATTACCCTACCCAGCAAAGCTATCATTCAGAATTGAAGGTCAGAAAAAGAGCTTCACAGATAAGAAAAAGCTAAAGGCGTTCATCACCACCAAACCAGTATTATATGAAATGCTGAAAGGTATTGTTTAAGAAGAGGAAGAAGAAGAAAAAGGTAAAGATAAAAATTATGAACAACAAATACATATCTACCAATAAGTGAATCTAAAAATCAAGTGAATAAAAAATCTGATGAACACAATAAACTGGTGAATATAATAGAATCAAGGGCATAGAAAGGGAGTGGACTGACAATTCTCGGGGGGAAAGGGGTGTGGGGGGTGCTAAAAGAGACTGGACAGAAATTGTACACCTATGGATGAAGACAGTGGAGGGGGTGGTAAAGGTAGAGTGTTGGGTGGGAACCGGGTGGAGGGGAGCTATGGGCGGAAAAAAAGAGGAACAACTGTAATAATCTGAACAATAAAGATTTAATTTAAAAAAACTGAATGACTTTGCAAATATGCTCCTTGTTGGCCCATAATTTATGAGTGAAAGAAACATTTTACATTTAATAACAGAAAACATTTACAATGAATCAGTCCTTTCTTATTCAGGAAATTAATGGAGTTTGGGGAAGTAGACAATGAGAGTTATATACTTTGAAAGTCCAAATCTTCCAGGCTACTTGAGATTCCTTTCATGTGTGCAAGATTGACACTCACAGCTGTTCTCAACCTGTGGGTAGTGACCCCTTTGGCAGTCAAACGACCCTTTCACAGGGGTCGCCTAAGACCATCCTGCATATCAGATATTTACATTACGATTCATAACAGTAGCAGCACTACAGTTATGAAGTAGCAACGAAAATAATTTTATGGTTGGGTCACAGCATGAGGAACTGTATTTAAAGGGCCAGAAGGTTTTGAGAACCACTGCAAGAGGAATCTAGTGATCTAAATGTGTTCAGCTTTTCATTAGACATTTATACAACAAGATGGATTTTATTTTTCAAATGAGGATATACTAGTAGAAAGGGAAGTAAAAATGAAAATTCTCCTGACCAGAATCACCTAATTCCCACTAAAGTCTTTTGTATACACTGAAACTGTTAAAAAATGTAACTGTATTTATCAATTTGCAGAACTTGAAAATGGAATTTCTGCATCTGATGCAGAAAACATCCTATGTAATAAAAGCCTATTATGCAAATTGTTCGACTGGGAGCTCGGCTGCTGGCTATGTCATGCGCTGCTACCAGGGGGTGGCGCAGAATATTTCCGGTGGCAGTGGAGGCGTTGCCATCCCCGATGGGCCCTGACAAGAGCAGGATGGCAGCGGGATGGTACAGCAGGTGAGCAGGAGGTGCCAGGCCAAGGTGGGTGTGAGCTGGGGCCCGACTGCCCCGCCAATCACTCTGCAGATGGCAACCAGCAGTGGTGGCGGGTGTCAGGGCTGCCACCTGGCTCCAAGGCACTAAGGGAGCCCGGTGGGGGGCTCAAACATGACCATTCACCCTGCAGACAGTGACCAGCAGCCAGCAGTCCCTGATTGCCTGATCGGGGCCAGGCCCCGGACTGGGATGGGGAACTGGGGGTGGGTGGTGGTGACCATCCACCCACAGCACCTGGGCAGGGGAGACTGCAACCTCTTGCCAGCTACCTGGGTCAGAGATGATGGGGGCAAAGGTGCGGTGAGAATGTGGGGTGTCTGCTGAGCTCTCTCTCACTCTCCCTGCTACCCTTCCCTGGGACGCCAAGGCTTGCATGCTGGGGAAGCCCCCATGCTCAGGTGCTGGGCACCCATGAAAAGCCTGCCCTGCACCTCTGTGGCCTCTTCCAGGTGAGCTGGGCTGCAGCTTCCAGGACCGCAGAGGCTGGTTGGGCTCCCCGTGGGTTCGCACAGGAGCCAGTCTGCGAGGCCGGCCAGGAGACAGTACACTGCCTGCCTAGCTTCTGTGTGGTGCCACTGGGTGGCCCAGAGGCCCACGCTGTGCCCCAGCCCACGGCGTCTGGCCATGCTCACTGCATCTACCCATGGGAACTCAGGTGCTGCGACTCAGAGGGAGGAGGGCGCACAGGGGCCTGGGGGCCCAGGTGCTGCCCAGGGCTCAGAGGTCAGCTGGGACCTGCCCTTCCACACCAGACGCTTGTGCTTCGATCACTGACCAGGCCTAGGGAATGTACCATGCATGACTTTTGTGCACCAGGCCTCTAGTTTCTATATAAATATGTCAATGTTTACAAGTGTCATCTTTGGTGAGGGAAGCATCTTGTCTCTATTCTTGTCTATATCTTGTTTCTATATTTGGTCAGGGTACATTACACTCTTTTTTTTTCAAATTATTTGTTCTTTATTTGCACTTAGGAAATATTTTCTAGCATGCAATTTGAAATTGCTTATATTTATGTAAGACTACCCCTTTCTACTAGTTTTCATAGAGTCTTTGTTGGGGTCCAGGGCATGTAGCCCCCAAAATATAGAACAATGGTATATTGATTATTTAGAATGAAAACCACTTGAGAAGCAGTAGGAACAGAGTGGATTCTCTGAATCTCCTCTTTCTTTCTAAATGCAATAAATAAATCCACATGTTAAAGGTTTCTTCTCTGCTATAAAAGGGCTAACCAAAAACCAGACAAATGAAGAGACAGCCTTATCATCAGAAATAGAGACTACAGAGCTAAGAAGCTTATATAAGCAAACTCATGTTAATTTTACTAATTTATTTCCTTTACCTCTATTCTACTTAAAATCCTTGTTAACTATACTAGAGGCCCGGTGCACAAAATTTGTGCACTGGGGGATGTCCCTCAGCCCAGCCTGCACCCTCTCCAATCTGGGACCCCTCAGGGGATGTCCAACTGCCAGTTTAGGCCCAATCCCTCTCACAATCCGGGACTGCTGGCTCCCAACCACTCACCTGCCTGCCTGCCTGATTGCCCCTACCATTTCTGCCTGACAGCCTGATCACCCCCTAACCACTCTCCTGCCAGCCTGATTGACGCCTCACTGCTCCCCTGCCAGCCTGGTACCCCCCAACTGCCCTCCCCTGCGGCCTGGTTGCCCCCAACTGCCCTTCCCTGCCAGCCTGGTCGCCCCTAATTGCCCTCTCCTGCTGGCCTGGTCACCCCTAACTGCTCTCCCTCCCCTGCAGGCCCGGTCGCCCCTAACTGCCCTCCCTTGCTGGACTGATCACCCACAAATGCCCTCCCCTGTCAGCCATCTTGTGGTGACCATCTTGTGACAACATGGGGGCAGCCATCTTCTGATGACATGGGGGCAGCCATCTTGTAACCACATGGGGTTGGTCATCTTATGTGAGGGTGTGATGGTCAATTTGCATATTACCTCTTTATTATATAGGATATCCTCAACCCATGCTCTCTTGTCAAATCCCCACAAATTTATTATTATTTTTTTTTATGTAAAGGGTATATAAACAGCCTGCTCTACTTCTTTCACAGAGAATTCTTCTTTTAGTTCTCCAGTATACACATGATATAACTTGAGATTTTCTCCTGTTACTCTGCATTGTACCAATTTTATTAGTAGTCCAGCCACAAGAACTCAAGAAACATAGGAGAAAGAATTCCCTCTCCCCACTGAAGGTGTTCAGAACAGACCTCCCCAAGATATCCTACTTTGCCATATGGATTATTTTGAGCTGAAGGCAATTGAGACCCTGCAGACTCAGGAGAAACTTTTACCTCTCTTTTATAGAATTTAAATTAGGGACCTTGCTCATAATAAAAGTTATTACCAGAGATAACATTTTATGATCTATCTATCAGGCAGGGCAAACTTCTAATTACTGAACATCTGCTCTTCTTATTGTCCTACAAATTGCCCTCATCTCCAAAACCTCAGGCTTCTTACATAATTCCTTAGCTCAGGATGTCACATATACCTGGATTTTACCTTTCTATATCTGAATCTCTCATGTATGTGAAGTCTCTAACTTTCTCATGATGTGGGATTCCCATACATACATATGTAATTGAATTTTTTATTTTTATTTTGTTAGTCTCTCATGTTGACTTAATTATTTGACCCGTGGAAAGAACCTAGAAGATAGAGGAAATTTTTTCCTCTCCCATACCAACATCTTCAACCAGGTTTATCTGT
This sequence comes from Myotis myotis, assembly GCF_014108235.1. Classification (NCBI taxonomy): domain Eukaryota; kingdom Metazoa; phylum Chordata; class Mammalia; order Chiroptera; family Vespertilionidae; genus Myotis; species Myotis myotis. The sequence continues at coordinate 106,195,477 of NW_023416346.1, read as the reverse complement.
CCCTCATATGTTTTTATTTTCTCAGCACACTATTGGCTGATATAATCTTAATTTGTATAATAAGTATTTTACCATTTTAATCTGATTCATGTTAATTTCTTTTCTTCAGGGTGTTCTATGTGTTCTTATTCATATTTTTATTAGGATAAGAAAGTTTATTCATAGTTGAAAACTTGTTCATATTGATCTTCAAAGTTTGTTCTGGTGATATTTAAGTTGTAACTGTCATCACCTTGAGAAAATAACTGTGGTCTGCTACATGGTGTGACTGATGCTTGAGAAGAATTCAGTTATAAAGTGAAACAAAATTTCTTATCTTAAAGGGTAAAGGGCTCAGGTCAGAGAAAGAAAAGCATCTGCTTCCCCACTTTTTTGCTAAAGATATTAAGATGTGTTCTTTTGCATTTGATTTTATTCATTTCTATTTTTGTCAGCAGAGATAAACTTTTTTTATATAATATATTTTATTAATTTTTCACAGAGAGGAAGGGAGAGGGACAGAGAGTTAGAAACATCGATGACAAACATCAATCAACCACCTCCTGCACACTCCCCACTGGAGATGTGCCCGCAACCAAGGTACATGCCCTTGACCAGAATCGAACCCAGGACTCTTCAGTCTGAAGGCTGACACTCTATCCACTGAGCCAAACCGGTCAGGGTAGAGATAAACTTTTAAGAAAATTTCTTCATTACTATTTACTAAGATAATTCCCTAATTGTAATGACATTAGAGAACTGTGGCTGCTAACAAGCTTAGAGCTATAATTATATTACAGTGGTTTTTTACTTCAAAATAAAGTTTCAGAGGCATAAGAAGTTATGCTAGCTAATATTTAAACATGAAATTTAATTAGAAAGTAAAAATCAAATTAAAACATATTTATCTAGAAACATATTTTATTGATTTACTTACCATTTAACTAGAAATAATGTTGGTGCCTAAAGAATATAGGTAAGATTATAGAGGTAATACTTTTCATACATATATTTCAGCAGTACACTATTTTTTAGGGAAAAATATATAAAGTAACATCAATGTAATATTTATAATGAAAATCTTTGCATATCTATTAAATTTACAGTTTTTAATTTAACATACTTCTTTTTGGTATTATCAGATATTATGATTTATACGTTGTCTCTTTGGGAAATTATAAAATCCAAAACTGCACAATGGAAAGAAATCACTGTGAATGCCAAAATCCCTTCCAAACTACTGAGGACTTAAGTAATTATCTTGGTATAAATTTACTGCATTAGAATTCTTCACTTTTAAGAGAAATATATAATTTTCTTCATCTCTTCAACATTAACTGTTTTTAAAAAATATATGTATTTATAATCCTACCAGTGGCCCAGTGCACGAAATTTGTGCACATTAAAAGGGGATTAATTAGAGGAAATATTGCTATTTGTCCTTTCTCTATAATAGAAGTGTCAGATGTGAAAGAAAATTAGTAAAATGTATATGAAAATCTTCCTCCTATCAGAGTCTGGGGTGCACCACAGGACTCAGAGTCAAGTCCCCACACACCTGTGGCACCTCAAAATCACTCAAGACCCAGATCCAGCCGGCCCCACCCCCATTGGGGGAGATACAGACCCAGTTGGTCCAACCCTTGTCAAGCCCTGCTGGGCGGGGGGCGCAGCCTGAGATCCCCCATCAAGCTCTGCCAGGCTGGGGGTGCAGTCTGAGATCCCCTGTCAAGCCCCATCAGGCAGGGGGCATAGCCTCAGGTACCACATCAAGCCCTGCTAGGTGGGGGGCACAGCCTGAGGTCCCCTGGCCTGGCACCAGGGTGGAGTTGTGGCCTGAGGTCCCCTGTCAAGCCCCACAGGGAGGTTGAGGGGGCACAGCCTCAGGTCCCTGGTGATTGCTTGTTAAGGCTTGTTAAGGGAACTCAGCCTCTGCTGTGGGTGCAGCCATCTTGTGTTACAGAAACCCTGCCTCCGCTGTGGGCGCCGCTGCCTTTGCAGTGGAGTGATGGTCAATTTGAATAGTCCCTCTTTATTATATAGAATAAACTTAGAAACATCCTGAGATAAAATGAATAGATAATGATGGTAAGTCAATTTTCCTTGAAAAAACTAAGACTATGCTAATCAAATTTATAAATCTTGACTTTCTATTCATTGAAATTAAATGTTCTTTCAATATTTTAAAATTTATAACTAATAGCCTTTTACACTACTAGTTTTATTTCATCTGTTAAATGTCAAAACTGAAATACTGATTTATACAGAAAATGACCTTTTTCTTATGTCATCACAGTAAATTAACACTGTGCACTCAAGGTAGTCAAGCCTGTCTTAAGATTAACAATAATTAAAAAGATTTGAGGTGAAAAACAAAATATGCTTGAGTCTTATTCTTGAACACAACAGGAAAAATAACTTCTCAGTTCCTAATAAATTTGAAGAAGAAGATGGTCTATGAGTAAAAATATTGATACCTGAAACAATGTTTATACTATGAATTGTTTCCCTCAGCTTGGCAAATCAGATCCTCAAGTTAGCACTTGTTTTGAGACCTGGATATTAAACATATGTCTAATATTTAGTTTTTTATATCATCTAGTCTTTAAATAACTGAAGATCTAGACTTTGATCATTGCTTGTTAACAAAATCAATCACTGTTCACAAAACAAAAACTCTTGTTGAAATGATTAACAGAGAATTTATGGGAAACCCATGTCAGAAAGAACTGTTAGTTTATTAAAGGGATATATTGGAATGTAAGGACCAGGAAAATGTCAGAATAAGTGGCATTAATGCAATATTAAAATCAGTCCTTAAACAAAACAAATGTCTGTCTTTAGTTTTTTAGAAAAACAAACAACAGAGTCAAAATGCTTAGTCTTGCATTCCAGGGTTAAACTGAAAGGAAGTCCCAAAGTTCCAGAAATTGGTAGATTACTATAATCTAGTATAGAGGCCCGGTGCACAAATTCATTCATGGGTGGGGTCCCTCGACATGGCCTGCGGGGCTTGGGCCAAAACTGGCAGTCCAACACCACCTGAGCTCCTGCCTGCTGCTCCCAGTCCCGCTGCACCTGCCGCAGGCTCGTGCCCAGTCAGTCCTGATCAGGAGAGGCTCGTGCTGCCACAACAACGTTTGCCAGCCATGAGCCCAGCGTCTGGCACCCTCTCAAGGGGGTGGGGGGCCAGGACACGATCGGCCCTCCTGGCAGGCAGTGAGACGCCTTTACCAGCCTGGGATCCGGATCCCTCCCACTGACTTTCACGCTGGTTGTTGGGAGCCACCTGGTGGCCACTTTTATATCATTTCTTCCTTGCGGAGTGTCTAGGGAGGGGAAGTAGCCGTGGTACTGAGGCCGACTTCCAGGAGGCTGGGGGCAGCACTGTCCGGGATCATGTCAGCAGCACCAGTCTGTCGGTGCCTGGCCTATTCTCCAGAGATTGGACCTGCAGGACTACTGAGGGAGTGAGTGGCTGCCACTGAGCTTGGGGGCCGCCGGGATGGGTCGGTCAGCTGAGTGGCACTCCTGCTGTGGGAGCGCATTGACCACCAGAAGGCAGCTCCTGCATTGAAAGTCTGCCTCCTGGTGGTCAGTGCACATCATAGAGACCGGTCAATTGGTCATTCGGTTGTTCAGTCGCTTAGGCTTTTATATATATAGATACTTATAAAAATGATAATATTTTATTGTGGCTTTACAGTTTAGCTCAGACTGAGGGGTGCATGGTTTGATAAAGGGCAAGATTAATTAGGAGATTTTGACTCTGTTCTCCCTTGAATGAATCTGATCTACAAACTTTGGCAATGAGAATTTAAGTCCAAAACTTTAAATACCAAAGTGTGTAGAATTAACATTTTATGATATGCAGGTATCTTATATAATAAAAGCCTAGGTGGCATCATGCCCTCGCACAACGCAGCCACAAGATGACTGCATGCACAGCAGAGGCAGGGCCCGGCAGCCGCTCCACGCAGTGAGGACTTGGGGTCCTGCAGCTCTGCACTGCATGGAGGAAGCCGGTCCCGGCGTCTCCACCGTCTTGTGCGGAGGAGGTGGGTCGCGGCAAGGGAGGGCAGTTGTAGGCGATCAGGCTAGCAGGGGAGCAGTTAGGCATCAATCAGGCTGGCAGGAGAGTGGTTAGGGAGCAATCAAGCTGGAAGGCAGAAGCGGTTAGCGGCAATCAGGCAGGCAGGCAAGAAGTTAGGAGCCAGAGGTCCCGGATTGGAGAGGGTGCAGGCTGGGTTGAGAGACACCCCCCGTGCACAAATTTCATGCACCAGGCCTCTAGTTACTTTTATAATTTAAAAAGAATATATATATATATTTTAATATTTTATTGATTTTTTACAGAGAGGAAGGGAGAGAGATAGTTAGAAACATCAATGAGAGAGAAACATCGACCAGCTGCCTCCTGCACATCTCCTACTGGGGATGTGCCCACAACCAAGGTACATGCCCTTGACCGGAATCGAACCTGGGACCTTTCAGTCCGCAAGCCGACGCTCTATCCACTGAACCAAACCGGTTTTGGCTAAAAAGAATATATTTAATAAGAAAATAATCCTTTCAGGTAAAGCTGTAGGAATCTGAATTTTAAGCTAGCACCACAGATGATTATTATATACACTGAAATGTGAGAAATTCTGCATTAGAAATTGTAGTCATCAAGTAGGGTTTTTCTTTTTTCAATCAGGCAGTTTGTATCTCACTCTTACAATTAAGGTGTCCATCTATTTAAAAGAACATATGTTTACTATAATTAAGCATGGTATTATCAAACAGAAGCAACAGGAATGCTATTTTATCTCAAGATAAAATATACAATGTAAAAAAAAGAACAAATGTTTATTTTATTGACTTAATCTTTTGATCTGTGTGTTGAAATGTCTTACTTTTGTGGCAGTGTAAAATCACAATACATTATAGCCAAAATAAATTACCCTAATGATTCATCTTAGATTTATAAAAGAGTAAGAAAGTATTGTAGCCTTTTTTCCCCTCATAATTTTATGAAATTTAAGTGAGAATTCAGTACCCGGTTTTAAATTTAAATTATTCTCTGAAGTGGAACACTTCCTTATATATTTACCTAAATGCAACTTTATAGTAATATAGGTACATCTGAAAGTCTGTCATGTGTCTTACATAATCCATACATAGTATTTTACTATGAATTAATCTATATAATGAACATTTTTAATTATATCGTATTGGTACAGCTTACAACTCAAATCAGAAAGCATTAGAAACATCAGGTTAAAACAAAAGGATGTTAGTTTTCAAGTGTTAGGATATAAGAAAAATATTACAGTTGTGTATTTCTGGGTGTACATGGCATATGTGGGCTAACAAGTATAAAAAATATTTGATTACTCTTATTATTGGCCTGTTTTATTATTGATTTAATTTTTCTACATTCAGAAATTGCCTTATATAGCTTCTTTTAAATGTTTGGTAGTGCAGCTATTAAAGAATATTAGCCAATATAAACTGTTGATAGTGAATAATAAGATACTTAAATGCTTTGGCATAAAGATGATAAAACAGAAAATATATAACATTGCTTCTCCCTCCTCTTTTATTCATTTTTCTTTGCATATTGGTTTGAGGAATAGTGATAAGATTATGAAAAACTTAGCTGGATGACGCATACTTGTCCACTAACCCTTAGATCTTTTCTCTGGCAGTAGTGGATAAGGCAACTATGGTGTGTGATTGGCAGAGGCACAGAGGAGGCCTTTGGCGTAGGGTAAAACATGAGGGCAGTCTGTCTTTGGAGTTCTGAGTCAGGTAGATTATGGGCTTTCCCAAAATCTTCTCCTTAAGCAAGCTCACTTTTTCTCAACTTTCTCTGATAAGACTATTTTAGAATATTTATTTTAAAAAATAAATTTCTGGGCCCCATTCGATACCAATTGACTCATACTCTCAAGAAGAGGGTCAGGGAATCTGTGCTTTCTCTTCTTCTAACATTTATGTTTTGTTTTATTTTTTAATCCTCACCTGAGCATATGTTTTTTTTTATTGACTTGAGAGAGAGAGGAAGGGAGAGTGAGAGGGAAACACTGATCACTTGAACAGTTGCCTCACATACGTGCCCAACCAGGGTTTGAACCCACAACCTAGGTATGTGCCCTGACCTGGAATCAAGCCTGCAGCTTTTTGGTGTACAGAACAATGCTCTAACCAACTAAGCTCCCCAGCCAGGGCTAACATATATGTGTTGAGTAGCAGAATGAGAAGACATACTTCTTGAACTGTAATTTATTGTGATTATAATTATTTTCATGAATAGCAGAAAAAAAAGGAAGAATTATTTGTGGTCATATAGATTTCAGTGCAGTAGAATCCTAAATATTCTTGTTTCATTTATTTCAATATCATTTTGTTGCAACTGTCAACATTTGTATCTTTACTATAGCAATTACCTGAACCAAGGAAATTAGTTAACCACATGAACCACTGGTAAATATTTGTATTTTATAAACACTTAATTATCAGAAGAAAATGCAGTATAAATTGCACTGAATAAATTTACTGTAAATTTACATGTTGATTTTAATTTATTCTAAATGATTATATTATTCATACTTTTATTCAAATATATCTGTTACTAGGTTCATGTGCATGGTAATTTGATAAAAATACACCTGACAGGATTAATATATCATACTTTTATTGAAATATATCTGTTACTAGGTTCATGTGCATGGTAATTTGGTAAAAATACACCTGACAGGATTAATATCTAAACTTCTTCCATCTAATTTGTGAAGTCAGTGTTTATAGTTTAGAAAAAATCTTTAAATTCTGAATATGAGAGCAGAATTTTTAAAACTTCAAGCAGTCTCCTGCAGATCAATCACCAAGGAATAATTCAGAACTGTTCGTTTAAAGGATTGAGGATTTACTTCATATACCTCTGTGAAGACTGTCTCCCAGATCAAAGGCCAGAGGGTGGGACTCACAGAGGCAAAATCCACAAAATTTATCAAGGAAAAGAGACTGGCCAGTTTACACAAATCTTTCATTTGCCATTTCAAGACTGGCATAAACTGACTGCTTTTTTGGACAAATCCATATGATGAATTGAAATAAAATAGTCCTAAGTTCACTAAAAAGGCTAATATGTTTCTGAAATGCTAAAGCTTCCTTTTTCTGATATCCTGACTATTTGCTTTATGACAGTGGTTGGCAAACTGTGGCTCACGAGTCACATGCGGCTCTTTGGCCCCTTGAGTGTGGTTCTTCCACAAAATACCACGTGCGGGCCCGCACGTACAGTGCGATTGAAACTTCGTGGCCCATGCGCAGAAGTCGCTTTTTGGCCTGGGCGAGTCTATTTTGAAAAAGTGGCCTTAGAAGAAGTGGGGGGTGTCGGTGACGAGGCGCAGGGGAGGTACATTGTTTTGAGGTACGTTCGCTGAGGTCGACCCCTTCCAACTCTCCCATCCACACTCCCCTATCTGAAACAAGTATACAAGATGAGTGTGGATGGGAGAGTTGGAAGGGGTCGACCTCAGCGAACGTACCTCAATCAGATTGAGGACGTTTTTAGCAAAGGCCAGCTTAGGAGTACCCTAAGTTAATAACAATGCACCTACCTATATAGTTTAAGTTTAAAAAATTTGGCTTTCAAAAGAAATTTCAATTGTTGTACTGTTGATATTTGGCTCTGTTGACAAATGAGTTTGCAGACCGCTGCTTTATGACATCTTCAGGCTCTGGGTCATGTAGCAGGAAAATCCCTATGTACTTACTCAAAGCCCAGTGAATATAGCCAGAATTCCAACCATCATAGCCACCTTCTAGGCAGCATAAAAAGAGGAAGAGCAGTGATAAGAGTGTGCCCTCTCCCTTTTGGAAGTCATTCCAGAAATACCACACAGCACTGATGATTGTAGCTTATTGGCTAAATCTTAATCAAATGACCAAACCCAACTGGAGAAAGACTGAGAAACTCCCTTCTCTACCTCACATGATTAAATAAAACCAAGATTTGTCAATGAGGAGGAAAGGGTGAATGGTTATTGGGGTAAGCAATCAGCAGTCTCCTCCAGAAGGGCACACAATAAGGATTTTTTGTCCCAAGTAGTACAAAGTTATCAATTATTTCATAAATCTAGTTTTTCAAGCATAAGATCTTTTGATGTTTAAATATGCCCACAAAATAATACTTAGTAATGCTACAAAATATTTTTCTTAAATCTCTCCTTCATATTTGTCATTAAAGAGAATCCAAGGCACAAATACAATACAAGAATGCACATTTTATCCAGGAGTCTGTCTCCACTTTGTTAGTTTATTTTGTTCATTAAATTCCACATATAAGTGAAAGCATATGGTATTTGTCTTTCTCTGACTGGCTTATTTCACTTAGCATAATACTCTCCAGGTCCATCCATACTTTGCAAAAATTAAGATTTCATGGACACAGAGAACAGACTGACAGCTGTCAGAGGAGGGGATTAGGAGATAAGTGAGAAGGGAGGTAGAAGAAGGTAAAGGGGGCATAAGTGGTGATGGAAGGAGACTTGACTTGGGTTATTATACACACAATACAATACACAGATGACGTATTGCAGAACTGTATACCGGAAACGTGTATACTTTTATTAACCAATGTCACCCCAATAAATTCAATGTAAATGAATAAATAAATAAATGCACATTTTAAATCATAGCTACAAAGGAAGTCTTTACGTGGTACCTCTATGGTTAACTTTCTTACCCAATGTAAATGTAGTTACATTCCACTATCAAAAAAAAAAAAAAAAAAAAAAAAAAAGAATCCCTGTCTGGTCTCTAGATTTATCAAAAAAAAAAAGTTTAAAAAATCCCAATAAATTATTTTTAAGTAATCCACGACTGGATTACTTTTAGTGCTTTTTACAAATATCCATGTTGGGTTTTTTAGGCACATGGCAATATTGCCCTTCCTCCCAATGCTGAAATTATGTGTGAACATATAATTTATTGGCCAAAAGCATGCAAGGAGAAGTGCTATACATTATCTCTAAACTTAAGGGCCATTGGGCAATTTTTCAGATCCCCTTCCACTGCCACAATGCTTTATAAAGCACATTTAGAAATTTACCCTCCCTCAACATGGGTCTCTGAGTGTACCTTTTCCATCTCTGATGGACACGTAATATGAGCAAGACAAACTATACTGTGAACCCACTGATTTCAGAGGTTGTTACTACAACATGACGGGTCACAAAAGGAAGTATTTTCTTCTCTCAAATGAGCCTTATGATACTGAAATTCTTTCAGATATTGTTAAAAATATAATAGAAACTGTTATTTAAAAGTCTCTATGGCCTGGCCAGTGTGGTTCAGTAAGATGAGTACTGTCCCATGCACCAGAAGTTCACTGGTTCGATTCCTGATCAGGGTACATGCCCAGGTTGCATGCTAGATCCCTAGTAGGGGGAATGCAGGAGACAGCCAATTGATGTTTCTCATCAATGTTTCTATCTCTCTCTCCCTCTCTCTTCTTTTCTCTGAAATCAATAAAAACATACTTTAAAAAGTCTCTATGTACAAGCTGTTCTAGGTAAACAGTAAGTAAATATGAAAAAAAATTAAGTGGTATGGGAGGTAATCTTTATATTCATCACACATTTTACTTTATGATATCAAGAATTAGCATAAGCAAGAACAGCTTACAAATTCTTATTCTAATAAATCCCAAAAGAATTGGCTGGCAAAAATCAATATAAATGACTAGTTTTAACCACAATTTAAAATTGATCAATGGATCAGCTATGCTACATGAGCTTAGAGGTTTCATCATTCATCCTTGTATACCCGAGTAATTAGACCCAGAAAAGTCTGCCAAGCGAAAGAAGGACCTGGTAGAGATATTTCTGTGGGTCCTGATCTTTACTAAAAGTTTACCAAAAGTGGATTCTGGAAAGCCATGATTTTAAAATATTTCATTTTACTACACTGAATTAGCAATTAGAATTAGGAGAGTCTCTAAAGAAACTAGAGCAAATCACAGGCCAAGTAGTAATCTGCCTTGATCCTTTTGCTCTAAATCAGGGTTTCTTCACCTTTTTTATGCCATCTGTCTCTTTGGCAGTTTGATGATACCTATGCCTCTTCACAGAATAGAGTATTATAAATACATGAAATAAGATGCAAGGCTTATATATGAAATTAATAATATTCTAAGATTATAAAATATAAAAATACTATGATATATTAAAATGTGTACTTCTTCATTAATACAATGCATAATAAGATTTAATGGTGGGCTTAATAACTACCATACTTTCAAAGTACTGATGAATACGAACATTTTAAGGTATCTTCAACAACTGAATGTGATATAAATATATCTGTGATTCTTTGGTACAGCTAATATTATTGTGGTTTGGGAATTCTATATTGGGATTAAAAATCAGTGAAAATAAAGACAGAATTACACATGTCCACTCTGTTCTTGAACCCCAGGTTAGGACCCCTTGCTTAAGATACTCCTTAATTTTCCCAAGGCAAGCCAATACAAATGGCAGCAAGCAACCATTTTTTCCTGTCCTCTAGATGGCCACTTGTCCCTTTGTTTTTAGCTCATGGACACAGAGAGGATAGGATTATTCTAAAACTTGATCTCATATTGCTACTATGAAGGTGTTTTCTGTTCTATCTTTAGAGCATATAGGTACATTACTGACATTCCAGACTCAAAATATTAATCAGGTAAACATGAAATTTTCCCAAGACAAAATTATTTTATCAAATTCTATTTTGGCATCTCTGAAGTAATGCTAGTGATAATAATTAGCTTTATAAACAACTAAATACACATTCTTAAGTTCTCAAAGATTTTTGAACCTGTTTTTGTTATGAATAGTATAGTTAACTCAGTTTCCTAGGTTTGAGAGGCTCTTTTGGGAATAAAGCTATTTATTTGTTTGTTTGTTTGTTTGTTTTTAAAAAAAAACACCTTTCATTAAGTGCTCTCTGACAAAATAGGTAAGGAAAAGCAGTAGATATAAAGTTCAAATTAGTCTGTTTTTCTACTCACTATCATAAAGAGAATTGAAAGGATGGAGACTGCAAGTGTTGAACAAAATGAGGTTTGGGGATTTTATTATTTTCCTATAACTATTTAAATTATCTCAAATGTAGTGGCATAAAACAGTACAAATTATTATCTTACATTTCCGTAGGTAGCAAGTCTTATGCGAGTCACACTGTGTACAGCTACAATCAAGGTATTGGCAGGGCCGCATTCCCTTTTGGAGGCTCTAGGAGAGATTCTACTTTTTTTTTTTTTTTTTTACTTTTCCAGCTTCTAGAACTACCTGTAAGCATTGGATCATGGCCACCCTTCATGAGCCAGCAATATCTGCACATCCTTTGACCACGCTTCTGTTTTAAAATCTCCTTCTGTTGCCTCCCTCTTCTACCTATATAAAGACCTTTGTGTTTACATTGGGGCTACTGGATAATTCAAAATAATCTGTTTCAGCAACCTTAATCAATATGCAACCTTAACTTTCCTTTGCTATGTAACCTAACATATTCTCAGGTTCTGGATATTAGGAAATGGACATCTTTGGATAGTCATTATTCTGCCTACCATGGAGCTTATCTGTGGATTTTCATCAGGCATTCTACCCCAAAGCTCTATATCAAAGAGATGGCAGTGGGGTCTATATGTATTCTTTTTTGTTTTGTCCACATTGTGTATAGGCTCACTTATAAAGGTGAAAATATCCAACTATTATGTCTATGACAGCCTTAAATTAAGGTGTATATGAAACTCTCACAATACATATAAATACCAGGTGTTTTTTTACTTTTTAAAACAGGTATTATTTAACCCGCCAATAAAAATATCTATAAGTAAAGCACAGATTAATGGACAAGATGGGGTATATATATATAACCTCATTAAGAATCTTATATAATAAAGAGGTAATATACAAATTGACCATCATGCCCTTGCACAAGATGGCCTCCCCCATGTGGTCAAAAATGGCTGCCACAAGATGGCCGTCAGGGGAGGCAGTTGTGCGAGATCAGGCCAGCAGGGGAGGGCAGTTAGGGGTGACCGAGCCTGCAGGGGAAGAAGGGCAGTTGGGGGGGACCAGACCTGCAGGGGAGGGCAGTTAGGCGTGACCAGGCCTGCAGGGAGGGCACTTGGGGGGGACCAGGCCTGAAGGGAAGGGCAGTTGGGGGCAACCAGGCCGGCAGGGGAGGGCAGTTGGAGGGGGACCAGGATGGCAGGGGAGGGAAGTTGGAGGGGGACCAGGCCTGTAAGGGAGGGCACTTGGGGGTAACCAGGCTGACAAGGGAGGGCAGTTGGGGGTGACCACGCCTGCAGGGGAAGGCAGTTGGGGGCAACCAGGCCATCAGGGGAGGGCAGTTGGGGGTGATCGGGCAGGCAAGGGAGCAGTTAGGCATCAATCAGGCTGGCAGGGGAGTGGTTAGGGGGTGACCAGGCTGGAAGGAAGAGTGGTTAGGGGCAAACAGGCAGGCAGGCAGGAAGGCGAGCAGTTGGGAGCCAGCAGTCCTGGATTGTGAGAGGGATGTCTGACTGCCGGTTTAGACATCTGGCAGTCAGACATCCCCCGAAGGGTCCCAGATTGGAGACGGTGCAGGCTGGGCTGAGGGACATCCCCCAGTGCATGAATTTTATGCACTGGGCCTCTAGTGTGATATAAAAAGAGAGTGGAAAGAAATTCTCTTGGAAATAGTCAATATATTTATACTAGAAGCCTGGTGCACAAAATTCATGCACTCAGGGAGTGGGGAGGTGTCCCTCAGCCCAGTCTGTGCCCTCTTGCAGTCCAGGAGCCCTTGGGGCATGTCCAGGGGATGTCGGGGGAGTGGGCCTAAGCTGAGAGTTGGACATCCTTAGTGCTGCTGCAGAGGTGGGAAAGTCTCCCGCCACCGCCGCTGCACTCACCAGCTGTGAGCCCAGCTTCTGGCTGAGCAGCGCTCCCCCTGTGGAAGAGCACTTACCACCAGGGGGCAACTCCTGCATTGAGAGGGATCAGGCCAAAACTGGCTCTCTGACATCCCCTGAGGGGTCCCGGATTGCGAGAGGGTGCAGGCCAGGCCGAGGGACCCCACCAGTGCCGGGGAGGGACATGGGAGGTTGGCCAGCCTAGAGGGACCCAGGAGGGCTCCAGGGCATGTCCATCCCATCTTGCTCAGTCCCGATTGGCCAGACCCCAACAGCAAGATAACCTACCAGTCAGTGTGTCTGCTCCTGGTGGTCAGTACACGTCATAGCAAGCAGTTGAGTGGCCTTAGCATATCATTAGCATATTACAGTTTGATTGGTTGAACAGACAATTGGACAACCTGACACTTAGCATATTAGGCTTTTATTATATAGGATATCACCAAATTCAGACAAATGTAGATGTGTAGATTAGGTAAACAGTGTCTGAGAGGCCAAATATTAATTGACAGCTTGTTGAGCAAAGTGGTCAGAAATACTGAGAGAAAAGTAATTTGACTAGAGTTTATGTGTTCTGAAAACCAAGAAAACTTGTAAGGGAGGTAGAGGTAGGTGCCTCAGGCTGTCATCTGATAATTACTTTTCAGATATGCAACTAGAGTTTACAGCAGCACAAATCTCCTTCCATCTTTATGGGGAAAAACTGTGGAAAACAAGCCAATAGAATTTTTCAATAAAGTAAGTTCTAGAACCATTTTTGGAGAGAGTATATATTTAGTCCTAAATTTTGACCATCTACTTCTGAGGTTTTTTGATTGGTGTTTTATTACTACTTTATAATGATAATGATGATGATGATCATCATCAAATTTATACTTCTCATCATTATTTGCAAGTGAAAATGTGTTACTTTACTAGAAGAATGAAGGGTGGAAATATGAATGATTATTAGTTTCTTTTTGAGATTTTTCTCATTTTTTAAATCTTTAAAGCAATACAAAAGATGAAATGATAGGTGAAATACTATCTGTGGTCTTTGCATATCATATTGTAGGTAGTCATAACTTTTATTGATCTATAAAATTTAATTAAGTAGAGAATTGTTTTTGGGTTTTGTCTGTGTTGTTGCTATTGTTTTAAAATTTATTTTAGACAGTGATGCTGGGATTAGTAGTGAACATGATATTAATGAAGGCTGTTTCCAGGCTCCAAATTCCTTAAAAACCTGTGAGTACCTCAAATAAAAGCTTTTCTTTGTTTCTATGTCGGATTGTGATATGTATAGCATAATATGAAGTAAAATGTTCAACATAGGATGGTTACAATAGACAAAATGGCAAGCCCTGGGGATTGCAGGCTGAACGGGAGGCCAAAGTGTTGGTCCTTGGCCTTTTTATGACCCTTTGACAGACTCTGCCCACACCTTTCCTTTCACTGCTGGTTTTCCTCACCTGGACAATGAGCGTATTTAGAAAAATGACTTTTATGTTTCTTTTGGCTTATATGAACTGCTTAAGTCTATTTAGATGACAAGTATCACAATGTTTAAAATTACTATAAGGTGAACACAGATTTACTTTGTTTTATGAAATAACTATACATTTAGAAAATATAGATAGAATGATGGATAGAAAAATCAATATAGGAATGTTCTGGTTAAACCACCCCAAATGAGTGGCACTAAAAAATAAAAATCAATACATCCCCATGACTTATTTATTTTATACCTGGGAGTCTGTACCTTTTGACTCCCTTTACCCGTTTCACTTACCTCCCCCCAACCCCACCACTGTCAACCATCAATCTGTTCTCTGTATTTATGAGCTTTCTTTCTTTCCACATATAAATGAAATCATATGGTATTTCCTTTTCTCTATCTGGCTTATTTCACTTAGCATAATGCACTCATGGTTCATCCATGTTGTCACAAATGGCAGATTTGTGGTTACCAGGGGTAGGGGGTGTGGGATAAGGAAATTGGATGAAGAAAATATAAATGCACAAACTTCCAGTTATACGATAACTACTGGGGATGTATAATGTACAAGATGTACAAGACTAGATAGTTAACACTGCTGTACAGTATATTTGAAAGTTGTTAAAAGAGTAAGTCCTCAGAGTTCTCTCACACAAAAGACAAAACACTTTTTCTTATCTATATGAGATGATATATGTTATCTAAACGTATTGTGTTAATCATTTCACAATATATGTAAGTCAAGTCATTATGCTGTATACTTTTAACCTATACAGGGCTGTATATCAATTATATATCAATAAAACTGAAAAAAAGGTAAAGCAAACATACCTATGAGTGCTACAAGGGAGTCTGGGTGGATGCAAGGACTTTTGGGGACCAGGGCATGCAAGCCCAAGCTGTTAAGGCCCAAGGTGGTAGTGTGCACACACTTGGCTACAGAGACCAGCTGCAGGTGCCTATGTAGTGGCAATGGCCTGTGCAGACACACAGGGGCCAGGACTAACTGCTGGCACACACTGTCAGCTGTGCGGGCCTTGGCTGTCGGTGTGCACTCTTGTGACTGCAGGGTCTCACCTTGGGTACATTCACAGCAGTGGAGTCTGTCAATCTAAATCAAGAGGTAAATTGAAGCAAGCTCAGATTACCAGAAATTGAATTTATTTGAGAATTGCAGTTCGGAAAACGCAAGTGAGAGCAAGCTACAAGTGAGTATGTGGAGGATTTGGGGCAAGTCATAATTATGGCCAAAAAAACCAACAAAGGCAAGTCCAACCAGCATCCAAGCAGGAAGTTCATTGGCTTGAGAATGAGAAGAGATTTTTGGCGATGTTCATTGGTCATATTCTTGGTGGATATTCCTAAATCCGGGTCTTCTGCAAAATTGTCCTCCATAGAAATCAGTCTGTCAGTTCTATAGTTCCGTTTCTCTGAGGGTGCAGGCATGAGATTCCCCATTTCCCATCCTCCAGTTCCATTTTAGATTGAAATCTCTTCACAGGTCCAGTGACAAGAGTCAGTCTGGTCAAGTGCAAGTGTACAGCTGGAGGGGCTAGCGCTAAGTGCACACACGTTGGCAGGTGTCACTTGTGAGAGTCTACAGCATGGGCACAGAGAAAGACTCAAGTGACTAGCTACAGTGAAGGGAAATACCTGTGGGAAATAAACTGCTGAATTCCCAGAGCGTGGTGGTGGCTGTGTGGGCCACTGGTTTCTTCAATGGCTAAAGAGGCAGGGGTCATGTGCAAAGCAGGTCACTGGGAACCATGGTGGCTCCAGCTGTGTGGCTGGTTCTGGTAGTCCCGGCTCTTGCCCTTCTTCCTTGTTCCTGACTGACTGTATAGTCCCAGCTTTGCTGGTCTCTGGATGGGGTGAAAAGGAGGTAGGTCTTTTTTTCAGGCTGAGGAGGGGGTGCCACATTGAGCAGTGTCAGCCAGGCTGGGATGATGCAGGCAAAATGGAGCTGTTCGGGGTTTTTTCCTTTTTGTGCCATTATTCTCAGCTTATTTAGGTTCTCTGTTGCTGCGGGTTTGTTTGTTAATATTATTATTGATTATTTATTTACTCATTTTTTTAGGGAGAGAGAGGAAGGGAGAGGGAAACATCTATGTGAGCAACATTAATTGGTTGTCTCCTGCATGCACCCAACCAGGGATTGAACCCTCAACCTTGTTATATGTCCTGACCAAGAATCCAACCAGCAACCTTTCGGTGCGAGGGAGGACACTCAACCAACTGACCACGCTGGCCAGGGAAGTTGCTATAGGTTCTTAATGAACTCGTAGGCTCTCCCAAAGCTGTTTTTGTTCGTGGCTAGCGGTCTAATTGTTGATCTTTGTTGGAAGATACAGGCTGTGGTCTCCTACTTCACCAACCTGGTGGTGTCCCTTCCCTTTTCTAGCTTTTTGAGTAGAATATTCATCTTCTCTATTTTCAGCCTTAGGTATATGAAAGTCTATAGGTCTTTAAAATATTGCTTTCATTTTCTTTTGCAAATTTTACAGTTCATATGGAAGAGCATATATCAGAGACTAACCATAAAAAAAAAGCAAGAAAAGAATAATGAGGAAGTAGATGGACATCACATCAGGTTTGAAAATATTACAAGGTTAATAGAAACTTTTTTCACATCATATTTAACAATAAATCTTAATGTGTTTTATTGATCTAAAAAGCAAAACAAAATACATTTTGGCCTTATATTCCCTATCTATAAAATCGAGAAAACAGTGATGTTAACTACATTACAGGTTATTATGAGGACAGCAATGCATGAATGTTGCTCCAAAATAATAATAATTGCTCACATTCACTGAATGTTTGAAGCACTGTTTGCAGCACTCAATAAATATAGCTAGCAGGCTATTGCTATTATTATAATGCATTATTCACATGAGATAATTAAAGTTCGAATTGTGGATGATATATTTAATTGGATTTGAAACAAAGTTTATAAAGATCAGAAGAGATTATGGAAACAAGAGAAGCATATGACAGGCAGGTCAGAGATTCAAGAATAAGTGCTGCTTGTTGTGGCAGTAAGAGGGCTTATATCACCTTGAGAAAACATGAGTTTTGGGTTTCATATGAAAATAAAAGTTGTAACTGAAAACTCTGCATAAAGTTGGAACTTTAAAATAGGTCTACATTTGTTGAAAAAAGGTGATTAGATGAACTCCAAAATCAATTTATAAACACTGTTTTCTGTGCCTTTATCTGACCTCTGTGGGGAAGAGCATCTCCCAAGAGGTAACATGGTGTCTATTCATTCATTGCAATATTGGTTTGTATTATTACAGCTGATTGGATCAGGAACATCAAGCCAAGAACTTTACATAAAATGAGTTTAGGGACTGTGATATCCCCTAGGCATATTGGTAAAAACAAAGATAAAATAATTCAAGAGGGGCACTCCTACAATCCAGGCTGCACAGGGTAGGGTGACGAAAGTGTCAAAAAATGAATAGAAATTTGAAAGTTACAAAGCATGTAAGAAAGCAGTCTATCAAAAGGAAGAATTATGGATCCAATAGTCAGAAAGAGTAGAGCCCTAATAACATGAGAAAAATAGTACACAAATGTGAGATAAAGTACAACATAAATATTTTTAAATGGATGAAGACATTTAAAAATGAATCAAAATAGTAATGAAAAACTACACTATTAAAAAACAGGGAGAATTGGAAAAGAGTATTAAAGAATCTGTGAAATGAATAATATAGACACTGATTTTTTTAAGTACTCAACGTATTAAGTTGCAAATAGATGCAGATGATGACAGAAATACAGAAATGTAACAAAATTTTGAACATACTAGAATTCAGCGTGGTGAAGACTACAGAAGAGAAATTAAAGACATGATGGATACTATGTAGTCTAACCAATATTGTGGGGGACCTCATGATAAATTACACCAGTGCCTTAGCCAGCATAGCATGTGCTAACTTAGTTCACACTTTCCCCTTAACAAGCACCCATTGGTTAGCTCTTGGACCTAGTTATCTACCATCAGTAAGACTAGCCCAGAGAAGAGTCCTGTGCAAGTGCTGTAAGCAGGGTTAGGCTATTTAATAGGGAATTCTTGTATCACAGGTACCTGGAATGTGGTTGGGGTGAACATGTTCCATTGGTTCCATGGACTTCTTACCCTTTTGAAGGGCAAAAGACACAAGGGGGGTAGACTAAGACTGTGGCAAGAATGAGGACTAGGATACGGACCTCACTTGATTTGTCCTATGAGATGCCCTAGGTTGTGTATGCCCAGAAGCATACACTGTGACTAAGCATTGAGAGCAAATAGCTTAAGATGTTATATTGAAAGGAGTTAGAAACAGGGCTAGGCAGACAGGGTAAGGGGTGGAAGAAGAAGAAAGTACAGACATAAGTGCAGGACCAAGCAGGCCAAGCTCCAAACGGCAAGGTTGTTTATCTTGCAGGTGCAGAATGTTACAGGATTCCAGGGCAGAAGGAATAGGGAAACTGAGACAAAAAGTTAAAACAACCAAACCATGCGGGCAATTTGCAGCCAGCTTGTAACTAACAAACCATTATCTTCCCCAGCCAAGGACACAGAGCAAATGGTTAAAAAAAAAAAAACACACCTCCCTAATGAGAGAATGCAGAAAGGGAGGGGGAAAGGGGAAAGGAAAAAAGGGCCATTTTACTCCCTAAGCAGAGAAGCCAGCAGTCTCAAGGCTTGGCAAGATAAAGGTGCCAGGTGCTTTTCATGAATTTTGAGAAGGCCACAACAAAGTAAAAATGGCCCTTGAGAATTAATCTGCATCAAAAAAGTCAGCAGAGGAATTCTGAAGCCTATAGACAGTAGGGTTTTAACCCCTCAGTCCCCCACCCAACTTGCTTTGTATTAGCTCTTCATAAGTCAGATGTATAGATTTGCTTGCTTTTGTTTTTCAGTAAAGGTGCATGCTTTAATTTTTTAATAAACTGGTTTTTCACAGCACAGTTAAGGTCTCTCATATAAATTCCTTTATATGAGAACACAAAAAGATAGAGGTTGGGGACAGCCCTCTCCCACTGACTCAGGGGGCTGTCTTGTCCAGTAACACTTCTCTATAGCAATAACAGGAAGCATAGAGAGGGGAGTGGAAGACAGTGAAGAGATTAGACTAATTCAGGGGATGGTAATAAGCAGGTTGCCACTGTGGGCAAAAGGGTCTAAATCCCACTGGGGACCTCTGGAAGAATTCACCTTAGAGTTATTCCAACTAAAGGGCAAAGAAGCTGGGTTATTTTTCCATCAATTTCTTTCTATTGTTGGTTGAGGACTGCTCCTGCAGGCTTTAATTGCCACTTCTGGCCTGATCCATGCAAAAGCTGAAGTGGCAATTGAAGTGATCAGAGAAAGCCCTCAAGGAGAAAGTCACAGTTTTACATAAAGCAATTGACCTACAGGGAAGATTTAGATGTGAAGGGGACATGGCAAGACATAGATGGCATCTGCTATAGTGCAGAATTGAAAGAACTTTGAGAAAGCATGTCCCTAAAAAAGAATGATAGTATGGTGGCAAAATGTGGCCATTAAATTTTGAGTTTTTAAGAATCAAAATGGTTTCTACCTCTGCTATTTTATATCTAAGGGGGTGGAGTTACTGGAAGATGTATCTCTTAACAAATAAGTCACTTCCTACTTATAATATATGATATTCTTGCTTATGTTTATTACCTGAATCTATTAAGTTATTTTTTATGTTTAAGAAAAGGAACATCAATACCAGAATATCTTCAAAAATTGAACCATCTTTTCTAAGAATTCCACTTTACGGTGGATTTGTTTTGGACTTGTAAGGGAGAGGGGCTGGCCCTGTGCATTCCTCAGGGTCTGTGCTCATGAACATTGCACGAGTTGGAAAATGTACAGTTCGGAATGTCCTTGGCTTTCACTTTTGACTCAGTATCATTAGGAAATGAATATTATTCGGGAAAAGGGAACAGTGAATAACAAAACTTTTGACAGAAGCTTTGAACTTGTGTATTTGCATTTTTGTATACTATGAAATAGCTAGCAATTCTTTGTCTTTGATAACATTAATAATTACTGTTTAAATTTTATTTAAATTTCCCATTCTAAAGGTTTTCATTTTAATCTGTTCGTGAACAAGAAAAATCAGGCTTTTTTTTCTATTAAAAAACAACACATTTTAATCAAACAACTTTTTCTTCTAATTTGCCCTAATGAGAATGCTACAACCCAAATACTTCTCTCTGAATGAAAGTAATCAATGAACAAAGATGATAAAATGTGCCTGGAGTCTTTTTTACCAAGAGAAAATTATATTCTCAAATTATATTTGTACTTAAGTAGGATGGAATAGAAATAGCAATATTCTAGCAGTTTTTGACAACTGAGAATTTTGAGGCTTTGGTTAGACACAGTATGGATTTCAACTGTGGTCCATTGCCAATGCATGTTAATATATAATATAAAATTATAATATGGTATACTAGAGGCCCAGTGCACAAAATTCATGCATGGTGGAGGGGTGGGGGGATAATCCCTCAGCCCAGCCTGTACCCTATCCAATCTGGGACCCCTCAGGGAATGTCCGACTGCCGGTTTAGTCCCAATCCCAGGACCCACTGGCTCCTAACCACTCACCTGCCGGCCTGCCGACTGCCCTTAACCACTCTGCCTGTCTGACTGACCGACCCTAACCACTCTGCCTACATGCCTGCCTGATTGACCATAACCACCTCTACCTGCATGCCTGATCGCCCTAACCGCCTCTGCCTGCCTGCCTGATCGCTCCTAACTGCTCTGCCCTGCCAGCCTGATCACCCCTAACTGCCTCTGTCTTGGCCCCCGCCACCATGGCTTTGTCCAAAAGGACATCCAGAAGACATCCAGTCTATCCAGTCTAATTAGCATATTACCCTTTTATTAGTATAGATGCATATGGCAGCATATCTATATATATAAAAGCCTAAGTGACCATTCAACCACTCAACCATTCAACTGGTAGCTATGATGAACACTAACCACCAGGAGACAGACGCTCAACACACAGACATGGAAACATGGAACAAACTGATGAATCTCAGAGGGAAAGGGGAGGGAGGGAAGAGATTAACCAAAGATCTTACATGCATACTAGAGGCCTGGTGCACAGATTTGTGCACTGGTGGGGTCCCTCGGCCTGGCCTGCGGGGATCGGGTTGAAATGGATCCAATATACCCTGAGGGGTCCCAGGTTGTGAGAGGGTGCAGGCCAGGCCAAGAGACCCCACTGGTGCACGAATCCGTGCACTGGGCCTCTCATCCTATATAATAAAAGGCTAATATGCAAATCGACTGAACAGTGGAACGACCAGTTGCTATGACATGCACTGACCACCAGGGGGCAGACGCTCAACGCTCATGGCTGATGAGCGCAGTGGCAGTTAGTCAGACATCCCCCGAGGGCTCCCGGACTGCGAGAGGGTACAGGCCAGGCTGAGGGATCCCGCCCAAGTGCACGAATTTCATGCACCGGGCCTCTAGTAGCATATAATATGTGCTACATAATGTATAATTAATATGTATAATGTAATTTATTTGTTATGTATATAGTACATACATGATATTATAAACAGATACAACCCCTCAATTTATTTTACAAAGAAATTAGAGCAGTTAATATTCTTGCAGGAATAACTGATTTTGTTGACATACATTGCAGTGCATTTGGAAACAAAACTGCCATCTGTAACATTTCATGTGTTAAATGTTTCTCATAGCAGTGAATTAAAATTAGAACCAATTAGTCTCATTGTCATGATACTTATGTGGTTGATATGTTGACTTCTTCCTAGCTTTTGGTGGATTTCCTTACATGAAATTAGGCCTTAGGACAGCAGTTCTCAACCTGTGGGTCGCGACCCCTTTAGGGGTTGAACGACCCTTTCACAGGGGTTGCCTAAGACCATTGGAAAACACATATATAATTACATATTGTTTTTGTGATTAATCACTATGCTTTCATTATGTTCAATTTGTAACAATGAAAATACATCCTGCATATCAGATATTTACATTATGATGCATTAACAGTAGCAAAATTACAGTTATGAAGTAACAACGAAAATAATTTTATGGTTGGGGGTCACCACAACATGAGGAACTGTATTAAAGGGTCGTGGCATTAGGAAGGTTGAGAACTACTGCCTTAGGATATTTTTTTTATCATTTGTTCTTTATTGATTACTAACATATTGGCAATAATAGGAAAGAAAAGTATAATAGTGAACTTTGTAGTATGTCTTTATATTGTACTCTACCTTAAGGTTGTGGAGATTTTTATAACTATGCTCTGATTTCATTAAGATTATAGAAATGGTAACTTTCAGAGAAAACGTGACATTGCTTGCAAGGAAAGGACCAGCATAGATAAAGCAAAGGAAAGCCTGGTCAGCCAGCTCAAGGCCTTGAAGAAATAGCAAAACGTTCCATGGGTGAACAGCAGCAAAACATTGAAGTCTTCAGTAGAGCAAGGATAATCTTTTATGGCTATGTTGTTCAGCTGTTGCACCTCTTACCTGTTTTGTTTTTTTCATATATTTTATTGATTTTTTTTACAGAGAGGAAGGGAGAGGGAGAGGGATACAGAGTTAGAAACATCGATGAGAGAGAAACATCGATTCAGCTGCCTCTTGCACACCCCCTACGGGGGATGTGCCCGCAACCCAGGTACATGCCCTTGACAGGAATCGAACCTGGGACCCTTCAGTCTGCAGGCCGACGCTCTATCCACTGAGCCAAACTGGTTAGGGTACCTCTTACCTTTTTTAACAACATGCCCTGCTCCCTGTGGTAACTTCTATGTCTAAAGGAAAGGGGTTGTTGTTACTCAATAATCTGAGACATGCAGATAGCCCACAATAGAGATTATAGATTTGAAGAAAATTGGAAAGTAAACAAAGCATGTTTTTTTAAAATATATTTTTTATTGATTTCAGAGAGGAAGGGAGAGGGAGAGAGAGATTGAAACATCAATGATGAGAGAGAATCATTGATCGGCTGGCTGCCTCCTGCACGCCCCCCACTGAGGATCAAGCCCACAACCTGGGCATGTGCCCTGGACTGGAATCAAAACGGGGACCCCTCAATCCGCAAGCCAATGCTCTATCCACTGAGCCAAACCAGCTAGGGCATCAAAGTACGTTTTATGACAAAATTTATATGCGTCATTCTCTGTTATCCAAGATTCAACATATTTCATTCAGCACAGCAGCTTAGCTAAGCTTAAGAATTACAGGTTTCTCAGTGCTTCAGGATGGTGGATAATAACAGTTAACTGAAAGGAGGAAGCTTACTGGCTTCTTGCCATCAATTCTTTGACAGTTTCCTTGCTTACTGTGGAATTAAATAACACAAAATATAAAAAAACTATCGGGGAAGAAACAACTTCGTCTGAGTATCTCTGAATATATACTGGATATAAATTATGCATTAGTTTAGATATATTTTCAGGAACAAATACATATATACTCATCTCTGCAGAGATTGGACATCCCGTGAGGAGTCTAGAAGTGAGATTTGAAAACACAGTTTCTCCTTTAAAAAATTAATAGCGCACTTTAATTTTAAAAAAGAATTAAATAGTTCTTGTCTCCTGCTCTCAGTTGGATCAAACCAGTGTCTTAAATTATTTATATGCTATCCTCAAAAATACAATTTGCATAAATATAAGAGGGAAAAACAAGAGTCTGGAGTGGAGGAAAAAAAAATCTCCTAAAATATTATGATGAGAATAAAATGGGGCACTGGCGAGGAGAAATCAATGCCGCAGTCACTGGGAAATTGTAGGAAGGGTTTATCTTATAGATGCTAAAGAGTCCTTTGGGGCCTTAGTCCAGTGAGAAAATTGTATAACGAAGATCAGACCAGGGGACAGAAATCTCTGAAGGTCTTGTTAAAATGCTGAAAATCAATTATTCATTCATTCATTTATTCAGTTATTTATTCATTCATTCAGCTAATGTTACTGAGCCCTTATATGTACTCGAGTCTGTGTTTGGCACTAGACATGACAAAATGGAAAATGAGGACAAGTGGGAGTCCAAAATTGTATTTGAGTAAAAATAATAACCAAGATTTTTCTGTGTAGATGAGACATTAGAAAAAGCAGACATACTGAAATTCAGGCATTTTCAATAAACTAAATTATGTAATTATGGCAGCTGAGTACAAAGGCCATAAAGGTAGGAAATTATTCTCACTGGAGAAAGGAGAAACTAAAGATTGAAAATGGGGAGCTGAGATATATGCATCCTGCAATTAGCTAGAAGAATACAAAGAAACTCTAAGGTGTGTGACCATGCAAAGAAAAGGTCATATTTGGTGAGGAAGAAAATTTGGAGTTTTCAAAAACCACGTTCAGTGTACTTACTTAATATTTCTATTGTTCCTCTTGTATAGAATCATGTTTTCTCTATCTTATCTGACTACATTTAACTTTATGCATATTTTTAAACACAGAGCAATATTATAATGTGGTGAATTTCATAGCACCAGGAAATTATGCTTTAAAATGAAAGATATTAAAGTAGAATTTGAGTATGGCACTCATGTTCAGTGCTTCCTATATTTCTCTAGTTAGAGGAAATTGAATACAGGCAAATATACTGAAATCATACTCATGAATTTTGGTTAAAAGTCAATTGTTTAATTAAGATTAAATATGTGCAAAAAATGACATAATTAAAATAGGATCCCATAATAGGTATAACATTTTACTCAACAAAAAGCAGAGAGAATAATTATTTTCAAATCAACAGGTCATTAATCTTGACCTTATGAGAGAACACAGTAATTTTTAATGTTATTTTAAATTGATTTCAGAGAGAAGAAGGGGGTGGGAGAAAGAGATAGAAACATCGCCCTAGCTTGTTTGGCTCAGTGGATAGAGCATATAGAGCGTCGGCCTACGGATTAAAGGGTCCCAGGTTCGATTCTGGTCAAGGGCACATGGCCAGGTTGTGGGCTCAACCCCCAGTAGGGGGCGTGCATGAAGCAGCCCATCAATGATTGTCTCTCATCATTGATGTTTCTATCTCTCTCCCTCTCCCTTTCTCTCTGAAATCAGTAAAAATAAAAATAAAAAAGAGAAACATCAATGATGAGAGAGAATCATCAAAGAGAGAATCAACTGGCTGCTTCTTACATGCCCTCCACTGGGGATCAAGCCCGCAACCTGGGCATGTGCCCTGACCAGAAATCAAACCACGACCTCCTGGTTCATGGGTTGATGCTCAACCACTGAGCCACACGGGCTTGGCAGAATACAGTAATTTATTTCAAAGAGAGTTGAGCCTAATATGTGAAACCTAATGAAGGTGAAATGTTAGTAATGTAATTGTTCTCATTTTAAATTTGGGTCAAGTTCATAATGTAATGAAAGAACAAGCAAGGAGAATATTAACTTCATAAAAACAAACAGCAGGATGTTTCATTTTGCTTGGCAGACAAGAAAGTACAGAAGTAATAGACAAAGATGCAAACCCCAGCACTAGCAATATCCCTGCGACAAGTCACTTAACTGCTCTATACCTCAGTTTTCTCATTTTGGGACAGGGATTGTTCAGTGAAAAACAATGATATATTTAGTGCACTTAAGCCAGTGTCTGGAACATGAGAAATGCTAGTTAAATGATGTTATTTTCCCTACTGTTATTCATCAGAGTAAAAAGAAATGACCTAAACATATAAGAAAAGATACTTTCCTATATTTGATTTATCATAAAGACTTCAAAGCACTAACCCTGGAGTCAAATACTAGTCATATAATTTGAAACAATCTATTTACCTTCTCTCAGGCTCAGTTTCCACAGGTTACTTTCCCCCCCCCAGGTATCAATAGTTGTGTTGACAGAATATTCCAATAGTAGGTGCAATTTGTTATCCTATATTAAATAGAAAAATATATAAAAACTGCTGCTCAGGGATACTGATGCTCCAGTAAATAAATAGTACTAAATTTCTAAACAGAAAGTGCAAGTGCCAGCCAATATCATTACAGCTGGCCATAACTAGGTGTCTGCTTATATGGTGTGATATCAGCATTGCCAAACTGTCTATACAAATATTTTTCTCCACCAGGCTTCAATAGGTCCTAAACTGTCGATATTTCCTTTGGAATAAAGCATTGATGGCTTCAGAGGAAAGCAAGCTGGTTAGCTGATTTGAGAGTAATGTAATAAACAAACACATAATTTAGAGAGAGCCTCAGGGGTTGAGATCAAAGGCTGGAAAAAGTTAATGGATGTAAGGAAACTTAGAACATGAGACATTATCCATGAATTTAGGTAGTCAGCATGAAGATAGTTAAGGTGTTAGTGGGGGTAAAAGAAGGATAAAAGTCTTAAAACTGAAGATTTGATTGTAAAATTTAAACAAATTGTTAACTAATATACTCAATGGTGAAAGCCTGAATACTTTCCTTCTAGCATCAGGAAGAAAGGACACCTGCTTTCACCACTTCTACTCAGCATAGTGATGGAAGTTGTAGACCTTCTCTCTCTTCTCTCCCTCTGTGACCACCATTATGACTATGTTGGTATGCTTAATAGTGTCCCACTTAATAGTGCTAAATAGGCTCTGTTTATTTTTCATTTTTTCCCTTTCTGCCCCTCAAACAGGGTTATTTAAATAGATAGATCTAAAATTTGCTGATTCTGTTTTCTGTTTGTTCTAATTGCCTACTGAACCTCTATTGAAATGATTGCTTCATTTCAATTACTATAGTGTTTGCCTCCAAAATTTCTATTTTATTATATTTTATTATTGCTCTTTATAATTACTTTCTATCTAGGGTGATATTCTTCTCCTGGTTTCTATTAGTTTTTGTTCATGATTTCCTTTAGCTCTTTGAACTTGTTTAAGGCAGTTGTTTTAAATTCTTTCCTAAGTGAGTCCAATAATGCCTGTGCTTGCTTGGGCAGTTTCTATTAATTTTTTCCTGTGAATGGGCCACACTTTCTTACTTTTTAAAATGCTTCAAAAAGGAATAATAAATTTTATTATGGTGGTGAATAAATAGATAGATAAATAAAATGCCTCAAAAAAAAAACTGGACATTTTTAATATTATAATGTGATAACTCTGGAAGGTAGGTTCCATCCCTCTCCGTGGATTGTCATTCATGCTTTTTATAGTTGGGTATTGTTTGTTTGCAATGGTTTTTCTAAACAATTTTGTAAGGTTTTTATTCGTTCTCATATGTAGCCATTGAAGTCTCTTTTACATTACTTAATGGTCAGCTTGTATTTGGACAGAGTTTCTGTCAATGCCTGAAACCAAGGAAAGGAGAAAGAAAAAAATACTGTCTCGGTCTTTGCAAAATGTCTTTGCACTGGGTATTCCTTCAGCTTTTAGCCTGACCATTTACAAGTCTGTATTAGCTTTTGCTTCCTACTTGAATGGAGCCTAAAGCTCAGCCAGAATTGAAAGTTTATGGTCTTCTCAGGCTTATTATATGTACACTAGTGGCCTGGTGCATGAAATTCGTGCATGGGGGGAGAGGGGCTGTCCCTCAGCCCGGCCTGCACCCTCTCCAGTCTGGGACCCCTTGGGGGATGTCCGACTGCCGGTTTAGTCCGGCAATCAGACATCTCTTTCACAATCTGGAACCGCTGGTTTCTAACCACTCACCTGCCTGCCTGCCTGATCACCCCCAACTGCCGCCCTTCCAGCCTGATCACCTCTAACTGCCCGCCCTGCCATCCTGATCACCCCTAACTGCCCCACCCCCGCTGGCCTTCTCACCCCCAACTGCCTCCCCGCTGGCCTTCTCACCCCCAACTGCCACCCCGCCAGCCTGCTCATCCCCAACTGCCCCCCCGCCGGCCTGCTCACCCCCAACTGCCCCCCTGCCGGCCTGCTCACCCCCAACTGCCCCCCCCCGCCAGCCTCCTTGCCTCCAACTGCCCCCCTGCCAGTCTGCTCACCCCCAACTGCCACCCCCTGCCGGTCTGCTTGCCCCCAACTGCCACTCCCAGTCGGCTTACTCACCCCCATTTACCCCCCTGCTGGCCTGCTCGTCTCCAACTGCCACTTCTGCTGGTCTACTCCTCCCCAACTGGCCCCCCACTGGCCTGCTGGCCCCCAACTACCCCCCCGCCGCCGGCCTGCTCATCCCCAACTGACCCCCCTGCTGGCCTGATCACCCCCAACTGCCCTCCCTTCCTGGCCTGATCTCCCCTAACTGCCTCTGCCTCGGCCCCACCACCATGGCTATGTCCGGAAGGATGTCCAAAAGGTTTCTCAGTCTAATTATTATATTACCCTTTTATTAGTATAGATATTTCTGGGCCTGGACTTGCACATGGCCTTCTTGATCCCCAGGCATGTGCAGGAGCTTTTGAAAGCCTTATTGCTCCACTAATCTCCTTTCTTTCTAAACCTCTTTCTTCCTAAGTTTTTGGTATGTCTTTTGCTTGTCTAATTTCATTCTCCTTGCCCCAGAAAGCTGTTATCAAATACTTTTGCCTTTAAATCCTCTTAGTAAAAGCCTCCCATCTCTGGGAATGCTTTGGGTTAGGTGAAATAAATGGAAGGCCTTGAGCTGGTTCTTGAGGGATTCATCAGATATGCCAGTGCACACAACAAAATTTATTTGAGAACAAGATCATGGTGCTCCCTCTGGCAATAGCCAGCTGCACACAGCGCGTAGGCTGCCAAGTTCATGGCTGCCACTGCTTTAGCGGATGACAAATGGTAGGTAGGCAATTTAAAATGTCACAAAGCTCTCTTACCACAATGCAGCCATTTCTTTCTTCATTGAAATTTCCCCTGGTTGTTTTCACATGCTTATTTGTTATCTGTATATCTTCTTTGGCAAGGTATCTCTTAAGGTTTATAGCTCATTTTTTAATTGGATTGTTTGTTTTCTTATTGGTTGAGTTTTATAAATTCTTTGTATATTTTGAGTAATACTTATTAATTATGTCTTTTGCGAATATTTTCTCCCAGTGTGTGGCTTGTCTTCTCATTCTCATGACATTGTCTTTCACAAAGCAGAAGTTATTACTTTTAATGAAGTTCAGCTTATCAATTTTTTTTCAGAGATCATACCTTTGGTGTATCTAAAAAGTCACTGCCAAACTCAATGTTATCTAGGTTTTCTCCTATGGCATCATCTAAGAGATTTGTAGTATTGCATTTTACCTTTAGATCTGTGATCCATCTTAAGTTCATTTTTTGAAGAGTGTAATGTCTGCGTCTAAGTCCATTTTTTTTTGCATTGTATATAGTTATTCCAACACAATTTATTCCATAGTATTGCCATTGCTCCTTTGCCAAAGATCAGTTAACAATATTTAGGTGGATTTATTTCTGGCTTTCTGTTGTGCTCCACTGATCTGTTTGTCTATTCTTTTGCCAATACCATACTATCTTATTTTTGTAGCTTTATCGTAAGTCTTGAAGTCAGGTAGAGTTAGTCCTTCAATGTTGTTCTTCTTCAATATTGTATTGACTATTCTGGGACTTTTGCCTCTCCACATAAATTTTAGAATTAGTTTTTCTATATCCACAAAATAACGTTCTGGGATTTCTATTGAAATTTCATTGAATCTCTGATCAAGATAGGAATTTAGTCATTTTTAAAATATTTTTTATTTTATTCTTCAGATTTTATAGTTTCTATTTTTATATTTTCAACTTAAATGACTCTACCCTTTGTTTATCTCCACTCTTCTATTAAGCCCATCCAGTAAGATTAGTTTCATATATTTATTTTTCAGCTCCAGAACTTAGATTTGGTTACACTTTTTTAAAATACATATTTTATTGATTTTTTACAGAGAGGAAGGGAGAGGGACAGAAAGTTAAAAACATCGATGAGAGAGAAACATCGACCAGCTGCCTCCTGCACACTCCCCACTGGGGATGTGCCCACAACCAAGGTACATACCCTTGACCGGAATCGAACCTGGGACCTTTCAGTCCGCAGGCCGACGCTCTATCCACTGAGCCAAACCGGTTAGGGCTTGGTTACATTTTTATTTCAAATTTCTCTTCCGAGTTTTCCTAGCATTTCATTCTTTGTGATATTTTACACTACTTTTTTGAAAACTTATAACAGATGCTTCAAAACCTTGATCTAATATTTTCAATATACATATTGTATTTTTTTCAGAATAGGTACAATTTCTTTCATTGTGTTTTTGAGGAGTATACATAATTTTGAATTGTGCCCTGGATATTACGAATATTATATTTTATAGACTGTACTGTGATATATTCCTCTGGAGAATGTTAAATTTTTGGTTTATTTTAGAATTTGGTCAACTTGGGTAGACTAATATTATAAACTTTATGTCTCAGCCACATTCTGAAATCTAAGGTCAGTGCTGTTATCCTTTGGTTGTTTGTGCTGAGTCTATCCTATGTATGTCTGAATTTGGTATCAATTAGAGATTTGAGTAGAAATTACCAAAATAATTTGAGTGTTTCTCCTCTTTCTCTCTTTCTAGAATACCCTAGTAATTTTTAGTGGGTATGGTTACTACAAACTCTACCCTGTGTTGTCTTAAGAGAAAAAGAATGCATCAATGATCTATACTAATAAAAGAGTTATATGCTAATTAGACCAGGAGAGCTTCCGGAGACCTTCTAGATAAAGCTGGGGGCTTGGCTGGCCTGCAAACTGCCCCCAAACGGCCCTCAACCCTTCGCCCAGGCTGGCCACACCCCCCACAGGGACCCTCACCCAGATGGGGGCGTGGCCATCCTGCAAACAGCCCTCAGCCCCTCACCCAGGCCAGCCACACCCCCCACAGGGACCCTCACCTCGATGGGGGCATGGCCAACCTGCAAAAGGCCCTCAGCCCCTTGCCCAGGCCAGCCATGCCCCTCACTCTGATGGGAGCATGGCCAGCTTGCGAACAGCCATCAGCCCCTCACTCAGGCCCACCACACCCCAAGCAGGGACCCTCACCCCAATGGGGGTGTGACCAGCCTGCAAATGGCCATCAGACCCTTGCCCAGGCCAGCCCTGCCCACCAAGGGGAACCCCATCCTGATCCAGAACTCCCTTCAGGGCAGACCAGCTGCCCCCCACCCATGCACCAGGCTCTATCTATACTAATAAAAGGGTAATATGCTAATTAGACTGGGAGACCATCCGGACATCCTTCCGGACAAAGCCATGGTGGCAGGGGCGAGGCAGAGGCAGTTAGGGGCGATCAGGCCAGGAGGGGAGGGCATTAGGGGGTTATCAGGCCAGCAGGGGGGGAAGTTAAAGACGAGCAGGCCAGCGGGGGGGCAGCTGGGGGTGAGCAGGCCAGCAGGCAGAGTGGTTAGGGGCGATCAGGAAGGCAGGCGAGTGGTTAGGAGCCAGCGGTCCCAGATTGCAAGAGGGATGTCTGACTGCCAGTTTAGGCCCGATCCCTGTGGGGTCCCAGATTGGAGAGGGTGCAGGCTAGGCTGAGAGACACCCCCCCCCATGCACAAATTTCATGCACCAGGCCACTAGTTTACTATAATGTAATCACAGTAAATAAGCATATTAATCTTTTATAAGAATAGTTTCGGTTCCATTTTTCAAGACTGTTTTAAAGTTTTTATTGATCTTTATTGCTAAAAGGTATTACTGATATCTCCTCTTTTGTCCCCCATTGACTCCCTTCTCACCACTCCTGACCCCTCCCAGGCCTTACTACACTATTGTCTCCATCCATGGGTTATGCATATATGCATATAAATTCCTTGGTTAATCTCTAGATCAGCATTAAAATATAGAAACCATGAATAAGAATCAATTGGAAATGAAGAATGACATAGCTGAAATAACGAGTACACTGGAAGGAATCAATAATAGATTAGAAGAACCTGAGGACCTATTCAGCAAATTAAAAGACAGGGTAGAAAAAAATCACCCAATCAGAACACTAATTAGGCAAAAATTTAAAAAGCAGGATAATTTAAGGGAGCTTTGGGCCAACGTGAGCAAGGAATAGACAACTTGTTTGAAGAAATAATGATAGAAAACTTCCCTAATCTGGTGAAGGAAAAAGTCACTCAAGTTCAGGAAACACAGAGTGCCAATGAAGATGAACCCAAAAAGACTTACACCTAGACCAGTGATGGCAAACCTATGACACATGTGTCAGAGGTGACATGCGAACTCATTTTTTTTGGTTGATTTTTCTTTCTTAAATGGCATTTAAATATATAAGATAAATATCAAAAATATAAATCTTTGTTTTACTATGGTTGCAAATATCAAAAAATTTCTATATGTGACACGGCACCAGAGTTAAGTTAGGGTTTTTCAAAATGCTGACACGCCAAGCTCAAAAGGTTCACCATCACTGACCTAGACACATCATAATTAAAATGGCAAATGTTAAAGAAAAGAAAAAATCTTAAAGGCAGCAAGAGAGAGATAGAAAGTTACCTACCAGGGTGGTCCCATTAGAATGTCAGATGATTTTTCATTAGAAGCACCAGGCCAGAAGGGAGTGGCATGAAATATACAAAAACAAGGGTCTGAATCCAAGACTGTTCCATTTTTCTATAGCTCTCTACTCAACATTTTCCTCAAAATAAACAGTGTTAATCTAGTAATCTGGCATTCTTTTTATCTAAAATTGAATTGTTTCACTGGAACTATTTAATTAATATTTAGCTGCTAATTGCTCAAGTAACTTAAATTTATTTTTAGATCTATATTGATAGTTTATAATTTATGAGAGGCCCAGTGCACAAAATCTGTGCATAGGTAGGGTCCCTAGTGGCTGCCAGCTGCTGGCCTGGGCCTCCCTTCGTTCTGCACTGCCCCCTGGTGGTCAGAGCACATCATAGCGAGTGATTGAACTCCTGGTCGGTTAATCTCCTGAGAAGACACTTTGCATATCAGGTTTTTCTATATAGAGATGTTCATGAATTCCCTTTCTCAGTAACTTCAGATGTTCTGATGTTGTGCATATGTCTGAACATCAGCAGAGGCCTTTATAATGGAGTTCCATTTTTTCAATACATATATCCTTAAAACATTGATGTCTCCAAATAAATGTTGTCTTTTAAGCAATCACACTAGGACTAAAGTATGATGAAAATAAATAGAATTCGAATATACACTTCTTCTTCAAATAAGACGACATAGGAAACTTGAGATTTGCTTTCTAAAAAATCAGAGCTATGATTCATATATTTACTTTATAAATTATCTAACATTATTTTAGTCTAGTATTACACACTAGACCCTATGCCAGTGATGGCGAACCTATGACACGCGTGTCAGAGGTGACACGCGAACTCATTTTTTTGGTTGATTTTTCTTTCTTAAATGGCATTTAAATATATAAAATAAATATCAAAAATATAAGTCTTTGTTTTACTATGGTTGCAAATATCAAAAAATTTCTATATGTGACACGGCACCAGAGTTAAGTTAGGGTTTTTCAAAATGCTGACACGCCGAGCTCAAAAAGTTCGCCATCACTGCCCTATGCTGAGTGAGATCAGATATAGTCTGAAGAAATGTGTGTGTGTGTGTGTGTGTGTGTGTGTGTGTGTGTGTGTGTGTGTTTGTGAGAGGTTGGGGGGATTTCTGCCCGTTATAGCAATGATCTAGAGTTGGGGCTAAGTAAACATTCACATATAAAATCTTGGATATTTGTGATTACCACAGAGAATGAAAAGTGATATGATATGCTCAACATGATGAAATGATACTAATGAATTAAATGGCTCAGGTAAAGATCTGAAGAGCCCTTTTATAACTGCCATGTTAGGGTAACATGAGATTGATAAAAAAATTGATTAAGCAGGGGTGAAAAAGACAAAGCAGCCCTAACCAGTTTGGCTCAATGGATAGAGCATCAGCCTGCGGACTGAAGGGTCCCAGGTTCAATTCCTGTCAAGGGCATGTACCTTGGTTGCGGGCACATCCCCAGTAGGGGGTGTGCAGGAGGCAGCTGATCGATGTTTCTCTCTCATCGATGTTTCTAACTCTCTAACCCTCTCCCTTCCTCTCTGTAAAAAATCAATAAAACATATTTTTTTAAAAAAAGAAAGAAAAAGACAAAGCATACAAAATTTTAGGGATAACCCATATTTGTGATTTCCTTACCATTTTGCAAGTATTATGAAAAATAGATGGGAAAGGTAAGGTTAAGTGAGGATAGATAAATTCCATAGCATTATTGAGGATGATCAGATAGGTAGAGATTCAAGGGCTGTTTTAGAATAGCTGACCATGGCTCCATTCTTATTACCAAGGTGATTATCAGATATTTTTATTGTTACAGCATCTTTAATTTCCAAGGATGATGGCAAGAGACAAATTATGGAAAAGCCTAAATTCTAGGATTGTGTTTTTTTATGAGTGACAGAGAAATAGATGATATACAGACAGGTTAGCTCAGATTATGGACTTTTACAGTCTGTGATACATGACAGTGGAAGAATAATGATCTGAAATTATCAATGAGGTCCTATCTATAAGACATGCCTTCTTTTGAGTCTGGAGGAGTAGACTGATGAAATGTTTGAGGACATACCAGTTCAAGTTTAAGTAGGAAGATATGGGTAAGTTTGAACACAGTTAACATGGCATGGTGGGTGGGATGAACAGGAAGGCATCAGAGAATTGAGGATCTGAACTGAGTAAGAATGGGGAGAACCAAAACTCATTTGATGGGAGGGTCCATACCTAGTATAGAAGATATAGAGAAATGGAACAAAGAAGACAGTGCAAAGATAACAGACTGAATCCAAATACTATTAGCAAGCAGAAAGGAAATTTTAAAGACACAAAGTCAGTGCTCTGCTTAACTCCCTCACTCATTGCCACTGTAACAGAGCATGCTGTAATGGAAGTGCCCACTGGCTCACTGCTCAGTTTCTAGTGTGCTTCATGCCAAACGTCAGCACAACAATACTCATTAGTTTCTTCTGAAATATTCCCATCACTTTAAAACATTTTGCTTACAGAGCCCATTAAAAATTCACTATGGATTATAGTAAGCTTATTCCAAATATGTCAATGGAGTAGTATTTTTCACTATTTTCACATATAATCTGGGAGACGTTCATTGGTTAAAAAAATTTCTATTTCCGTTTTAATTTTAATCATCAAATGACACAGCTCTACAATTTAACTCTTGTATATGTAATGAACAAAGCCCTCAGAATACTGAGGTTCATCATGTTCTGTCTAAAAAGAATCATGCCAATTCTAATGACCTTGAAAAAAGCTACTGATCCAGAAGTTACTGAAAAGAACAGAAAAATTAAATGATTATATTTGATACGCTTTTACTTTATATAATCTTTTTTTGTATTGGTATTATCAGCAATTTTGAGGCTGCACATTTGAAGACATATTTATAATAAACAAATACATGTTCTTTTAACATATTTGTATGGAAGATAGCAGAAGGGATTTATGGAAGTGCAAAGTGAAGATGGATGAGGGTAAATGTTACTAGTTACCACCAAATATGGTTTGCAAGCCTCATTATTTTGAAGCATATTTTCAAAACATTATCATGATAACTCTGCCCAGAGTTTTCCCTTCAAGTTAAATTAATGTTGTGATTATGCTCTAGAAAAACAGACCTAGTCAAAAAAAGGATAATTCCGTTTTTACTGATACTATTGGAAGACTTGTACATGTTTTTAAACACTGTACTTATTTTTAATAACAGTTAACTAATCTTAAATAATAAAAGAAAAACAAAATATAAATTTTACACACATATATGAAATTTTCCCTATTCCTCCTGGACAAAGATGTGCATCAATAGTTATGTATGTGTGCATGTGTGTGTATATGTGTTGTGTGTGTGTGTGTGTGTGTGTGTGATCTCTAAAAATAATGTGCTCATTTTCCCTTCTGTTCTTAAGCATAGAACAATTACTTACTGAGGATCCATAATTAGGAGAACCCTGATAAGTATAATCGCTATGAACAAGGCTGGCATTCAAACAGTTATGTACTGCTTATTAAAATATTGAAATACTTGCTTTATTGTAGTGTAACACTTCCTACTCTACCACAGCCTCCGCTCTATCATCCACCCCATCTCCCAACAACCTAGCAACAACTAAGGAGTTAATATACATAGTTCATCCCAGGGTCTCAAGACCATGCTCAGACATCCTTTAGATTGGTAAAAACTTTAATCTATGCTTGTTAATTATGTTTAATATTACCACTGGATACAAAGATGGATATGATATAATTACTGCTTCCCAGGAATTCACTTCTGGTGGTGGAAATAGATATCCATAAGTCATCTTAATACAAGATAACACTCAATGTATAGAAAATTAAACAGGGTACTAGGGAGCATGGTGGGGAAAATTAATCACAACATGTGGGCCTAAGAGGGCTTGTTAGGAGATACTGGGTTTTATCTGGATCTTGAAGGATGAGCTGTGATTTATCAGCCAATATGGGTGGAGGAGTGCATTCCAGCAGAGAAAACAACCTTATTATAAACACAGAGAAAATATTTTCTGTAAATAATGAATAATAATGAATAGAGGAGTGCATCTGGTGAGACAGGGGAGAGAGAGGAGAGAGAGAGAGAGAGAGAGAGAGAGAGAGAGAGAGAGAGAGAGAGAGAGAGAGAGAATGAATGAATGCAGAGTGACATACAGGCAGACTTTGTTGAGCAGCGTTTTGTTTTACTTTTTATTGTAGTGGGAGCCACTGAAGATTTTGGAGGAGGCACAAGGCATGAGTTGACAGTTTTAGAAAGAGAAAGCTTTATTAAATATAATTTTATATATAAGCTTATATATTAAACATTTTTATTAAAGGTAATATATATAACAAATGGACAAGGAGACATAGGGCAACTAGATCTGGGGGATCATTAGAAGCCTTTGGCAATCATTTGGAACATGTAACAATTTTTTTCTGTAAAGGTCCAGATAGTAAATATTGTATGCTTGTAAGCCATCTGGTCTCTGTTCAACGACTGAACTCTGCTATAATAGTATGAAAGCAATTATAGATAACACTTCAATGAATGTGAGCAGCTCTGTTCTAATAAAACTTTATTTACAAAAACAGATGTCAGGGTAGATTTGACACACCGGCCTGTTGACCCCCATTCTAGATTAACAGTTATTAACCTAAGTACCTAATTTTGGGTTCCCCGCAAAGCAAACTCTGAAATAATGATTTGAATGCAAATAGTGTATTTGGAATGTGATCTTAGGAAACACACTGAAGTGGGAAAGCAAGACACTGAAGAGTGAAAGCCAACAAAAGGTAAAATTATAAATAGACTACTTTTGAAACCTGGGGTACTTCACTGGGGACCTTGTTAGAAACTATGTATAATACACCTCAGAATTGTCACACTGTGGGGTGAGGAAGATAGCTTCAAGATAAATGAAAAAGTAAGATGGTTCTGTCACAGGCTAGGTTCCATGGAAAGCAGTTTGACGACAGAGTCTAGCATGCAAGATGTTCATTAGGAACTACTATTGATATCAACTAGTGTGCTTGTGTTGGGAGAAGAGTGTGAAATTGAATTGAGCTGTGATGCACTCCCAACAGAGGCCTCAGTCAACATCAGGGGAACATTACAGCTGAGCTGACCCTTTAAAATTATCCTGAGTTGAGGCAAGTGAGTCAGGTCTTTATAGCCTTGTGTTGGTCAGTCATTAGAAGTTGTTTAGCTTTGGAAGGAGGCATTATCTGGGTGAAGCAGATTTCTTCAACTGAGGAGACTCTGAGAGGTTGAAAACCAAAAGCTATCTTTTTACAGGACCCCAACAGCTGGAGAAAAGATTCCTGCTTGGTGCCTGACAGTTCTACCATAGATACATTTGATGATGACTGGATATGGGGAGATGAAGAAAAAAAAGGCAAATATGCTAATTGTATTGGTAAACCCTAAAGAAGATATCATTAACTTAAAGAGGGGAAAAATCAGAGGGATAAAAACCCAGTTTAAATTTTGAGATCAAAATTATCTTTTTTGCTAACTCATTTCAGAAAATGAAAAAATATTAAATAAATTGATGTAGACATGAAATATGGAATCCAATTTCACAAGTATATAGCATTATCTCAATGAGAAAAAGAAGCCAAACAAGCAAACACACTTTGTGTGAAATCTAATTTTCTTAAGGCCATAGCAGAAAAAATGTTAATGATATTCACACTTTAAGGCAAGATGAAAGATTTTTCATGAATAACCATAAAGTGACATCTCTGGGCTGTATAAAAATAATAATTAAAACAGTTCATTTTATTGTTCATTACAGGACTGATATGTAATGAACTATAGCCTGTTGTTTACTTGAAGTAGTTAAATGTGCAAGTACATTTCTATTTTTACTCAGCAAGAAGCTTTTTTGGTACAAGACTGACATTAAGTGAAGATGATTGGGCCTAAGTAGTTAACTTGTATTTTAGTAACAGCAACCCATAAATTTATTTTGATTGCAATAACATAATATGATTCATAAACGTAATTTAGAGATGCCATAAAGCAGGCGGGTTCATAAGTTAGAAAGAACTCATTCCTAATGCAATATTATGAACATTAGCTTGTACTTGTACCAATTAGAGGTTGCATAATGTGGTATAACCTGCCCATCACTTTTCAAATAATTTTCTCTGGTTGCTCTTTCATAATCTATGTAGAACCCATATGTCTGATGTGTGTGTCTCTGCCATGAATTTCTTATGAGAATGTCATACTAATGAGTTTGGTGCCCTCCAGTATGTGAATATCAGGGCTATAATTAAAAAGAAATTTTTAATAATTATAAGCAAGTAAGTGTCTGGACTTACAAGGCTACTTCCAGGACCACGATTCTGTGTTATGAATTGTCTCCTTTCAGAACCTGCTGTGTACAGTGTAGAAGTTTTGGACTTATTTTCTGACTCTGACTCCTTTGGCAGTATAAAATATATATTTAGAGTCCAGCTGATGTTGTTCAGTGGTTGAGCATTGACCCATGAACCAGAAGGTCACCTGTTCGATTCCCGGCCAGGGCACATGCCTGGGTTGTAGGCTCAATTCCCAGTAGGGGGAATGCAGGAGGCAGCTGATCAATGTTTCTCTCTCATAGATGTTTCTATCTCTCTCCCTTTTCTCTAAAATCAATAAAAACATATTTTCAATAGATATGTATATATACTTAGAATAAATAAAAATTTATAAAATAGCAAAGAAAACCAGTAATTTTGAAATAGTGCTGTCAAAATAAAAATGAAATGCACTTGTGATGTAGGAGTATATGTGCTCCTTAATGCATTGAACATGGTATAGTGAGAGATCTTATCATTTCCATAATCTCAGGATTTGTGACACAACTGTTATATGATTTTAAAATACCTGGTATGTTTACTGGTGACATAGTCCTAAGTCAGTGATGGCGAACCTATGACACGCGTGTCAGAGGTGACACACGAACTCATTTTTTTGGTTGATTTTTTTTTGTTAAATGGCATTTAAATATATAAAATAAATACCAAAAATATAAGTCTTTGTTTTACTATGGTTGCAAATATCAAAAAATTTCTATATGTGACATGGCACCAGAGTTGTTAAGGTTTTTCAAAATGCTGACACGCCGAGCTCAAAAGGTTCGCCATCACTGGTATATAATATAGAGAAATATACACACACACACACACACACACACACTAGTGGCCTGGTGCACTGGTGGGGGGCATGGCCTGCGGGGGATCAGCCCGCTGTGGGAGCATCGCTCATCCTGGTCATTCAAGTGACTGTGGACCTGCGCTCTGAGCAGCTGCTCCCTGGTCCAGCATCAGCACTTGCCTCTCCAGGGGATCCGGTCAGGGCTGGGCCTAGGAACAATAGCACTGAGAGGCGACGGAGTAGGCTTCAGTCCTTCGGTGGCCAAGAACCTGCCTCCTACCCTCCAGGGTCAGTTCTGCAAGCCCAGCAGTGGCACTGCACAGCTTGTGGTCATCCGGAGGAGGTGGCAGGGAGCGAGGAGGAGGAGCCTGGTGTGAGGAGGCGATGATTGTAGCCCAGGTTCCTATCCATAGGACCGGGATTCGTAGGCCAGGGGTTCGCAGAGGGAGCAACCACTCAGCTCATCCTGGTCATCTGAGCAGCTCTCCCACTGTAGTGGTGCACTGACCACCAGGGGGAAGCTCCTGCATTGAGCATCTGCCCCCGGGTGGTCAGTGAGTGTCATAGCAACTGTTCAACTGGTCGTTCTAGTTGTTCTGCCGTTGGGTCGCTGGGCTTTTACTGTATAGGACTAGGGGCCCGGCACACAAAATTCATGCTCAGGTACAGTCCCTAGGCCTGGCCTGTGATCAGGGCCATCTTCCCCAGCTGCAAGAAGCCAGCCCCTCCCCCCACTGCCACCCACCCCTGGTTCCCTGTTCACCATCAGGTGATTGGAGCCTGCTGGCCAGGGGAAGGGACCAAGAGGTGGTCAGTGCACCTCATAGCGACTGGTCAAGCGGTCATTCTGGTCATTCCACCATTCAGTCGATTTGCATATTACTCTCTTATACAGAGAGAGATAGGTGTCCTCCAATCCTTCCACTTCCAGGGAAAGGGGCAAAGGAGGGTTGCTGAAAGTGGTAAGAGAGCCCTGGCCGGTTTGGCTCAGTGGATAGAGCGTCGGCCTGCGGACTGGGGGGTCCCGGGTTCGATTCCAGTCAAGGGCATGTACCTGGGTTGCAGGCACATCCCCAGTGGGAAGTGTGCAGGAGGCAGCTGATTGATGTTTCTCTCTCATCGATGTTTCAAACTCTCTATCCCTCTCCCTTCCTCTCTGAAAAAAACCAATAAAATATATTTAAAAAAGAAAGAAAGTGGTAAGAGAGGAAGCAGGGTGAATTTTTTTTGGGGGGGCAGACTTTCCTCCTGATGAGGGGCTTCAAAGGACAGCAGCCTACTTCTGCTACCCTCTGTCTCCAGAGACACAATTTCTGATTGGCATCTGGCAGGACAGAGGAGTTGCAGGTACAGGACTGGAAGCACCTTTCTGCATGCAGCTCCCTGGAGAGTCTCTTCCGGCCAAGGAAGGCTTTGTTCTAACCATTTATCCTGGAGCCAGGGCTGCTGGGTGGTCTGGGGCAGGAGGGCAGAATGGAGGTGGGGCGGGAAAGGGCAGAAAAATGTATGGGGTAGAAGACTTGGGGGTGGGGGAGGGAGAGAGTGAAATCTGTGTGTGTTGGGGGGGAGGGCTGGTGCAGAAGGAGAGTTGGGGTCAGCACAGGAAGGTTTGGAGGTACTTGGGTATTAAGAGGGTCCAGCAGATGCCTGAATAGGGGAAAGGGTCTACGAAATCAGGTGGGGGTCTGTGAGGGTGAGTATAGACTAAGTCCCTTCTCCAGACCCTGTCATCCCAGGTGGCTAGTAGGAGGAGTCCATAGTGAGGCAGGGGCCCCTACAATTTGTGTCTGAGGCTCCGGAACATGTGGCCAACACACCCCACCCCTGCCACCCCTGCCGAAGTGCTGCCATTTGGAACGTATTTGCAGACACATGGACTGTTTTTAAGTTAGTGCTTTTCAATTCACTCTGTTTCCCACTTGTTTTTTATTGAAAAGGCAGATTCTGCTGGTGTGTGCTCCCTTATAGGGGCGACAGGGGTGTTCTCCACGGGCAGAGATCTGATGAGAGACAGAGACAAAAGGCCCAGCGAGACATGGGGAATGAGGAAACAGGATCAGACAGCAAGGAACAGGGAGAGAGATGCACAGGGCGAGACAGACACACACAGAGAACCCAGGAAGGCTAAGGGAGGAACTCAGCCCTAAGGGCAGAGCAAGTGTGCTGAGAAATCCTTCTTCGGGAAGGCTGATCCCTTCACCTCCCACTAAGGCCCCTGGGGCTGATCTTGCTCTTCTCTGCGCTCTGGTTCCCATCAGCGTAGACATGGCCTCAGGGAAAAGGCTGGAAGGATGTGGCGGGCAATGGACTGAGTACGCAGGAACAGGGTTGCTGAGGGCTAGGGATCTGAGACCAGACAGAGAGCGGAGGACCTGGAGGCGTTCCCTCCCAGGTCTCTGCACACATTCTATTTTTGAGCCAAGCCTAATCCTGAATCCCCTGCCCAGTCTCTGGAGTGTGGTGGCCCTGGCCTGCTGTGCAGCCTAGGGTGAGTTCCCTAACC
Source organism: Myotis myotis (assembly GCF_014108235.1). Classification (NCBI taxonomy): domain Eukaryota; kingdom Metazoa; phylum Chordata; class Mammalia; order Chiroptera; family Vespertilionidae; genus Myotis; species Myotis myotis. The sequence goes on along the minus strand of NW_023416346.1, from coordinate 106,153,003 downwards.
TCTCTGAGCCCTGGCTACACCACCTGCAGGAGAGGAGCACTGATGGCTGAGGTTCAGCGAGGAGACAGAGCATCATCTAGGACAGTGGTCGGCAAACCGCGGCTCAGGGGCCACATGCGGCTCTTTGGCCCCTTGAGTGTGGTTCTTCCACAAAACACCACGTGCGGGCGCGCACGTACAGTGCGATTGAAACTTCATGGCCCATGCGCAGAAGTCGGTTTTCGGCCTGGGTGAGTCTATTTTGATGAAGTGGTCTTAGAAGAAGTATGGGGTGTCGGTTGGTCGGGCAACAGGAGACGAGGCGCAGGGGAGGTACATTGTTTTGAGGTACGTTCACTGAGGTCGACCCCTTCCAACTCTCCCATCCACACTCCCCTATCTGAAACAAGTATACAAGATGAGTGTGGATGGGAGAGTTGGAAGGGGTCGACCTCAGCGAACGTACCTCAATCAGATTGAGGACGATTTTAGCAAAGGCCAGCTTAGGAGTACCCTAATTAAGTTAATAACAATGTACCTACCTATATAGCTTAAGTTTAAAAAATTTGGCTCTCAAAAGAAATTTCAATCGTTGTACTGTTGATATTTGGCTCTGTTGACTAATGAGTTTGCCGACCACTGACCTAGGACACTTCGGTTTGGCGGTTATATCCGAAATCCCAGGGATTTTTGGCCTTGGCCTCTGCCCCGGGCTCATGGGAAAGCCAGACGCTAGCACTTCCTTCCTTTGCAGCTGAGAACCATTTCATCTTCCCCCTCCCCCCGCCCCACTGCCCCTCCTCTCCTCATCGGTGCCTGGTACTTGTGAACCTTCCCAATGGCCAGTGTAGACACACAACCAAGGACACACAAAGATATCCCCAAGCCAGCACGTGGTGGCTGTAGACAGTTGAGCAAACACAGACATAGGACACAGGGTGCTGTGGACAGGGACAGAGCTTCCCTGGTGAGAAGGCTCATTCGGTGGCGGAGCAGCAGCTCTGTGGGCACATTCACCCCTGGCGCAGTTCCCAGGCCCTGAGTCAGTGAACTGAAAGCCCAGAATAATTAAAGCTAATTACATCCGCAAACATCCGCAGCAGAAGCCATGGGCCAGCCGCCCCTACCTCGCCCCAGCAAAGAGGCTTTGCTGGCACAGCTGGGGCTGAGTGCCTGGGGGAAGGATGCACAGGTGGAGAGCCTCAAACCCAGGGGTTGGGATGAGCCCTCCGCCTCCAGAGTGCCCCCCACAATTACACACTCCAGCAGGCACTATGGGCCGGGATGGCAGGTGGCGCCCAAGTTAGGAATTAAACCAGAACTTGGTCCGAGCTTCCCTTGGCCTTGTGCTGAGCAGGCCCTGGCAGCATGGGCCACAGCATTTGGGTCCTTAGGCTTCTATTATCTGGGCCTCCTGAGCATTCCAGTCGCTGTGAAGATTTGAAGATTTGAGACGGGGCTCTCCTTGTATCCTGCCCTGGGGAGTGCCTGTCTGGAGCTGAGGCTGTGGATGAGGAAGGGTCAGGGTCTGGTGCTTGGCTTTTGGTGATCAGTTTGTCTCTGCCTGGATGCGCCACAGGACCCCAAAAGAGTGACTTTTCTGAGCTTTCATTTGCGTGTCCACACTGTGCATGCCTCCTTTGAGAGGTGGAGTCCAAAGGGAAGGAGAAAGGTGTGAATTCCTCACTTGTGAATGAGGCTTTACACTTTGAACTGACAGCCTGAATCAGTGATTTAATTTTGTGGTTTCAGGAGCCTTTGGCTGGTTGGGTTGGAGTGGTGGTGGGGTAGGGTTTTACATTTCTACTAGTAGCCTGGTGCATGAAATTGGTGCACATTAAAAGGGGATTAACTAGAGGAAATATTTTAATATGGCTATTTGCCCTTTCTCTATGATAGAAGTGTCAGAGATGAAAGAAAATTAGTAAAATGTATATGAAAATCTCCCTCCTGTCAGAGCCCGAGGTGCACCATGGGACCCAGAGTCAAGTCCCTGCCCACCTGCGCACGCCTCGAAATCCCACGAAACCCAGACCCGGCCAGCCTCCCACCCCCGTCCAGCCCTGCCAGGTGGGGGATGCAGCCTCAGGTTCCCCGTCAAGCCCCGCTGGGCAGGGGACACAGCCTCAGGCCCCCCGCCCAGTGCCGGGTGGGGGACAGAGCATCAGGTCCCCCAGCCCTGGATCAAGGGCACAAGCGCCCAAGGGCATGAGGGCATGATAATATTTTGCATATTAGCTCTTTATTATATAGGATAGAGGCCTGGTGCATGGGTGAGGGCCAGCCAGCCTGCCCTGATGGGGGCCCCCCGATCAGGGTGGGGGTCCCTGCTGGGGGGTGGGGCTGGCCAGGTCATGGGGCCGCAGGCAGTTTGCCAGCCGGCCCCGCCCACAGTTGGGATGAGGGGGCCCACTGGGGGGCGGAGCCAGCAGGGGCAAGGGGCCATGGTCATTCTGGTCGTCCTGCTGTTTTGGTCATTGGGCTTTTATTATATAGGATTATAAACATGTCATATAGAGAAATATAGAAATATTTATATAGAAATATCTATATATAAATACATATCTATATAGAAAGAATACATATATTTGATGTAGATACTATTTTCATTGTTTTACAGAGGAGGAAACTGAGGCACAAAAGAGTGTAAATGAGTTGCTGCATTCATGTAACTTACTAGTGGCAGAACTTTGAACCATGCAATTTGTCTACAGAGACTTTGCTCTGTATCTCTGTGCCATACTCCCTCTTTAATGTTAAAAGAAACCTAGTGATCACAGCACCACAGAAAATATAAGGTATTACCTAATGTAAACTTCTGCTTTTTTCTATCTTCTCTTTCTCCTCACTATTATCTACTTAGTTTGGCTGTCAAATGCCTGAAACTATGGCCAGATGGTTTTACATCCCTTTTTTGAAAATTCTCTAACACAGTAACAGTATATGGTGGCTTTTGGACTTCATTTGTGTTCCACCCTCTCCTAGTTTGTCTCAATGAGAAAGCCAGGAAGCATAATGTCAAAGCTTGCCTGAAATCAAATTTTTATTTTGCTGTCTTGTTCCCCTCACCAGTGTGGTCTGTCACATAGATGTAAACGCATAAAAACCAATCAGGTGCCACTGGTCTTTCAAGTGTTGGTGCTCTTTGAGAGGACAGGAATGGATTGCAAAAGCAGGGATTTGAGGCACTTCAAAGAGAGTAGAATGGAACCTGTCACGGTCCTTTGGATCCTGCTCGCTGCTTTTACTATCTCTGTTTTCCCAGATGGCTCTGACAGCTCTAGCCATTTTCATAGTGTTACCCTCCAGGAGTTGTGAGTACTGGACCTTTTCTTCCTGCCTATGTCCCTCAAATCAAGATATGTACCAATTGTAGCCCTGACTGCAACTCCGATGATTGTATGCATGTAACTAAGTCAATGAGTGATGTATGCACGTGATCGGTTGCCTCATGTATGAATAGTTACCAGGGATAGAACCCACACCTGGGTTCTATCAGGTGTGGATTCTATCAGATAAATGTATGCATGCAAATAAGTTAATGAGTATACTGCATTTTCTGTTTTACGTAAGACGATCCAGCACTGGCCTCCAGATCAACACATGGCATACAGCAGCAATACTGAATGGAAGAAAAAATATGTACAAAAAATAAGAATTTTTCTAAATATTAAAAGATGTGTTTGGTAATGCAATAATAGGTATGCAATAAAAACAAGAACTCTACCCAGGAAGATTTACAAGCTGAAGAAAAGCATAAATTTTACAACTGTATGTACTCTGTCAGGATGAACACACTCCTGAAATTCCAAGGTTTAATATGAGGCCCATATTTAATTGACACAATATTAATTTGTAAATTTTTATTATGGTTTAGAGACGCAGTTCTTCCTGGGAGTGCAAGGCAGGCTGTAAATGCTGTATTAAATATAAATTCAGGTTACTTTACAAAGAAGTCTCTAGTGGCCAATGAATTCATCCTTGACATTTTGTTTAAAGTCTTTTTATCTGAATTTTGAACTGCCTGGATATATTTTTGCATTTATATTGAAAAAATAATACTGTGTGTGTGTGTGTGTGTGTGTGTGTCTTGCTTAGCCAACCAAAAAGAATGTGTGCATCAGCCTGTGTTGCCAAATAGTTAGAGCATCATTCCACACACTGGCTTGATTCCTGGTCAGGGAACATACCAAGGCTGTGGGTTCTATCCCTGGTGACAGTGCATACATGAGGCAACTGATCACATCCATGTTTTTTGCTCTTTCTCTCCCTCTCGTTTCCTCTCTCTCTGGAATCAATGAAAAAAATGTCCTCAGGTGAGGATTAAAACTAAATAAATAAATAAAATGAAAATAATTTGTGTATGTTGTGATTGTTTATAGCCTAATGAAAATGTGATTTGACAAGCTTTTCTCATGTAAGGCATTTACATCGAATCTCAGATATAGGAATTTATTATAAAACTAGAGGCCCAGTGCATGGATTCATGCACCGGTGGGGTGGGGTCCCTCAGCGTGGTCTGCGGGAATGAGGCCTAAATCGGCAGTCCAACCCCACCTGCCACTCCTGCCTACCACTCCTGCTCATCCTGGTCCCGCTTTGCCTGCTGCCACCGCCACTCTGTAGGCTCGCTGCTGCTCCACTGTGGTCTCTGGGCTTCAGTGGCCAGCCATGAGCCCAGTGTCTGGCACTCGTCTGTCAGCTGAGTGGGGCTCCCACTGTAGGAGCACACTGACTACCAGGGTGCAGCTCCTGCATTGAGCACCTTCCCCTGGTGGTCAGTTGCATCATAGCTACTGGCCGGTCCTCCAGTCACTTAGGCTTTTATATATATAGATATTTTATTCAAACATCATGCATTTTTTAGAAACTCTCTCAAATGTAAAGCAGTCTTCAAAAATGCTTTCCTAATATTTGAGCGATTAAACATAGCCTACTGGAATTGGTAGGGATAGAAGATCCTTTATCAATTCTGAAGGCCTTACAATGAAGTTAAGAAGCCATCACCACAATGCAGTGGATCCAACCAAATGAGCATGATTGCATCTGATACTTGTGAAAGCTACTCTACTAAAATATATTTGACACATTAGTCATACTAGTAGAATGATTGGTGTATTAGTCAGGGTTCTCTAGAGAAACAATGAATATGACATATCCTATATAATAAAGAGATAATATGCAAATGGTAATCACGCCATAACGGCTCAGACACTCAACACTGGGGAGCGAGGAATGGGGACCAGCCAGGCATAAATGAGCTTACAAGAGAGGAATGGGGACCAGCCAGGCTGTGGCCTGGGAGAGGGACAAGCCGCCCGCCCCGCGGTCCCAGGCGCCAGCGGCTGCACCTGCACCTGCAGCCTGGGAGAGGGACAATCTGCATGCCCCACAGTCCCCATGGTCCTGGGTGCCAGTGGCTGCACCTGCAGCCTGGGAGAGAGACAATATGCACACCCCACAGTCCCGGGCGACAGCGGCTGCATCTGCACCTGCAGCCCACCCCACGGTGCTGGGTGCCAGCACCTGCGCCTGCGGCCCAGGAGAGGGACAAGCCACCCACCCTATGGTCCCAGGTGCCAGTGTCTATGGCTGCAGCCCAGGAGAGGAACAAGCTGTGCACCCTGCGGTCCCGGGCACCTGCGGCTGCAGCCGGCCCGAATCCTGAGTGCCTGCGGCCAGCCAGAGGGAGAGAAGCCCAGATCCCAGGTGCCTAAGACCGGCTGGAGGAGGGAATCCTGGGTCCCAGGTGTGGGGCAAGGCAGATGCGGTTAGGGGCAATCAGGCCAGCAGGGGAGCAGTTAGGGGCAATCAGGCGAGTAGGGGAGCAGTTAGGGGCAATCAGGCAGGAAGGCAGAGGTGGTTAGGGACAATCAGGCAGACAAGCAGAGGAGTGGGGGCTATCAGGCAGGCAAGCAGGCGAGCAGTTAGGAGCCAGTGGTCCCGGATTGTGAGAGGCAGTCGGATATCCCCCTATGGGTCCCCAACTGGAGAGGGTGCAGGCCGGGCTAAGGAACCCCCACCCCATGCACAAATTTCATGCACCGGGCCTCTAGTAGAAATATATAGAAATAAATTTATTATGGGGCTTGGCTCATGCAATTATGGAGGCTGAGAAATCCCATGATCTGTCATCTCCAAGATGGAGACTCAGGAAAGCTGAACCTGAGGCCTGATACCAGAGGAACCAATGGTGTAATCCCCTGTTCCAGGTAGACATGAGAACCAGCAACACTGTTGTCTGGGGCAGGAAAGATGAACATCCAGCTCAAGCAGAGAGCAATTCACCTTTCCTCGGCCTTTTAGTTCTATTGAGGCCCTCCATGAATTAGATGATACCCACCAGCACTGCTGAATGCTCAGGCTACTGATTCAAATGCTAACCATATCCAGAAACATCCTCACAGACGTATCCAGAAATAATGTTTTATGTGGGCAGCCCTTAGCCCCGTCAAGTTGACATAAAATTAATCATCACATGGAGATTATGTATAGAAAATACTACAAAATCATTGCCACTTGTAGAAGGACTTAAAAAGTAGACAGACAGCCCTAGCTGGTTTGGCTCAATCGATAGAGCATCAGCCTGCGGACTGAAGGGTCCCAGGTTCGATTCCAGCCAAGGGCATGTTGCCAGGGTTGCAGGCTCGGTCCCCAGAAAGGGGCGTACAAGAGGCAGCGAATCAATGATTCTCTCTCATCATTGATGTTTCTATCTCTCTCTCCCCCTCTCCCTTCCTCTCTAAAATCAATAAAATACATTTTTTAAAAGTAAAATAAAAATTACATAGACAATGAGCCAGCTGTGATTCCAAGATGGCTGCAGAGTAGCTGGAAGCTCCATCCACTTGCTCCCGGCCCCAGATCAGACTCTCAGCTAAACTACAGAGCAATCAACTTGAAAAACCAGTTGAAGTGTAGCTGTTCTGAAATATAAACAGGGAGCATGGAGGAAGACAGGAGCAGATTGGTAGGAGGGATGAAGATGCAGAGAGGGTGAGCACCTCTCAAATGTGCAGTAGCTGAGAAGCCAGAGGGATATCACAGCTGCAGGGCTCTCTCTCCCTGGGAGAGTGGGGTCTCAGCCCCACACAGGGATCCCCAATCCAGAGTAACAGAGGCAGGAAGAGTAGCCCATGTAGCATCAGGCGGTAGGAATCAGTGGGGATTCTGTCCACCTGGGAGACTTGTACCACACCATCCCAGGGAAGGAGCATTCATATTCATAAAACACCAGCCTGGGAAGTTCACTCTGGGCTGTGACTGCTGGAGAGGCCTTGCAGCTGTGCTCAGTTCCAGCAGAGGGGTCTGCTCTGTACACCCAGCATTGACTTTGAGGGGCCCTGTATTCTCTGGAAGGGCTTTGGGAAAAGAACTGGTCAGTGACTAAACTGTGTGGCTTGGGAAAGAAGATCAGTCTTGCCCACCTCAAGTGCACAGGCGGCACCCCTACCCCCATCCTGCTGGTGGGAATATAAATTGGTACAGCCACTATAGAAGACAATATAAGGCTTCTCAAAAAGCTAAAAATAGAACTACCATATGATCCAGAAATTCCACTTCTGGGTATTTAACTAAAGAATATAAAACTAATTAGAAAATATATATGCACCTCTATGTTCACTGCAGCATTGTTTACAATAGTGAAGATACAGAAGCAACCTGTGCCCACCAATAGATGGATAAAGAAAATGTGATTATATATATATATATATATATATATATATATATATATATATATATGAAATTCGTGCATGGGTAGGGTCTCTAGGCCTGGCTGGTGATCAGGGCCGATCTGTGGGGCAACCGGTGGGGTGATCAGGGAGGCCCCCGCTGGCACCCACCTTGGCCAGCCTGACACTGCCCACTAGCCAACCCTGCCCCCCCGCCGCCGCCACCAGTCGCCTCCCTCTATGGGGCGACCGACAGGGTGATTGTGGGGCCCCCACTGGCACGCATCTTGACTGGCTTGGGGCCTGTGGGATGGGGGAGCTCCTGCATTGAGCGTCTACCCCCTGGTGGTCAGTGCACGTCATAGCAACTGGTCATTCTGCCATTCGGTTGATTTGCATATTAGGCCTTTATTATATAGGATATCCTCAACCATAAAAAAGAATGAAATCTTACTATCTTCAACAACATGGATGAACCTTGAAGGTGAAATAAGTCAGATGGAGAAAGACAAATACCATATTATTTCTTTCATATGTGGAACCAAAAAAAAAAAAAACACCTAAAAAAATAACACCAAATCCATAGGTATAGAGAACATACTGATGATTATAAGAGGAAAAGTGTGTTGTGGGGGGGAGGTGAAATGGGTGAAGGGGATCAATTGTATGATGAAAGATTGTAACTAGACTTTAATGGTGATCACTTTGTAGAGCAAGCAGACATCAAATTACAATGTTGTACACCTGAAACTTATATGATGTCATATACCTATTTTATCCCAATAAAAAATTAGAGCTTTTTCAAGGCATAAATTCTTATTTAGGATAATCAAATATAAATCAGATTAAGATAAATGAAATTTTGTTTATTTAATATTCCAAAAGTTTAGTTGTATTTGGATATTTTATTATTTTATTTATTTACTAGAGGCCCAGTGCACAGATTCATGCACAGGTGGGGTCCCTCTTGGTGGCCTGCAGGGATCAGGCTGAAACCCACAGTCCAACACCGCCTGCAGCTCCTACCTGCCACTGCCGCTCCTGCTCATCCAGGCCCCACCGTGCCTGACGCAGGTTCACGCCCAATCAGTCCCAATCAGGAGAGGCTCATGCTGCCTGCTGCAGCAGCACTTGCCAGCCATGAGCCCTGCCTCTGGCGCCCTCCCAAGGGGAGTGGCCTGTGGGATTGGGCTGAAACTGGCTCTCTGACATCCCCCAAAGGGTCCTGGATTGCGAGAGGGCACAAGCCAGGCTGAGGGACCCCACCGGTACACGATTGGGCCGGGGAGGGACCGCGGAAGGGCTCCAGGGCATGTCCGGCCCATCTCGCTCAGTCACAATCAGTGGACCCCAGCAATGAGCTAACCTACTGGTCAGAGCATCTTCCCTCTGGTGGTCACTGCACGTTATAGCAACTGGTTGATCGGTCAACTGTCTGACCCCTGGTGGTCAGTGCACATCATAGCAACTGGTCAACCAGTTGACTGTCTGCCCCCTGGGGTCAATGCATGTCATAGCGAGCCGTTGAGCAGCCTAAGCATATCATTAGCACATTACGCTTTGACTGGCTGTTCGGTTGTTCTGCCGTTCTATTTGCATATCACCCTTTTATTATATAGGATTTATTTATTTATTTATTTAAAGTGTGTCAATTCTATTGTTAAAACCAGATATTCATTTTGATTCTTCTAAAAAACAAACACTAAAGAATAAAAGAATTTATATCAACAAATATTTTCTTCTTTTTTCTAACAGAAACTACTAGACGCTTTGGGTAAGAGCACACTTACTTTTCCATCCCAATCCCCACAATGACATACTTTCTTTTCACATATCATATTCATGTTTAACCCAGCACTTTGTTTAGAATAATTTTCAGTAATGGACCAAGCAGGAAAAGCACAAGGGCTTTAAAAATTATTGTGAGTGCCCTACCCGATAGAGCATCAGCCCATGGAATGAAGGATCTCAGGTTCAATTCTGGTCAAGGGCACGTACCTAGGTTGCAGACTTAATCCCCAGCCCTGGATTAGGGGGTGAGAACAGGAGGCAACCAATTGTTATGTCTCTCTCACATCCATGTTTTTCTCTCTGTGTCTCTCCCCGTCCCTTCCACTCTCTCTAAGAATCAATGGAAAAATATCCTCGGTGAAGATTAAAAAAAAAATTTATTGTGAGTGAAAACAACAAAATAACATTAAAAGGCTGTCCATTTATTACAATTTACTATGGTAAGACATTTTGGTGTTGGAATAAATATTTCTTTCTTATTATGTTTTTAATTTACAGTAGGCAATGTTGTATTTACATACTAAGTTAGCACTTACATATTGAAATGCCAGCATCATTTACTAGAATATAGTAGAGGACAATCATTCCCATTTTATGCCTGAAGCAAATCACCACACTGTCAAAGGTCAATTTCATACAAGTGAACTTTTGAGAATACGTTTTCAATTCTGTTTAGAAATAGTTATTTTTTTCCCCTTCACATTTGTGTAGCATTCAAATTTCACCTGTAGGAATGATATCACCAAAATAGTGACATAAGTAACTCCAGCCTCCTCACCTGCCCCTCTCTCCCTCACCCTCCAGAAGGGTCAACAACTAGATAGCTATCACAAACAAAAACAGATCTGGGAGAGCTCTAGAATCCTATTAAGAAATTTTAGAAACACAGTAAGACAAAATACCTGAGAATAATCTCAAGAGAAGAGGAGGAACAAAGCTTGATTTTGCCAGGATCATCCCATCCCCCAAGCTAGAATTGTTCAGCGCCAAGAGGGAACTCCCCAGCTAGAAAGAGCTCCCCTCATCAGGAAAGGAAGAGCAGGTATGTCACCAGCTTCTCCCATCTATTGAGGCACTGCACAATGGTCCTACTTTGGTTTAACCCCCTCCTGACCAGAAAGCTGAGATGTATAGAGATGGCTAAGAGCAAGGAAGAAAAGCAAGGGCTACTAACAGCAGCCACCAGCAGGAACTATTGCAGTTAACACTGCAGACAAACCCAGGATATTTTAAGATTGATGAAGCCTATGACTAACACAGCCACAGTGGACTACCTACATATTCATCAAACTCTCACCCCACAGGTATTCACATTCACTGATGCCAGCCACCTGAGTCTCTCCCTGCTTCCCTGCTCCCAGGCCCTGTGGGAACACAGGAACAACACTAGCAGCCAGCTCAGGCCTCTGTAGCTGCGAGAGTGCAAGACACCAGTCTACACCACAGCAGCTAATGCCTACTCCCTTGCACATGTTCAGAGCTAGCCCCTCCAGCTGTGCACTTGCAAATGCCTGGCTCAAACTCCCATCACCAGGTTCCACTACAGTGTGCACACCCCCCAGGGGGACAGTGTGCAACCATAAGAGAGCATTCTCAATAGCCTGGGCCCCCACAGCTACTTGTGGGCCCAGATTATGCCATGTCTTCTATCACTGGCCTACACCACCATGCTCACCTATAGCTAGCCCTTCCAGATGTGCACCTACATAGCCTCGCACAAACCCCCCATCACAAGCTTCCACAACAGAATGAATGTATGGTGAGGGGCAGGGGAAGTATGTAGTTTGGAGAGCATGCTAATAGTAGGTACTATTACTATAATACTTTCAACAAAAAAAGATAATTTTTAAAATATAATAGGTACAAAGGCCCTTGAGGAATTAGAGGAATAGCAAGGAAACCAATGTGGCTGAGGTGCCTTGACTCAGAAGTTTCAAGAAAGACAGTAGGGAATGAGGTCAGAGGAAGCAGAAGTCAATCCCCAAGTCTATGAATTATGATAAAGATATGACTTTGATTCTCGGTGTGATGGAAAGTGTGGGGAGAATTGAGAGGAAAGGAGTGATATAATTTCATTTATTTTTAAGAAGGATCACTTTGTGTGTATATAGAGACTGCGGGAGTGATGGAAAGAGTGAACATAGGAGACAGGTAAGAAAGATACAGGAACAGTCCAAGTAAAAGGTGATCATTGCTTGGATAGGGGAAATTGAGGTGGAGGTCTTAGGAAAGGAGAAAATTAAAGATTAATTTGGAAAACAGAAACAACAAATTTGCCTGTAATTGGATATGGAAAATAAATGAGTGAGAGGAATTCTGGATGAAGCCTAGGTTTTGGCCCTGAGCAAGGGGTGAATTATGGCATTTGCCATCTTCTGAACAAAGAAACACTGGAAAATGAGCAGATTTGGATTGATTTTTACCATGCTGATTTTGAAACTGGCATTAGATAGCAAAGTGGAACTGTCTAGTAATCCTTTAGTTATGAGTATGAAGTTCAAGGAAGTGTTCAAGGATGGAGACTTCCATTTGAATCACCAGATATTTTTGTGTGTCATTTGGGGTTGTTGAACTGGATGATATCACTCCATTCAGTTATTCTAAACCTGAAACACATTCAATTCACTGGGGGAGATTTCAAAAAAAAATACTGATGCCCTCCCCCAATTCACCAGACAACTGAATCCAAATCTCTGCAGGGGGAGCAGGGTATTGGAGAATTTTTAAATCTCTTGTGAAAACATTCAAAATGGTGCTGGGAAGCCATGAAGGGAGAGTTGCCATGCACTACCACTCATCACAGCTTACATAACCAGCAAAAAGAAGAAAGGTTTCTTCCCTGCTTGCCTCAGCAACAGCAACTATCCTCCACTTGCCGCCAATAAGAAACGGTCACAGCCTCGAGCTCTTCTTCCCCACCAATGGACTCCTGTTCAAGCCTCCCCCGTTCCCCCCTGGAACCCAATAAGTGCTAAATTCCTTCAGCATTGCCTATGGTTCACCATAGTTCACACATCCCAAGCTGAAATCCCTAAATAAACTCAATAACCTATTGTTTCATTTTTAAGGTTGACACTCTGATGTGCAACCAGGTTTAAGAACCAGTGACTTATTGAAATGGTGTGGGTAAAGGTCTCAGCTCTTGGCACTCCAAAATTTAGACATCTATATAAGCAGGTTACAACAAAGTAAGCTAGAAATAAGTAGCCACCAAGGCACTGGGAAAATTAGTGTCCCATGAGCCAAGAAAAGAAAGTGCTTCAAGAAGGACAGATGAACTCAATCGAATGACATTGAGAGTTTGATTAAGGTGAGGACTGAGTGTTGTCCAGTGGATTTGAAAACATGAAGGTAGCTATACCAAGTGGGTTTATACAATAGATAGACACTAAAGACTGATGTCAGGCATTCAAGAGAGGGAAGTAAAGAGAGGAAGTAACAGCATCTCTTTGCCATGTCCATTTGTCAGTTCTTTGCCCATTTTCAGGGCCTAGTTAAAAGGCCCAGAAACGTCCACTAATTTCACCAGCTGGAGGCAATGTCTCTATTGTTCAATTTCCACTTTCCTTGGAGATACCAACTTGAATTCTCATTTTATATAATAAAGAGCTAATATGCAAATGGTCATCACGCCTTCATGCTGTCACGTTGTAATGGCTCAGACACTCAACACTGGGGAAAGAGGGATGGAGAGCAGCCAGGCACAAATGAGCTCGAGAGAGAGGAATGGGGACCAGACAGGCTGCGGCCTGGGAAAGGGACTAGCCGCCTGACCCACAGTCCCAGACACCAGCGGCTGGGGCTGCAGCCTAAGAGAGGGACAAGCCGCCCACCCCGTGGTCCTGGGCGCCAGCGGCTGCGACTGTGCCTGTGGCCCGGAAGAGGGACAAGCCACATGCCCCCAGTCCCAGGCAACAGCGGCTGTACTTGCGCCTGCAGTCCAGGAGAGGAACAATCCACATGCCCCATGGTCCCCGTGGTCCCGGGTGCCAGTGCCTGCAGCTGCAGCCCAGGCAAAACCACCCACCCACGGTCCCCTGCAGCTGCAGCCACCCCGGGTGAAGCTGCTCCAGGTCCTGGGTGCCTGTGGCCGGCCAGAGGGAGGGAAGCCCGGGTCCTGGGTGCCTGTGACCAGCTGGAGGAGGGAATCCTGGGTCCCAGGTGTGGGGCGAGGCAGAGGCAGTTAGAGGTTATCAGGCCGGTAGGGGAGCAGTTAGGGGTGATCAAGCAGGCCAACAGAGGTGGTTAGGGGCGATCAGGCAGGCAGGCAGGCAGTCAGTTAGGAGCCAGAGGTCACGGATTAGGAGAGGCAGTCGGACATCCCCCAAGGGGGTCCAGGATTGGAGAGGGTACAGGCCGTGCTGAGGGACCCCCCCCCCATGCATGAATTTCATGCTCCAGGCCTCTAGTTATTTATGCTCTTTGTGAAGAGGAATCACCTTTAGTTCATCTTTCTATGCCCCACAGTGAAGGAGTAATAGGTTCTCAGTAATTGTTCACTCAAAATTCAGGAAAGTAAAAGCTTTGAAATGTGCTGCAAAACCAATAAGTGTTACTGAAGTACTGAGCAGAGTTCTAATGTCACATACCAGAAAGGGAAGATGCTGAAATTCACTTGGCTGTTTTGAGTAAATGTGAAATATTGGGAGAGGAAGAAGGCAGAAGCAATCCAAGAGCTAAAAAAATACTTTTCTTAATTATTTCTAATGCTACCTTCATTATTGAGCATGGTGAGGCACTAAATGAGTTATATGACAAGCCACTGACCCATGCATAGATGACAACAAACCATGCATTCTCATCTTAATCATATGTACACAACAGGCCTCACACTTGAACCCCCAGCTCTGTCTAAAACCAGGTCATTGCCCAGAAAATGCTCCATTTGTAGTTAAGAAACTGCATGGTCATACTTTTTGTTTGTTTTTACTTCTCAATAATATATATTTTATAACACGGGCAATTTTTGTAAAATCTGCCTAAATAAGTTAGTGAAAAATAATAACACAGAGGACATGGAGATTGGCAATAAGTATATATCCAGTCACAAAAACATGGCATCTATTCTATTTTTCAGTGGCTTTGAATGTCCCAGAAGTGCTTAGTATTTACATAATTTTCTCTTTTAGTTGTCTTTAGTCTGTACCCAATAATAATTTTCAATTTAATGTTTTGTAAATTAAATGTATCTCAAATATATGTATAGACATTGGCTAGATTTTGTTTTTTAAAAGTCTTACTGGACAAGATTGTCTCTTTTGAACCCCCGAGGCACTACACTCCCCTCCACTCCATAGACATGAGTACAATTGCTTCAGCTGTCACCTGTGAATTTTTCCCCCCAAATAAAAAGTCTTTCCCCAAAATGATGAATAATCTCAAATGAGTAGATGATTTATTCTATCTTCCTTTTTTAAAAATGAGATACACTGCCCGGCTGGCGTGGCTCAATGGTTGAGCGTTGTCCTATAAACCAGGAGGTCACAGTTCAATTTCCGGCCAGGGCACATGCCCAGTTTGTGGGATAGATCCCCAGTGTAGGCGTGCAAGAGGCAGTGGATCAATGATTCTCTCATCATTGAAGTCTCTATTTCTCTCTCCCTCTCCCTTCCTCTCTGAAGTCAATAAAAATATATTTAAAAAATGAGATACAGGAAAACTAAACCAGAAAAAAATCTTTTCCCCCAATTGTGGGAAAAAATTAAGAATGCATTTCTTATGAAAGAGCTCCATAAAAAAATTAACTGCTAACTAAAACTAGAAATGAATTTTGAGCTGTCTTTCTCTAAATATATATGCTCCTTATTTTAACACTAGAGGCCCAATGCATGAAATTTGTGCATGGTGCAGTTCCTAGGCCTGGCTGGCGATTGAAGCACAAGTGTCTGGCATGGAAGGGTAGGTCCCAGCTAGTCTTTGGGCCCTGGAGAGCACCTGAACCCCTGTTTGCACCCACGTTGGCCTGGCACTGCCCGCTCACCTGTTCCACCATCCTTCCACAGACCCACTCTCGTCAGGGCCTATCGGGGCCAGCAGTGATTCCACTGCCGCCCAATGCCAGTGCCATGTCATCAATGCCCATCATGTTCCATGTCGCCCCCTGGTGGTCAGTGCATGTCATAGTGAGCGGTCAAACTCCGGGTCTCCCTGTCGAACGACCACCCGAGGGAATAATTTGCATATTAGGCTTTTATTATATTCTAGAGGCCGGGTGCACAAAAATTTGTGCACTCGGGGGGAAGAGGGGGTCCCTCAGCCTGGCCTGTGCCCTCTCGCAGTCTGGGAACCCTCGGGAGATAACGACCTGCTGACTTAGGCCTGCTCCCGGGTGGCAGAGGGCAGGCCCAATCCCTAGGTGCAGCCCCTGGTTGGGCTCAGAGCAGGGCCAATTGGGGAGTTGGGGCGCCGCCCCCTGTCATGCACAGAGCAGGGCAGATCGGGAGGTTGCGATGCCACCCGCAGTCACGCTCAGGGTAGGGCTGATTGGGGGGCTGGGGCACCGTCCCCTGTCACACTCAAGGCAGGGTCCATGGGGAGGTTGTGGCGCCACCCCCTGTCACACACAGAGCAGGGCCAATCAGGGGTTTGGGGCGCTGCCCCTTGTCACTCACACAGCAGGGCCCATCAGGGGGGTTGGGGCTCCGTACCGTCACACACAGAGCAGGGTTGATCAGGGGGTTGGGGAGCTCCCCCCTGTCACGCACAGAGCAGGGCCCATCAGGGGGTTGGGGAGCTCCCCACAGTCACTCACAGAGTAGGGCCGATAGGGGAGTTGGGGCACTGCCCCCTGTCACACACAGAGCAGGGTGGATCAGGGGGTTGGGGCGCTGCCACTGTCACACTCAGGGCAGGGCCGATGGGGAGGTTATGGCTCTACCCCATCACACACAGAGCAGGGCCCGTGGGGGGTGGGGAGGGTTGGGGCGCCGCATCCTGTTGGGACGCCGCACCCTGTCACACACAGAGCAGGGCCGATCAGGGGGTTGGGGCACCGCAGCCTGTCACACACAGAGCCGCAGGGCAATCAGGGGGTTAGGGAGCTCCCCACTATCAGGCACAGAGCAGGGCTGATCAGGGGGTTGGGGCGCCTTCCCCTGTCACGAACAGAGCAGGGCCGATAGGGAGGTTGTGGCCCCACCCCCTGTCACACACAGAGCCGCAGGGCAATCAGGGGGTTTGGGCCCTGCCCCCTGTCATGCTGATCCCAGTGCTGGGAGGCATATTACTCTTTTACTATATAGGATAGAGGCCTGGTGCACATGTGGGGGCCGGCTGGTTTGCCCTGAAGGGTGTCCTGGATCGGGGGGGGGTCCCCACTGGGGTGCCTGGCCAGCCTGGGTGAGGGGATGATGGCTGTTTGCAGCTGGTCACACACCCTTCAGGGTGGGGGTCCCCACTGGGGTGCCTGGCCAGCCTGGATGAGGGGGTGATGGTTGTTTGCAGCTGGTCACACACCCTTCAAGGTGGGGGTCCCCACTGGGGTGCCTGGCCAGCCTGGATGAGGGGGTGATGGTTGTTTGCAGCTGGTCACACACCCTTCAGGGTAGGGGTCCCCACTGGGGTGCCTGGCCAGTCTGGGTGAGGGGCTGAGGGCTGTTTTCAGGCTGGCAGGTGACTGAAGCTCCCAACCGATCCTTTTTTTCTTTTTTCTTTTTTTTTATTCTGGGCTAGCTTTAGCTCTGAGGCTCCAGCTCTTAGGCCTCCGCTGCTGAAAGCAGGTTTCTGGCCTTTGTTTACCTTCTGTATTTGAAACAATGTTGCGATCCTCCTGGCTGAAGCCCGGCGACTAAAGCAGGTTTCTGGGGTTTTGTTTAGCTTCTATATTTCTAACATAGTTGCTTAGAGTTGCAGCTCAGAGGCCGGCAGTGGCAGGCGGGGAAAGTTTCAGTCCTCTGTCACTGAAACA
This sequence comes from Myotis myotis, assembly GCF_014108235.1. Classification (NCBI taxonomy): domain Eukaryota; kingdom Metazoa; phylum Chordata; class Mammalia; order Chiroptera; family Vespertilionidae; genus Myotis; species Myotis myotis. Next base: position 106,135,654 of record NW_023416346.1, on the reverse strand, counting down.
AGCAAGCCTCATGTTCGCTTCCAGCTGCCTGGCTGCCGGCCGCCATCTTGGCTGACAGTTAATTTGCATATTGCCCTGATTAGCCAATGGGAAGGGTAGCGGTCATACGCTAATTACCATGTTTCTCTTTTATTAGATAGGATGATATGTTTACTTGAAAGAATATGCTAAATCTGTTTAATGATTCAGGACTATTTTTTCTGAATCAGAGCCATGAATTTCCCTTCTGATATTACTCATAATGCAGATAAAATTATATATTGCACAACATAGTGCTTACTCTAACTAGTGAGGACTAAAGGGAAAATTATTACTCACTAGAAATAATTATCAATGCTTAGATATGTATGTATTACACAGAATATAGTTATTCTTCATAACAGAATACCCACAACGCAAATAAGATATTAGTTTCATGCACTTTTATTCTGGTAAAACTACACATGAAAATAAAATCTTGGGCTGCTGTGAAAAATACTATATAAATTCCTGTCTCACAGAGATCTTAAAATGTTTCTGATTTTATTAAATCTGATAGTTTTCATAATATCAAAGAATCTCTGGTATATGTTGGAATGCCCTTACTTTCTATCTAGTCCAGCCTCAAAATCAACAAGGAATCTCCTTATAGCAAACTTGAAAGGTGTTCATATAGCACCTGAAACCTTACCAGCAACATGAAGCTCATGACTTTGTTAGGCAGTCCAATCCACTGTTACAAGCTCTAATTGTTATAAGGTTCTACCACAAATATTAAAATCATGAGCCTGAGTTACAATTAAGGAAGCCAGTCCAGATAGCACTGGCCTTCATCATTTAACACTAAGGAAATATCCTTAGGTCCTTTGCTGTTAAAAATTGCAAAAAGATTCTTTTTAACAAGCCCTGAATCAAAAACTTCTAATTGTTTGTTTTGTTGTTGTTGTTTTTAATATTTCCATGAGATAGAGTTATGATTTATTAGAACATATTCCATGACAAATCATATTACATACCCATTTTCTGAAAGACATCCATGAGACCACCAAAGGACAAACTACAGAGGTACCTCTGAGAAGCCCAACAAATAAGTTAGCTATCCCAAGTGGAAGGCTGGATAAAAGAGGAGCATGAATTTGTGAATAAAAAAAAATTGCACAGCAATCACCAAGAGGGGCGCGCGTGAGGAAGGGCATCCTGTATAAAGGAGAATGGCCACTGCTTGTTCCCAGGACAGGCTGTGGGTAACTGTGCGGGGTGTGGGGGGGTGCACCTCCTCTGTGTGGACACAGCAGGCTCTCAAGGCAAGGGCCAGGTGGGAACCCTACTGCCTGTCACACACATAAACATCAGGTGGGGGTTGGGACATAGGCACACAGGACTCCTGTACTCTATCCACATCAGCTAAATGTAACCAGGGAGACACACATCACCCACTGCCTGCCCCATATTCCAGCACGAGGGCTTCTGGGTCTGGCCTCAGTGATTTCTCCCCCAGCAGTAGGTCCTGTCCTGCAATTCACAATCTCAAAGATGTAGATTTTGGCAAAAAGTTACACCCAGCTCATTTGTTTCACCTCCTACTTTACCACTGCACCCTGTCCTTAGCTTCACATATGTGTGTGTACATGTGCACATGTGTGTACATACATACATAGATATATGTGTGAATATATGTTGAGTTCATAAGAATATTTATTACTTAGGAAGGCTTTGATTTTAAAAACTTCAGATAACTGGTGTATATAAAACGGCAACTTAATATGACATTTGCAAATGTAGTTTACAATTGTTTCAAAGTGTTTTTAAGTGGGACCAAGTATTTTCCAAAAGTCTTTTAAAAGCGATTCTTACATTTTCTAGATTCTGAACAGTAAAATAATAAGTTTTAAAGAGACACCTAAAGCCCATGGAAGAATCAGGTGCTTTCATTTCTGACTTTCCTAAATTAAGCATCAGTGTTAAAAAAAAAAAACACAACATATTAACCCAATGCATATTATTTTCAGAATATAAAGGCCACCTTGAGAAGTCATGCGCAGACAGGCATATGCACGCAAACACAGCCTCACATTTTACATCTCATTAGTAGGATAGTTTAAGGGCACTAACTATTTCTTCTTTGACTTTGTACTCATAGTTTCTAGCCCAGTATCTTCCTGCTTGGTGTTCAGTGTCTTCCTCCTGGTATATGCTAAAGGAATGATGCTCCCAGGAGATAGGCGGGCAAGCTCTTTGGTAAGGTACTACTGTATCCTGCACAGCTATCTGTCCTCTCCCTGCTCTGACTCTGTGTTGAGAAGAGGAACTGATATCCTTATTCTTCCCTACATCAATGGGAGCACTGTTCTTCCCAATATATAAAGGGTGGCTTAATGCAATGTTGTATTTCCTATTTCCCATGTCTGGGGGCTTTAACGATTGCCCATAAATTTCACCTCAAAATCCATAGGTAAATCTGATATTTACCTACCATGCTACCTCAGAGTTGCAGCATAGGTATGAAGATTTATTGTGGCACTCGACCATACATATAGGAAGCTAATATCATTATTCCTTTCTGGTAAAGCAAAACAAACTAAACGAAAATTTTGAGATTTTTTTCAAAGGCATTTGTTCTAAGAGCCTTTTAATGTCTTTTAGGGACTAAGATTTTTGAAATATTGTAACTGATTTCCCCCAGAATCTTTACTCTCAGGGGAAAAAGAAAAGAAAAAAAGAATACGGTTTTCTTTCCTTTCACCTTCGCTCTGGGTTACTTCCCTGGGATGAATTCAGAAAAGTCCTTTCTGAGCAGTACAATGGTACTCTTTCCTGCTGTGAACCAGACATTATTTCTTTTAATGCTGGCTAAGATGGCAGCAGATGGGCTGTGGCATTAAGCACTGCCAGATGTTTTGTGGCTTATATTCTGAGAGTCATCAATGTAACGCACGTAATTCTAACGTGTACTCATAAAGAGCTGAGCTGCAGTTCTAATAGGTGGTAGTTCCCAGTGCCCTCAGAACGCTGTTTTCACCCAAAATCATTGCCAATCATGGCAAGTGACTACCTGGTCTATTTCCTGCATCTGAGAATATACTTATGCTTTTTCTAATATTAAACAGTGATTATTTCTTATCTAATAACTTCTAAAATTATCTTTCTATTTCCCCTTATACACAAGACTTTGGCTGGGTTCTGTTTTTATATGTCAATGCCTTTTTGTGAATTTGTTATCTTTTTAGTCCCTAAAAGACATTATCAAAAGGCTCTTTGAACAAATGCCTTTGAAAAAAAATAGACATATTCATTCTTTAAAACATCAATCTCTTTACTGCTACCCAAAATGAAAAAAAAACATGTGAAAAATCACAGATTTTATATGTTGTAAATGACATTACTATCTAATTAACTGGAAAAGCAATAAGGCATCTTAAAGTTACACATCTTAACTATAAATCTTGATAGTTTCAAAATGATGTCTAAATCATTTCAGAGAGTATATGTTAAAGTTGTTTACCATAAATTACTAAAATATTGATAGAAGATGGGCTTTATTTTATCTCCTAACTAGTTTCCACTACTCTTCTATAAAGCAGGGTGGTGGTTTTCTTAGCAATGTTAAAAGAATATAGAGTATAGACATTATATGACCCTAAAAATACCATAAAATAGTCTGAGTAACTTTTTTGGGTAACATTTTCAAATCTTTATGTGATTGTATGCAGTACAAAATATGAGCTACATTTTCCTGCAAGGTCAATCAAATATGCAATTAAAAGTTACACTCATAGGTCTTCCTCCCATGCCTGTCAGTACAAATTCTACAGGGCCATCTCTCCACCAATTTGTACATTTTAGAGAAACATTCATACAACCTGTATGACAAATAGCTTTAAACATTAAAAGTTCCAATTTACAATTTCTTCTGCACAGTGACCAGCATGGTGAATCTTCATTTGATAAAAGTCATGAAGATCTTTTATTCTTTAAAGTGACTGATTTTGGGGGTTGTGGCAGGAAAAATAAGTGCAATCAGCACCAGGAAAATGACAGGATAATGTTTAAAGAAGAATTAAACAAATGTCCATGTATTCTAGATGGTCTTTCTGCCCTTTTCCTATACTTTTTCAAGCAGATGGTCATCGCGTATGACTCAGCAGAAATGGAAAGAGGGGAATATAAAAATAACCAAATTTTGTCTTGTAGTTTCAAACATCTATGTTCAAAAAATTAGGATCATTTTTATTCAGACTCTTTATGTTTAGAAGCTATCAGTAAATATAATTGAATTGCTCCCCTTCTGCCTTTCCACCTCCTTAAAGTGAAAAAAATTTCCTTTCTTTGGGTGAGACTAGTGATAGAGGAAGGGTGAAGCATGGGAAAGGTCTGTCAGGGATTAGAAATTAGGAAGAAAGAATCAAATCTGGAATGAATAGACAGAAACAGACTAATAGAGACCACCAACCTATAGGACAATTTAGTTATCTTACTGCCGGTAAACGGTGAAGACTGAAAGCAAATTCTGTGTTGATAAGTCAGCCTTAAGTAAAATCTTCCATTCTAAGTTTAATCAGGCATAATTTAAAACTAAAGGAGTAATTGAAGGTGGAAAAAGGTAATAGGTCTCTCAGAAACCTAATGTCAGCCTTAAGCTAATACATCTATTATATATGCTCCCAGATGAGGGAAATAAAATTTATTTTCATGCACATGCAGAAATTTACACAAACATGAATAAAAGCAAAAATAAAGTTTCCAGTTTCCTGAAATTACCCCACAAGAGTCATAAATGAAATACAGTAAAATAATCTTAGAAAAGTCAGCACACAGCACACTAACCCAAATATCTCAAAAAATAAATGCACAATTTTGAATAATTTATAGGTAGAAGTGGGACTCAAATAAAAATTACAAAAGAAATCATAATGAGCCACACTACATTTCAGACCTGGGTGTTTCAGCAAAGCATTGATAAATGGAGATGTATGGCCTCAACTGGATTTACTAGAACATAAGAAGGTCTGAAAATAAATAAATTCATACTTCACTGCAAGATGATAAGGAAAAAACAAGAAAATAAAACACCTTAAATAGAAGAAAATAATAATAAACAAACACAATGATGAAACAAAAAAGCACCATAGATTTAGTAAAGAGATACATAACTTTTTACAGGAATAATGAAAAGAAAACTTTGTCTAGTATGACTTTATTTTTTAAAGAGAAGGAAGGTGTGAATACACATCATCAGTAATGAAAAATATTTAACTAATTATTAAGTAATCTATTACTTAAAATTAAATACCATATGATCCAGCAATCCTACTTCAAAAGAAATGAAATCAGTTATCTTGAAGAACTTTCTGTACTGCCATGTCCACTGCAACACTATTCACACTAGCCAAGATATTGAAACAACATAAATATCCTCCAACAGATGACTGAATAAAGTAAATGTTTTTTTATATATACAATGGAGTATTATCTGGCCATAAAAAGAGGAAATGCTGCCCTAGCTGGTGTGGCTTAGTTGGCTGGAGCATCATCCCATACACCAAAAGGTCATGAGTTAGATTCCCAGTCAGGACACATATCCGGATTATGGGTTCAATCCCCGGGTCAGGGTGCATATGAAAGGCAACAGATCAATGTTTCTCTCTCACATCAATGTTTTTCCCTCTCCCCTCCTCTCTCTAAAATCAATTAGAAAAACATATCCTCAGGTGAGGATTAAAAAAGAAAAGAAAATGCTGGCCTATGTAACAACATGGATAAACCTGGAGGACTTTATGATAAAAGATATAAACCAGGCACAGAAAGACAAATACTGTATGTACTCACTCATATGTGGAATCTAGAAAAAAATCAAACTCATAGAAATAGACAGCAGAATGGTAGCTGCCAGGGGCTAGATAATAGAGGAAATGGGGAGATGTTAGTCAAAGGGTCAAAAACTCAGTTATAAGATGAATAAGTTCTTGAGATCAAATGCACAGCAGAGTACTATACTTAATACTACGGTATTGTGCACATGAAATTTTGTAAGGTAGTAAATCTTAAGCACTTTCACCATGCACACACAAAAATGGTAACTATATAAGGTGATGGATGTGTTCATTTACTTGATGGTGGAAGTCATTTCATTATATATACAGAATGGGGCAAAAGTAGTTTACAGTTTTGAGTACACAAAACAGAGTTTGTTCTTATATTATTATTTATTAATTATTGTATTATTTTCCATACAGACTACTATAAATCTATGTTTGCCCCTCCCCATATATATTCATCATATTACAGACTTGGAACATATATAATGTTTATCAATTATACCTAAATAAATCTGAAATAAAGGTAAAAATAATATAATACAGTGATCAAAGTTCTAGAAATAAATACTAAAAATCTAGGTAACATGAAAAAAAACTCTAGAGCAATCCAATACAGCAAAGTGGCCATCCAGAAGAACATCATAAAATCAAAGAAAGAGTAATTAAATTTCTTCAATCACAAAGACCTCAAACCTACAGACTTCTTTTTTAAAAGTTCATTTCCACCATATACAAAAATAAACTCAAAATGGATAAAGGGCTTAAATGTAAGACAGGAAACCATAAAAATCCTAGAGCAGTGGTTCTCAACCTTCCTAATGCCACGACCCTTTAATACAGTTCCTCATGTTGTGGTGACCCCCAACCATAAAATTATTTTTGTTGCTACTTCATAACTGTAATTTTGGTACTGTTATGAATCGTAATGTAAAGATCTGATATGCAGAATGCATTTTCATTGTTACAAATTGAACATAATTAAAGCATAGTGATTAATCACAAAAACAATATGTAATTATATATGTGTTTTCCAATGGTCTTAGGCAACCCCTGTGAAAGGGTCATTCGACCCCCAAAGGGGTCGCAACCCACAGGTTGAGAACCGCTGTATTAGAGGAATCCAAAGGCAACAAAATCTCAGACATATGCCAAAGCAATTTCTTCACCGATACAGCTCCTAGGGCATTGGAAACTAAAGAGAAAATAAACAAATGGGACTACATCAAAATAAAAAGCTTCTGCACAGCAAAAGAAACCATCAACAAAACAACAAGAAAGCCCACTGCATGGGAGAACATATTTGCCAATGTTATCACCGATAAGGGTTTAATCTCCAACATTTATAGGGAACTCATACAACTTAACAAAAGGAAGATAAACAATCCAATAAAAAAATGGGCAAAGGACCTAAATAGACACTTTTCAAAAGAGGACATTCAGAAAGCCAAGAGACATATGAAAACATGCTCAAAGTCACTAATCATCCGAGAGATGCAAATCAAAACAACAATAAGGTACTATCTCACACCTGTCAGAATGCCTATCATCACAACAAATCAACAAACGACAAGTGCTGGAGAGGATGTGGAGAAAAAGGAACACTCGTGCACTGCTATTGGGAATGCAGACTGGTGCAGCCACTATGGAAGACAGTATGGAGTTTCCTCAAAAAGTTAAAAATGGAACTCCCATTTGACCTAGTAATCCCACTTCTAGGAATATATCCCAAGAAACCAGAAACGCCAATCAGAAAGGATATATGCATTCCTATGTTCATAGCAGCACAGTTTACCATAGCGAAGATCTGGACACAGCCTAAGTGCCCATCAGCAGATGAATGGATTAGAAAACTGTGGTACATCTACACGATGGAATACTATGCTGCTGTAAAAAAGAAGGAATTCTTACCATTTGCAACAGCATGGATGGAACTGGAGAGCATTATGCTAAGTGAAATAAGCCAGTCAATGAAAGAAAAATACCAAATGATCTCACTCATTTATGGATAATAAAGACCATTATAAACTGATGAACAAAAATAGATACAGAGGCAGAGCAGCATGGAACAGACTATCAAACTACAGTGGGAAGGCCAGGGAGGTTTGGGGGGCTGGAGGGTAAGAGATCAACGGAAGGACTTGTATGCATGCATATAAGCATAACCAATGGACACAAGACACTGGGGGGTAGGGGAGGCCGGGGGAAGATCAAATGGGGAGAAAAAAAGGAGACATATGTAATACTCTTTGTAATACTTTAAGCAATAAAACAAAATTAAAAAAAAGTTCATTTCAAATGTATAAAAACTATTCCAATATATAGAACAGAAAAAAAAGACAATTCCTAATTTTCTGAGTTTAGCAATGACTGTGGCTCCCCAAGTCAGAATAGCACAAGAAAGTAAAAACGAATATTAATCACATTTACCAACACAAAAGCAAAAATTCTAAAGGGTGTCAGCAAATCATAATCAACACTTTATTACAATAATAACATCATGACCAAGGGTTTTATCTCAAAATTCCAAGGATAGCACAATTTTAGAAAATGCACCAACAAAGTTAATTCACTAAAATAGTATATCTAAATGAAATAAACATATAATAATTGAATATATTCCAATATACCATTGGATGATATCCAGCAATCATTCTTTATGATAAAAATAAATAACCTTTGTAAACAACTTCCATAATATAACACCAGATACCTATAGAAAATACATGTACGATATAAGACGCAAAGTCTAGAATAATTTATATTAAACTGAGAAATCAAAAAGTCACCTCTAGCCATGACTACTAATCAACATTGTCCTAAAGGTTCTAGCCACTGCAGTCAGACGAGAGAAAAGAAAAAAGTGGAGAATGGATTAAGAATTGGAAAGTATGAAATAAAATATGATAAGACATGATCATTTATGTAACCAATCCAATATAATCAACCAACAAAACAATTAGAATTAAAAAGAGTATTTAATAGTAACAATGCTTAGACACAAGATCAACACCGGACAAAGTTAATAATTACCCCGCAGAGCAACGAGATATAGAAAAGAAAAAAAAAAAACTAATTCATAAGATCAAGACGTACCGTTAAGTGCAGGTGCGACTGAAAACAGGACTATGAAATGTGGAATATGGAGGCGGTTGGATGGATTTGAATGAAGCTGAGAATTATGAACTTTAAAGTTACCTCGTCTTTGCCAAGCACAGCCGCCTTCCCTCCTTCCATCTAAGAAAGCCCCGCCTTCTGGTCTGGAAGCTTCAACACGGCGCCCGGGCGGGACTTCCGGACTTGCGCACTGGAAGTCTTTCTTGGTTTTGGTTTCATCGCTAGTTGGAGGCTTCTCCTCCTCTGGTTCTTCCACACCAAGCAAATGGCGGTTTCGAGGTTGAGATGCACCGCCGTGCCTTTCCAGGCCCCAGGTTCCTGTAGACCACTGGTTCTCAACCTTGGCTGCACATTAGAATCACCTGGGAATCTTTTTAAAATCCTGATTTCTGGGCCTCATCCTCCGGAAACTCTGTTTCTTTGTTACTAATGTTGTGGCCCCACCCCATAACAAAGAAACAAAATTTTAAAAAGATTTGTCTACCTTCTGTGGCCTTGGTGCTCTAGCGATGGCAGAGGTTGCAGCACAGAAGGGCCCCGCCCAATTCCCAATCAGGGCACATACCCGGGTTGCATGTTCAATCCCCAGTTAGAGCGTATCTGGGAGGCAACAGATCAATGTTTCTCTCTCATCTCTCTCTCTCTCTCTCTCTCTCTCTCTCTCTCTCTCTCTCTCCCTTTTCCCCTCCCTCCCTCTTTCTATAATCAATAAAAAGCATATCTGTGGTGAGGAAAAAATTAACCATAAATAATCCATAGTTAAAAGTATTGTCTGATGGGCTTAAAAAGGATGAAAAGAGAGAGTAAAATAGGCTGCCCATGTAATTGGTACAAATTTAGAGGTTCAATAATTCTAAGTTAAAATTATATATTTTTATTTACGTTCTGGTAATATTGAATAACATGGTGAGCCATTATCACTTTTTATTCTTTTGTTCATACAACACATATTTATTGTTCACATACTAAAAATCGAGCACTGCACTAGATGGAAATTATAGAATGTCAAAGAATAGCAACAGATGCTTACCTTCATAGAAGTTAAGGTTTAGTGGGGGAGACAGTTATTAAAGAAATAAAAAATAAATCCATAATTACAAATTGTGATAACTATTTTGAAAGAATATACAAAGATGCAGTGGAAGAGGATATCAGGGAGAAAATAGTAATATTTGTGAGCTCTGAAAATGGCATTTTGAGAAAGCGACAAATAGGCTGTGATCTAAAAGATGAGAAGGGATTACTTTGGGTAAGAGTGAAAGATATGGATAATTCTAGAAAGGAAAAACAGCAATTTGATAATAAGAGAAATTCAGAGGTATTATCGAAACATTTTACATTATAGGGCATTAGAATTGGTTTAAATAATGGAAGTCAGTAGTTTTTATAAGAATTGTCCAACTTTAATTATTATTATCAAACAATCATACTGACTTTCTTTTTTATTGAATTTTTGGGGTGACTGTTAACAGGTTTCAGGTGTACAATTCCACAACACATCATCTGTACTCTGTATTGTGAGTTCACCACTCGAAGCCAAGTCTCCTTCCATCAGCACTTATCACACTAATTTTCTAAAGTATTATTCCTAAAATCTTTCAAGATTCAGACTTTTTATTATAATATATTGATTGTATCATTTGTTCAACTTTGAGTCATGAGTATTTAATATTGAAATTTTCTCTTCTAATTATGTCCTTGTCATTAGATTAGAAGAATGTTTTCTTAGCTAGTAGTTCAAAAAAATTTATAGACTTTTATGGTGTTAGATGACCACCTATTTAAACTGATTTTCAGTAAAGAGTCCATATGGTAGAACCTTCTAATTCTATCAGGTAAACTAGAAACAATAAAATAGACATTCCAGACTGGAACTGAGCTGTTCTTGGCAGAGAATCTTTTTATTTTTGTTTTGTTTTGCCACAGCTTTTCCTTACCTGAAATTTCCTTAGTATCATTGGTCCTAGTGTCAGGAGATTAAACTGAAGTCCACTGTTTGATGTGGCCTAGAATATATGGCACTTTGGCCTTGCACATCACGTTGTTAAACAGTTTTCTTCAAGTGGCATTATCTTTTGTTCCTAGGTGGAAGATTTGTAGCAGAATGGCATCCAGAAGTCATTGCAATTGTGGCAGTATTTCATGCAATTGTTGAACAGTATTCTCTGTATAAGGATTTCAAAAACACTTTTCCAATGGTTCATTACCTTCACAATATTCCTCTCTGTAATCTGTAAAATACTGGAGCACAGAGAGAAATAGTTTACCAAGATCTAGTGTTGATTTTTTTTAGCCAACAATTTTGTTGCATATCTACATGATGACCCCTTTGCTGGAGATAGTGAAGAGTTTCGACAGAAATAAAAGACAAGTTTCCTGGTCAGCCGTTTGATTTAATGAGAAAGAATTAAGCCGAAACCGGTTTGGCTCAGTGGATAGAGCGTCGGCCTGTGGACTGAAAGGTCCCAGGTTCGGTTCCGGTCAGGGGTATGTACCTGGGTTGTGGGCACATCCCCGGTGGGAGATGTGCAGGAGGCGGCTGATCGATGTTTCTCTCTCATCGATGTTTCTAACTCTCTCTCTCTCTCCCTTCCTCTCTCTAAAAAAAAAAAAAAAAAAAAAAAAAATCAATAAAATATATATATTTAAAAAAAAAAAGAAAAGAAAATTATGCATATGTCAAAAACATTTGTAGAGCCAACTATAAATGTTCCCATTAAGTGCTTAAGTGTTTAGAATGATAAAAAAGCTAAAAGAAGAGGTTTCATTGTAAAATTATAAATGCTGGTTTTGATAAGGTTTTTAATGAATGAGGCATATGATTTTGACACGGAAACGTGGGGATGACATTCTGGCAGATAAGTGGCATTTTTTAGTGATATAGAGGCCAAAGAGAACACAATTTATGTGGAGGTTGGCCTGCAGGATTGACAAATACAGCCAAGAGTTGAATAGTCCAAAATCAGGTAGAATTAGAGGCCCTTAGGTTAAAAGAAGGGTTTCTAGCAACAAGAACACTGGAGTATTTTAAAGGCAAAGATTAAAATGACACCAAGGTAAAATCCTTACACTATGTATCAAAAATTAGACTACAGAAGGGGAAGGAGAAATATAGAGGAAGAGATATCAGTAAGAATTATTTGGTCACCTTTATGCATTGGGCAATAGTAGGAATGGAGAATGAACTCTTTAGGGAAGAATATTAGAATCAGTCATAACAGAAACCTTGGACATTATTCAATTCACATTTACTCTTCATCAAATTTTAACTGTGGAAATGAAATACATATTTATGTACTGTTATAATAACTAGGAAATACTTGCATGAAACAGAGATAGAATCAGAAATATAAAATGTTAATACTTGGTAATAGAACAATAAAGAGTTTCCAGAAATTTTACTGGGACATAATTCCCTTTACCTCTGTTCAGTTCACCAAGTCCCTCTCTCTTTTACATCATGCACTCATAGATGACTTGCCTGACATTAAGAGCATTGGTCGGAAGCAAAAATCATTAGAATTCCAAAAATAGGAATAGCAATGACAAACTATTTTTAAACTTATCATTACTATAGTATAATCTTATTTACAAATTATCTACAATAAATCATATCTCCTGGTATTCATGTGCTTTTGTAGTCCCCTTTCCTTAAATTGGCACTGAATCAGTGAATTGCTCTGCCCCAATTAAATGCAATAGAAGTGATACTGCCTAAGTCATGAACAATGGATCTGGTATGTAATGTGAGTCCCAAGCCCTGGGATTACAGGTCTGGAACAGGAATCCTTGGTTACATATATAGACAATCCTCACCTAATCTTGGCTTCACCTCTGTGCCTTTCACCTAGCCCAGCCTCTCCTAACCTCTGCACCAACCACCTATTCCTGTTCAGACTGATTTTCAATCTTCTAGGACAGTGGTCGGCAAACTCATTAGTCAACAGAGCCAAATATCAACAGTACTTCTTCAAAATAGACTCGCCCAGGCCGAAAACTGACTTCTGCGCATGGGCCACGAAGTTTCAGTCGCACTGTACGTGCGCGCCCGCACGTGGTATTTTGTGGAAGAGCCACACTCAAGGGGCCAAAGAGCCGCATGTGGCTCGCGAGCTGCAGTTTGCCGGCCACGGTTCTAGGAGAAGGAGATCAAGTAATGGGGCCACTCAGTTAAAATCTAGCTTTCACAACACATTGAAGGTAGAGGCTCTCTAAGAGGACACTATGGCAGAAAAGCCAGCTCTAATTGGCTCATACATTCCAAATAGTTGATCTCCCTGAAGATAAAACAAAGTATTCTTGCTGTGCAGACTCAGAGTTGCTGCACACCTATCCTGAGATTGCTGATGCAGCTGAGAACACAGTGCAGGAGTGAGGGCCTTAAAGTACACAAACACACAAAACCAGAATATTTATATTATGAAAAAAGTTAAAATGCATTAGGTATGTCATTCGCACATAACTGATGCAGTTGGCATCCTGCAGGAAGTGGGACCCATAGTGCAGTTGTCCAAGGGACCAAATAAATAAAGTTGCATTGGCCCAGAAATGGGGTGGGAGTGATCTTAGGGGCAGCAGGTCTGCAGCTGTTCCCCAACCAACCATTTTGCCTATTGTCACAACCCATTGCTTGGGACAAGTCTCAGCACCCTATCCCAAGAGTGGGTTATGAGGAGACAAGATGGGGAAAAACCCTGCCATACCCCTGAGAGATTCCCTCCCACAGAATGTAGTCCTTTTTGGTCTGATTTCTGTCCTCATGTTAATTTTTTCTTTCTGGCAGAGGAAATATTAATACATACTAGTATTCTTCTTTAAAGGGAAAACAGCTTCCCTATTCAGGCCGTTTTCAAAGCTAGAGATCCTGGGGATGGAGACTCAAAGCTTGCAGGGAGGGGGTCTCCCCCAAAGCCCTCACATACATTTGGATAGAGTATGGTTGGAGTTCCTTTGCCCCACCCAATACCCCCCTGCCAAGAAGGAAGAGGAGTGATGCTGTGGAACCCGGCCTGACACACACAGCGGTGCCAGCTGCCTCCTACCCATCCTGTCCCCACTTTCTCCATTGTACCGATTGATGCCTGTTCCTCGAAACTTCCTGATCACAAAAGGACAGCCCCACCAAATGACTGATGCTCTGGCAGAAGTGGCACATCTTGGGCTGGGGTGTCAGCTTTCAACCCTTGGCATGATGGTCTACTAGATCTCCTCAGTTGTGGCACCTGTCTCCCTGATTTGCACTTCTGCATATTCTTCTCTTTTGGCCTCCTCTCACTCCCAATACAGAACACCCAACCAGCGCCAGTGTCTCGGATAGATTCATGGCCCCCGGCAGACTTCTTAAAAATGAACTCCGCTGCCTCACCCTCTTCAGGCTCCAGCAGCCCTCCAGGTACAGCTTACTCTGTTGCACAAAGACATCCACTGGTGGGTCCAGCAAGACCCCAGTGCGGGAAGCCAAACCCCATGTGCACATTGAACACGTAGAGATGCATGGAACGGTGCAGCAGCTGTGGCTCCACTGCTGCCCTGGCCGAGTCATCCGGCGCCTCCTCCAGTACCTTGTCACAGCCACCTGCAAACTGCTGGGCTGACAAGGAGCCCATGGTAGTCGGCTAAGGCCACAGACCTGGGCCCCCAGTCAGTTAGCTGCCGGCCCCAGATAAGTCCGAAGGCCCCTCCTTTCATTTTTATTTCTGGAATATTTTCTAACTACATCCTTAATGGTTAAGGTTTTCACAATGATCTAATAGAATATGTATTTTATGAAGAATTTGACCTTGTCCCTTACAAATACAAAGGGATTTTTCTCAACATAGAATTGTGTTAAGGAATAAAAATTTTTTTTTCTGAAATTGATCCGTATATGTACAAAAAGAAGAGAAAATAGATAATGCTATTTCTTAGCCTTACTAAAAATTAGTTTCTATTGCTTCTTTTCAGCAGGTCTGATATTTGAATATAGTTGCAACTCTGACTTAATGGTGTAGATTGGCCTTTTTCACAAAGGACAGACATGTAGTTAGACAGCTGGCTTGACATTTCTTCCCACCTCCAATCAAGGAGATTTTAAAAGATAAATGGTGGACTCTTGGGATCATTATTATCAGAACTAAAATATATATAGCTATGAAGAGGCTATTTTCTTGAAAATTATCTCTAGGTGTTAACATAATTCATGTAGATGCATTTATTATGCTTCATATTCAAATGTGAACCCTTTAAGAGTGTTCATGCAAACATCCAGTTCAGTATTATGGTGTATAAGACACAATTTGAAGAAAAGTATGGGCCTCAATTTTCCTTTTGGGCCCTCTAGAACAATATTATCCAATAAAAATGAAATGGCGGCCACATCTGTAATTTTAAATTTTCCAGTAGCTTCATTTAAAAGTAAAAATTTAATTTCAAGAACATATTTTATTTAACCCAACATAAGTAAAACATTATCATTTCAATATTTAATCAATTTTAAAAATTATTCATGAAATGTTTTACATTCCTACTTCATATTCAGTCTTTGAAATTCAGTGTGCACTTGGATGTACAGCACATCTCAATTTAGACTGGCCATATTTCAAGTGCTGAGAACTGTTACAAGATAACTGAGGCATATTAAAAACTTTAAGAGTTTATTTAAGCAAAAACAAATTTGAATTAGGCAACATCCAATCTAGCCAACAGGAGCTCTGAGGAGCTGTATAAAGTGAAAGATTTTTATAGGCAGAAGAGCGTGGGATCAAAAAAGTTACACTAGGCAAAAAATTGGGTTGGTTATTGTAAGGTTACTTTCTTTAGGGGTAGCAGGTGTCTATCAGGCAGACTACTTAACCAGTGCTGATCAGTTGATTCCCGGTTGACTGGTATAAGATTCCATTTCTGGAAGGACAGAAACTGTAATTCTCAGTCTGGTAATGTGGGACTTAGTATAAGTGACTCCTTTTGGGGTCTGTTGTCTGTTTTAACAAAGCACACAACTACAGTATTAGACAGCATATCCTTAATGGTATGATCTTTATCAATAACTTAAAAAAAACAATTTCAGAATGTGTGTTTATTTTAAGGAATAACAGCTTATTGGCTCTACTTTCTCTACCAATGCCCACATAAAAAAAAAAAAATACAAGTAATTTGCCTCCTGTTGCTCAGCTTTAACCTGTCACTACTTTTCTTGAGGGCTACAAAAGTTGCTGGATAATAATTTAGAGCAGGAATAATGGTTCTTTGAGAGTTTAGTTCTAATGCCAGTAAAAGTGTACAATTCATATCAATCATATGGAGGGAGAATAATAAAATTTAATATTTTCTAAATATCTATACAGTTTAATATACCTGAAAGATAGGTATTATGTTCAAATCAGGAAACTGTACAACTACTGTTATTCAGTCTTTCTGAGTATGAATTCAGGGTGGGGGGTGTTTATTTGTTTGATTAGAAGGGGAAAAAATAGCATAAAACCACATTTGATTTCATTTATCAAATATTCATAGGCTACTTGAGGAATAACAAATTTATCTGAATATACACTAGAATTTTTAAGGAAAATAAACCTTTAAAAAGGGAAAGAAAAAATCTTCATGGGACTATAAATGATATAATATTGGGACATTCATTTTTTCAATCAAAGAATTTCAGAAAGTTACTTCAAATTTTCGTTGTGTCCTATGCTATATGTTTTAGAACCTATAATTTTTTTATTAGAGACTACTTTTCCAGTGACCTCTAAAGACATTGTTAAATTATTAGTGGTTAATAGGGTTTTATTATAGCTTTGTTTAATGTCATAACAATAATAAACATAATATTTTATTTTATTTTATTTTTAAATATATTTTATTGATTTTTTACAGAGAGGAAAGGAGAGAGATAGAGAGTTAGAAACATCGATGATAGAGAAACATCGATCAGCTGCCTCTTGCACATCTCCTACTGGGGATGTGCCCGAAACCCAAGTACATGCCCTTGACCGGAATTGAACCCGGGACCTTTCAGTCTGCAGGCCAACGCTCTATCCACTGAGCCAAACCGGTTTCGGCTATAAACATAATATTTTAGTGCAAAAATGATTAGGTTCCATTTTAGGGGGGGAGAATCCCTTCTCCCAGTTTAATTAGTTGAAATGAATATTAAGCAAGCACACATTTTCAAAAGAAAATTCTCCTGTTTAAAATAAGACTATTATGGAATATAGTTTATTCAGCCTTACAATATGCTTCTTGATTGGAATTTTCATAGCAGAATGGATAAAGGGAAATCAGTTATATCTTTAATTTGTCTCTTTCAATTTGTCTCTTTCATTTGGGGTTTTATATCTTTAGGTCTTTAATTTATTTTTAGTTAATTTTTTTATGTGGTATAAAATTGGGGTCTGTCTTCACACTTTTGCATGTGGATATCTAATTTTCCCAACACCATTAGCCCTTCCCCATTGTGTAGTCTTGACACCCTTGTTGAAGATAATTTGATCATATGCACAAGGGTTTATTTCTGATTTTTCTATTCTTTTCCATTGATCTATATGCCCGTCTTTATGCCACCAGCACACCATCTTGATTACTGTCATTTTATACTGTTTTGAAAATAGGAGGTGTGAAGCCTCCAACTATTCTCTACTTTTTCAATATTATTTTGGCTAATGCATGTTTGTGGTACTGCAGGCTCTCTGAGTCTAGTCTAAGCTATGGTATTCTCTTTTTTCAGAGGCTTCCAACCTGTTTCATGTTCCTGTCAGCATTTAGATTCAAACAAGACTTAATATAGTCTCTTAGCCCACTGAAAAGTCAGAATGTTGGATGTATGTTCCACTCTTTCCTTCCCACCCCAGTGAGAAGGTAGGCATTGGGATTCCCTCCACCACCACCACCCCCACCCCCACCCCCAATCATGCAGTACTGTCCTGAGGGGAGTGACTATGGAGAGTAAATGTCACAAATTTTTCTACTGGGCTCAGTGTGGTTCTTCTTGTCTGTGTCTTACCTGAGGTGCAGGATCCTCTTGACTGGTTTCTGGATTGCTCAAAAAGGCAATTAGTGTTGTTAAGTTGTTGTTTCTGTGAGTAAAGAAAAGTTTGGGGCTTCCTATTTCACCATTTTGCTGACATCACTCTGATGGGAAGTTTAACATTTTAACTATAATGAAAAATTCCTTTCTAGTGAGTCTCTTACTTATTTAGAGACCCTAGAGAATTATATTTCAGGGATTTCCAAGAGATTGCATTGCTGGCAGCTCTTGGCTATGCAAAGTGCTGCTCTGTAAAGGACTTTGAAGAGGTGTCCAGGCCTACTGATAAGAGTGAAGTGATCAGTTAGTGATACTTGCCATGAGTGTGGCAAGAATCTAGGAAGGAGCTGGTCATAATGAAAGGAGTTAAAGCAGAATTAGGTAGGCAGGAAAAGGAGTGGAAGAAGGAGGAATCGTGGAGCTAGCTGAAACCGCAAAATGATCTGCAGAAAAACAAGATGGATAGCAGAGAAACAGGAAAACAGAAAAACAGGGTGTTTTGAAACAAGGATTTTTTTTTTCTTGCAAGTGAAAAATAAAATGTTGCAAAAATGCCAGGAACCAAGACACTGGGGGGTAGGGGAAGCCAGGGGAAGGTCAAGGGAAGAGAAAAACAAGGAGACATATGCAATACTCTTTGTAATACTTTAAGCAATAAAAAAAAAAAGGCCAGGAACCAATCAGAGAGCAGCACAGATAGACAAAGAGTGTGCCTTTAGCAGATGTAAGGGGAAGGGCAGAATGCTTCCGAGGCAGCCCATTTGAATCCCCTCCCTGAGCGGGGAGCCTGTGTTTGTTTGCAATAAACTCCTGCCTTGTTTGAACTCCTCTGGTCCGTGGCTTCATTCTTTGATTCCCTGAGACACGACCCCAGGAAGGATTCCTGCTCACCGGTTCTGGTATCAGTAAATGCCCATAGCTGCTATTCCCATTTCCCACTCTTAAGATTCAGCCAACTATAGAATGTTATAATACCTTTATAACATGAGAGCATGCTTCTGTTAGATAGGTTGTAGTTCACAGAGAAAACAGTAAGTTTAAAATGGTTTTGTTTTGCTTTGTGTTCGAGGCTTATAAATGATAAGACCTAGATAAATTCTATATTCCAGTATTTTGTTTCTCTATAACCAGGATTTTAAAATATGCAGGTATCAGCCCATGAAGGGATTAAAACTAACAATACTCTTTTAAATAAACTGGAATAAAAGAGAATAAAAATACTAGGGAACCTCATGTGGGTAGGAAGAAACTTTCCTCTAGCCTCAAGGTTCTTTGGCTAGTTTGGTGATGTCATTACGGGCTAAGGCCCTAGTTTAAATTCTTTGAGAGGTAAACGTTTCTCATAAACTTGCAGGGTCTCAGTAGCTTTTAGCTCAAAATAATTCACGAGCCAAAATAGTACATCTTAGGGAAGCCTGATTTGAACCTCTTCAATCACATGTTGCAAGGGTAGGGATTGTTTTGTGATACCCTTTTCAATGCTGTGTGTGTATGGACTGGATGATGATGTACAATAAATTACTCTGATATGTGGTGACAACATTGTGAAAATCATTGGCATCTTTACTTCTGTGATAAAGCTGTAGCATTTGTTTGAACCGACATTGATCATCTCTAATAAATATCTGAGTATTAA
Organism: Myotis myotis; assembly: GCF_014108235.1. Classification (NCBI taxonomy): domain Eukaryota; kingdom Metazoa; phylum Chordata; class Mammalia; order Chiroptera; family Vespertilionidae; genus Myotis; species Myotis myotis. The sequence continues at coordinate 106,116,108 of NW_023416346.1, read as the reverse complement.
ACCAGAACAAATGTCTAGGCCCAAATATATCATGTTACTTTTCTGTTTTAAACCCTAGACCAATTTTATAGGGCAATATATGGTTGATGATGTTTCTTACCCTGGCATATTCCTTTGTTTTAGTTGTTGATTTCTTTGACTATTGGAAACTTCCTTGAAGGCCAAGTCCTATTCCAGTTTTATAATGTATGCTCGGTTGACTAGGAAATTGATCATTGTCCAGTGTTTTACATTTTTATGTTTCCTTCTTTATAATTATAAGCATTGAATATTTTACTGTAGTATTTTAGATTTCCATTTATTTTATGAATCCATGGTTGTTGTATCTTCTGGAACTATTATAGATTGCCATTTCCCATTGTTTTTACAATTTAAATTTATTTGTAATAAATCATGTCTGCTGAAGTTGAATTATAAACTTGTGTATATCCTTGATTTCTATCTTTTCTCATCAGATGTCATTCATTGCCCTAAGTGTTGTCTCTATTCTCCTAAAATATACCATTTTCCCACTTACTTGCATGCAAGGGTATTTTCTGGGGTCTGGGCCCTCTGAACCTGCCATGGACCAAGCTGTTGTGGCAATTTTGAAGATATGTTTTATGAATACCTCCCATTTCGCCACCTTATTATCAAAGTCGTTTTGTAGCATTTGTGATTGGATAAATGTTAAAATATCTCCTTGTTCTAAATTACATTCTCTTACTACTTCTGATTTATACCCAAAATGGCCACACTTCTTCACGTAAGTTAAGATGTTATGCACAACTGTTCCTTGCTAAAATTAAAATGATTCCTGCCTAAAAGTAGCCTTATTAAATATTGAATTAAATCATTCTTAAATTACTTTTGACTCCCCCCCCTCCCTTTTATCCATTTTACTTGCTGAGAACAAAAATTAGAAGCGAATGAGCACTGGCTCAGTGGTTAGAGTGTCAGCCCTCATAGGTTCGATTTTTGGTCAAGAGCCATGTACCTGGGTTGCAGGTTTGATCTCTCTCTCTCCCTCTCTATCTCTTTTCTGCTCCCTCCCATCTTCCCTCCTTCTTTCCTTCCCACTCTCTAAAAATCAATAGAAAAAATATCCTCAAGTGAGGATTAACAACAACAAAAATTAGAAGCAAAGGAAAATGATTATATCAGGAGAATTAAACTTTTCAATGTCTTTAATTAAAATTAATGTCTTCTTAAATTATTCAGTAATCACATAGTACTCATTTGGAGAATAAGAAATTTAACTTTAAAATGCTGACAGGTGCTCTTTTAATATTTAATTTATTGATAAAATTTATTTGTGAAAAGACACATACACATATGTATGTGTATATGCACATGGACAATATAATTACTTTAGTCAAATAATCAACTTTATGTGTTTAAAATTTATTTCCAAATTATTTATTGCTATTTCAAAGTCCTTAAGTGACTTAGGTATGATTTGTACATTGCATTTAAATTTATTCTGTGAAAATGCTTTTTCTAAATATAAAAGCCAAAATTATAAAAGTTGTAAATGGGAAGATGGTGGAAAAGTAGCACAGGAAATCTGCAAAAAAAAAAAAAATCTTTTTGCTACTCTATGAACTCTTTCAAGGTAATAACAATTCATACTTGTTTCCCTACCATTCATCTGTCATGTAATCAGAACCAAGTAATTGCCATCTAAATGCAAGAATATATAACTTAATTTGTGAAATTTTAAAGGGTAAAACTATTTTGCAATTTGAAGCAAGAAAATAAGGATATAACTTATTATAATAGGCACTGTTTGATAAATTGCCTCTAGAAATGTAGCCTTGTTTCATCGCCTATATTAATTTCATAGAGCGGCCACAATAAATTACCACAAAGTGGGTGGCTCAAAACAACTGAAACTTATTGTCTCAAAGTTCTGGAGGCCAGCCTTCTGAAATTAAGGTCTCAGCAGGGTCACACTCCCTCCAAAGGCCCTGAGGGAGAATTTGTCCCTTCCCATTTTCAGCTTCTGTTGGCTACGAGCACCTCTTGTCTCTCTGTCACTCCAGTTTCTGTCTCAGGGTCACATTGCCTGTACCTCATCTGCTTGTGTTTTCTTTTCTATCTCAGATATCCCTCTCCCTTTGTCTTATAAGAAGTTTTATTGTAGTATTAAAGGCTGTTGACCAAGTGCAAATGAATTAGGAGGCTTTGGTTAGCTTTTGAGATAGCATAGAGGGACCTGGAGAGTATTATGCTAAGTGAAATAAGTTAGTCAGAGAGATACAAGTATCACATGATCTCATTCATATGTGGAATCTAAAGAACAAAATAAACAGATGAACAAAATGGATCCAGAGACATAGAAGCATGGAACGGACTGTTGAATCTCAGAGAGAAGGTAGGTGAGGGTGGGTGGGAAGTGATTAACCAAAGAACTTAACTGCATATAAGCAGAATCCATGGACCCAGACAATAGTGTAGTGAAGGCCTGAGTGGGAGGTAGGTGCAGGGTGGAGGGGGTAAATGAGTAGGAAAAAGGAACATCTGTAATACTTACTTTTGACAATAAAGATAAGTTTTAAATAAATAGAATAAATAGATAAAATGATGCAATCATGCCAAAAAAAAGAAAGAAAGAAATGATAAAAATTGATTCCAGGGTCTTAGTGTTTGCAAACTGGAACCACAACTAGGCAATACCCAGAGTATTCCAAAGAAGAAAGAAAAGCTAAGCATTTCTTTGTTACTAGTTCTAGACTACGTTAGCTTCTTTGGCTGCATTTAAAAGTTACAAAACCTATGGCTAAATACTGTTCCTATAAATGAGATATTTTACAATATCTAATACGAAGTAACACTTGATCTCAAAAATAGAGAATCAGGAATTACTGAATTGAGCAAGATGTTTTAGTTCATACATGATTATTTTATTATAAAACTCACAAAAGTCATCGAGCTTGAGGAATGATCATTGAGCAAGCAAGTTACCTAAATTTGTTTTTTCTCTTAGATATGCCATTTAGATCATCCTCTTGGTTAATTTTACATCTGGAATCTTGGAATTATGAGAAATGAACAGTAATCCTGGAAATTTTGTCCTGGATATTAACAGGGGATTATCACTAAGTGCATTGAAAATGCCAAGTAACTTGCTGCTACTAGAATATTTATCACGTAAGAATTTGGGTCATCCCAGAGTATTATCATTTGAATTATTGACAAGTTTGTAAGTTTCTAAAATTTAAAAATAATTTTAAGTATCTCTTATGTAGTTTTCTTTCCAAATACAAAATATGAAATACAAACTTACGAAAATATATATGCTAGTCATGATCATAGCTGGGTTCCAAATAAACTGGATATATTTTATTTCTGGCCATATTAATAATTAATTATTGCAATACTCTCCAAGTTATTTGACTTTCCTTTTTGTTGTTGTTGTTAACCCTCACCTGAGAATATTTTTCCATTGATTTTTAGAGAGAGTGGAAGAGAGAGGGAAAGACAGAGAGAAACATCGATGTAAGAAACACATGGATTGATTGCCTCCTGCACGAGCCCCGACCAAGGCCAGGGCCAGGGAGGAGACTGCAACTAAAGTACGTGCCCTTGACCAGATTCAAACCCTGGACCACGCTCTACCACTGAGCCAAACCAGCTAGGGCTCCAAGTAATTTGATTTTGACACACAAGCCATTATCTTGAGTTCAGGGTCAAAGGAAACTAGTCTTTTCTTGCCTTTCCTGATTTCCTGCCCATATTCCACCCTACTAGATAGTGCTGACAGCTCTGCTCCTCTCTCCTTGTTCTACCCTCTTTTCTCATTCCTTGGTCCCTGGCAGACACTAGAGGCAGTCAATCTACCTCAGTCACTTTTCTCCTCCCTCATGTAAGAACAAGCTCTGAAGATTTAGCATGACTACCTCTGCTTTCAAAGCATATGATATCAAATATTTGCAGTGAATATTACAAACCACATACTTTAGGATAAACAACAAAATGATAATTGCAATAGATTATTTTCATCAAAGGTTCTTGCAGTAAATTTTGAAGTCCTACTAAATAGATGTGGTCCCACATCTATTAAAATTTTTATCATTTTTCATGTAATGATTTTAACAAATCTACAACTAATTTATATCTTTTCCATACCTGACTCTTGTCAATGGCTGGTGGCCAACAAATAATATCATGATATGATATTAGCTCCCAACTATCCTAATATATGAAATTAGAAATCATTAAATATTATATTGCTAAAATTGGTGTATATGTTTTTATAATATAAAAAATAATATTAAAATGTATATATAACAGTTCCTCAAATAACGTCATTTGATTCAAAATCCTTTTGTTATAATGTTGATGAAATGCCATAGGAAATTAATTCCTGCTTATATCAAATAGCCGACAATAAAATTCATTTCATTATACATCATTTTACCATAGTTCCAAGAACTTATAACAATATTAAGTGAGGACTTACTGTACATGCAGGTATCTAAACACTGTATTTTCCTGAATCATATATTTTTCCTGAATCATGATATTTTAGGACATACTTTACTTGTAACTGAAATTCATCATTGGAGGGAAATATTGTCATACCTTTTATATTATTACTTTTAGAGACGAGTCAAATCTGGGTTCCAATGGAAAACAAATGCAATATATAGCAGATGACACCTTACACTATGTTTTAGCATTCCTAATGGTGGCTTTCTAGTCCATTCATTATCATTATTTTATGAGTTAATCAAACATTATTGAACACCTAACATATACAGTATACTCCAGTATTAGGAAACAACTAAAAATAAAGTTATATGTGAGGAAAAAAAAAAAGCTATTTTATTTCACAGAACAAATGTGGGGGATATTGAAATTAATGGTAATGTTAATAAAAAATAAAAATATATAGTCATGGTTATGTTTAACTCTAGCTTTGCTTTCATTGCAGAGTATTCATGTTTACATAAGAAAGTATTTAAAAATAATGATTACCCAAAAAATAATTCAATAAGTAAGCATGGACTACTTATTAAGACAAATAAGATAGAAAAAGACTTGTTTCCCTCCAACTTTTTATTATGAAAAAATATATAACCTGGTTATTAGTTTTTTAACTGTTGAGATATAGGAGTTCCATATATATTCTGGAGATTAACTTTTTATCAGATAGATGGTTTGCAGATACTTTCTCCCATTCTGTTGGTTGTATTTTCAATTGTTTTTTCCTTTGCCGTACAAAGGATTTTAGTTTGATATAGTCCCACTTATTTATTTTTGGTTTTGTTGGTGCTTTTTTTAATGTCATAACCAAAACATTGCATAACCATAACAAAATCATTGCAAAGGCCAGTGCCATGAAGTTTTTATCCTATGTTTTCTTCTAAGAGTTTTATGATTTCAGGTCTTATGTCTAAGTCTGCAATCCATTTTGAGTTGATATTTGTGTATGATGTAAGATAAGGGTCCAATTTCATTTTTATGTATGAATATTCTGTTTTCTCAAAACCATCTGTTCAAGATATTATCCTTTCCCTATTGTGCATTCTTATCACCTTTGTCCAAAATGAGTTGACTGTATATGTGAATATTTTTCTGAGCTCTGTATTCTGTTCCAGCTGGTCTCTATGACTGTCTTTATGCCAGTACCATGTTTTGATTACTGTAGCTCTGTAATATATTTTAAAATCAGGAAATGTGATGCCTCAAGCTTTGTTGTTCATTCTCATGATTGATTTGGCTATTCCCAGTGTTTTGTGGTCCCATATGAATTTTGGAATTGTTTTTTCTGTTTCTGTAAAAAATGCCACTGGGACTTTTGATAGTGATTGCATTGAATCTGTAGATCACCTTATACTTAAATAAAAATAGTATTCATGTTTACATAAGAAAGTATTTAAAAATAATAAAAATAATAAACATTATAGATAAAATATGTTTCCTTATTTTTAAAAAATCTTTATTGTTGAAAGTATTACATATGTCCCCTTGTTCCCCTTCTAGGCCGCCATCACCCCCCTGCCTCCCCTTCATCCCAGCCTTCACCACCCTATTGTCTGTGTCCATGGGTTATGCATACATGCATACATGTTCTTTGGTTGATCTCTTCCCACCCACCCACCCTCCCCAACCTTCCCTCTAAGTTTCAGCAGGCTGCTCCATGCTTCTATGTTTCTGCATCTATTTTGTTCATCAGTTTATTTTGTTCATTAGATTCCACATATGAGTGAGATCATGTGATACTTGTATCTCTCTGATTGGCTTATGTGTTTCCCTACTGATCTTATGTCTGCATATTCTATCCACTATTGAAAGTGAGATATTGATATAGCCTACTATTATTGTGCTGCTTTCCATTTCTCTCTTCAGTTCTGTCAATATTTGCTTTATATATTTAGACTAGAGGCCCAGTGCATGAAATTTGTGCACTCAGAGGGGATCCCTCAGCCTGGTCTGTGCCCTCTCGCAGTCTGGGAGCCCTCAGGCAATGTCCAACTGCCGGCTTAGGCCCACTCCCCATGGATATCCTTAGCCGGTAGTCGGACATCCTTAGCACTGATGCAGAGGTGGGAGAGACTCCCACCATCATCACTGCACTTGTCATCCGTAAGCCCAGCTTCTGGCTGTGCGGTGCTTCTCCTGTGGGAGTGCCTTGACCACCAGGGGGCAGGTCCTGCATTGAGCATCTGTCCCCTGGTGGTCAGTGCATGTCATAGCAACTGGTTGTTCAGTCATTTGGTCAATTTGCATATTAGCCTTTTATTATATAGGATGCTCTGAGGTTGAGTGCATAAATATTTGTAAATGTTATGTCTTCCTGGTGTATTGAACCTTTTATCATTATATATTGTCCACTTTTGTTTCATACCAATTTTATATTTAAAGTCTATATTGTCCAATATAACTATAACCACCCCTACTCTCTTTTGTTACCATTTGCATGGCCTATCTTTTTCCATTCCTTCACTTTCAGCTATGTGTGTCCTTAAATCTAAAGTGTGTTTCTTGTAGATAGTATATAATCGAGTCTTATATTTTTATCCATTCAGTCTCTCTATGTCTTTTGACTTATGAGCTTAATTCATTTACATTTAAAGTAATTATTCATAGGAAAATATTTACTATTGCCATCTAGTTGATTGTTTTCTGTTAGTGTTATAGTTCTTTGGTCTGTCTTTTCTTAGCTTGCTGACTTCCCTTGTGTTTTGTTCATCGTTATATTGATATGTTTTTATGCCATTCTGGATTTAGTTTTTGTAACTTCTATTGGTATTTTTGTGTATAGTTACATTGGGGCTTACATAAAATATCTTACAGTTATAATAATGTATTTTAAGCTGAACAAAATTAAAGTTCAAGCTCAACCATGTAGAAAATTCTACATTGAACTTCTCCATTAACACTTCATGTCATTGTCACAATGTACAACTGTTTATGTTTATCTTTTAACATATTTAGTGATACTAATATTTAATACTTTTGTGTTTGAACTTTTATACTAGAATTAAAAATGATTTACACGTTAAAATTACAGTAATATAGTATTCTGTTTGTCTACATATTTACTTTTACTATTTAATTTTATACTCTTTTATAATATCATGCTGCTGTTTAGTATCCTTTCACTTCACCTGAAGAACTCCCTTTAGCATTTTTTGAAGACAGGTCTAGTGGTATTGAACTCCCATAGCTTTTGTTTGCATGGGAAAGTCCTTATCTCACCTTCATTTTTGTAGAAAACTTTTGCCAAGTATAGTATTCTTGTTTGGTAGTGTTTTTTCTTTAAGCACATTGACTATATGATCCCACTCCCTGGTGGCCTACAAGGTTTCTATTAAAAATTCAGCCCATAGTTTTGTGGGTGGTTCCCATACATGTGATAAGTTACTTTTTCCTTTCTGCATTCACAATTCTCATTTTGTCTTTGACTTTTGAAAATGTTATTATAATATGTTACGATGTTGATTTCTCTAGATTCATATTATTTGGTGTGTGGGTTTTTTTTATATATTTTATTGATTTTTTACAGAGAGGAAGGGAGAGGGATAGAGAGTTAGAAACATTGATGAGAGAGAAACATTGATCACCTGCCTCCTGCACACAACCCCTACTGGGGATGTGCTTGCAACCAAGGTACATGCCCTTGACCGGAATCGAACTTGGGACCCTTCAGTCCGCAGGCCGACGCTCTATCCACTGGGCCAAATCAGTTAGGGCTTGGTGTGTTTTTGAGACTCTTGGATCTGGATGTCCATTTCCTTACCCAAATTTGAGAACTTTTCAGCCATTCTTTTTTGGAGTGAGTTTTCTGGCCCTTTCTCTCTTCTCCTTCTGAAATATATATATATTTTATTGGGTCCCATAAGACCCTTAAGCTTTCTCTACTCTTTTTTAAAAATATATTTTTATTGATTTTAGAGAGTAAGGGGGAGAAAGAGAGAGAAACATCAATGATGAGAGAGACTCATTGATCGGCTGCCTCCTACATGCCCCCTACTGGGGATGGTCCCCACAACCCGGGCATGTGCCCTTGACCAGAATAAAACCCAGAACCCTTCAATCCACAGGTCAATGCTCTATCCACTGAGCCAAACCAGCTGGGGCTCTTTATTGTTTTTAATTCCATTTTGGTTTTGCTCCTATGAATGACAAAATTATTTGCAATGACCTGTCCTTGATGTCCTTGATCTTTTCTTCTGCTTGATATAGTCTGCTACTGAATCACTCCAGTGAATCTTCCAATACAGTTATTGTGTTCTTCAGCTCCATCACTTCTGTTTGGTACATTTTTGTATTTTCTATATCTTTAGGGAAATTTTTATAATGTTCGTTCATTATTTTTTACCTCAGTATCTTATAACAGTTATTTTGAATTCTATGTCAGGTAAATAATATAACTGTTTATTTAAGGTTGGTTTCTAGACAGTTAACTTATTTCTTTGTTTGGAACATCTTTACCTGATTCTTCAACTTCCTTGACTTTCTGTGTTGGTGTCTACACATGAGACAAAACGTGCACCTGTCCGAAAATTCATGGATTGGCCTCGTACAGAAGAAGATCTCTACCAATCTGCCCAGCCAAAGATTCTGGGGGGCCTCTTCCAATGTCTTACCTCCACAGGAAGAAGCAGGTCGCTGTGGTTTTGCCTCTTCACTCTGCACTTATCCAGGTATTGGATATGTATGACATTACCTGTTCAAACTACCACATGTGTCCCCCCGCTCCCCCTAGCAGCTAGACTGCATCATACCTATCAGAGTGCCTAGATTCCAGTTCAGATGCCATATCTAAGATGCAAGTCAGATGCCAGTTCTTTAAGCATCTCTGGAGAAATTGAGGCACAGGACACATGGACAAACTTTTTCCCTAGCCCAGGTGAAGCTGAGAGTTGGGAATATTCATCTGCTCACTCTGCTAAGCAAAGGCGATTATCTTATGGCATCTGTCAGCCTCAGCTATCGCCTGTACTGGACTCATCAGAGCCCCAGAGCTTCTGGAAAGACAGAAGCCAGTCTCTGGGGAGCCTGCTAAGAAAAGCTGGAGTCCTGTACAGGTAAACCAAGCCTTTTCCTCTCCTGGGTGGAGCTGAGAGATAGGGAGTCTCTACCTAATTGTATAGTAACGCACCAGGGGAAGGGAATCCAGTGAGTGAGTGTCCTGAATCTCCCCACTGGCTTTCGAGGGTCCCTGGGATGTAGGAGCCTTTCAATTAGTTTATAGATTTCTCACAAAGATAATTTGTTTATTACGTGTTGCTGATTTGGTGCGAGAGGAATGAGAGTCTAGGATTTCCTACTCTACCATCTTGTTGACATCACTTCTTCTTGTGGTTGTTTGTGGGGGTTTTTAGGAAATATTTTTAAAGATTCAAAAATTTCCTGCATTTAACATCTTAAATATATCCCATTTCACTAATCCAGTAGCTTGTTGCAGTTAATTTCTTGCCAATGGTATTTATATTTCTTTCCTTGAAACCATGGAAGATATAATTCCAGTGAGTTTATATAAATTTTTGGCAAAAATAAATGATTTTTAATTGAATTACTAGTGGTACTATACTACATCAATTAATCCTCACTAGTGTCCTCTCATATATAGTTATAGAAGAAGACCTTGAGGCCAGAGAGGCAAAACTACTTAAACCACATGGCTAGTAAGTGGTAGAACTAGAATAAAATGAGTTTATGTAGTAATTGAGCTTTCCAATGAAATAGATGGGCCCCTATATGTAATTATAGACTGAAAAACAGAGAGATAAAGATAAAGACCCACACATTGAGAAATTTTTTTCATATTTGCTAAGTTGCAAGAGTATATGGAATGTAATTTTTTCTTACTTGCTTTTTCAATATTTTTATGATAGAGCCAATAGTGAAATTAATTTACACACCTAATGGATGGTAGGTATACTTAATTATATATATATATATATATATATATATATATATATATATTCAAGCTAATGTTGCTATAAAAATAAAGTTTAATTTTTCTTTATATTTCATAATAATTATCAAAGTTTATTGAGTATCAAGTGCTATGTTTTACAAAGATTGCATTACACTGCTAAATTGAAATTTCATTTTCTGGAAAGTTATCTGGAAAAATGCATTAGAAAAAAATATAATTGAGTTTTCAAACATTTATCACTCATTTTGCAAATGTTGATTTTAAATATTATATTATGCCCATTGCAGCATTTTTATTACAGCAAATACTTTAGCTCTCATTATGTTCTTATTGAGTTTCTGGCTTCTTTCACAATTCCTAAAATGGCACCTTAATCTAATATCATACAGTCTCAAAGTATTTCAACTAACCATATTCACACCCTGAATGCATATGTGATAGGAGGATAAGTAAAACTTCATTGCACAATAAAAAAGCATGTTTTACATTTGTGCTTAGAATCAGTTTATTTCTTCTGACTTTATCAAGCCCAAAATTTAGTTTCAGAGTACTTTTATGTGTACCATGGGATAGACAATACACTATGAGCTTCAAATAAAAGGTATGTTTCTAATATTGGGGATTTTAAAACAGCTTAAAAAATAATCCTGACTTCCTTTTATACACCCAGTAATTCCATGTGGTTAATGTACTGTGAGTACCACTAAATACCATTTACCAAGAGCTGCTCTAGGAATATTTATCGAGCAGGCATGCTGAAAATGAAAAATGTGTACAAGGCAAGACATTAATCACATGAATATCAACCCTGCCTATACCCACTACACAAATATGCTGATTCAAACAAAAATATTGATTTTTTCTCTTTTGCTTCTTTCCACATTTGCACAGCTGATCATACTTCCTCACTTCATCATAGAAGTATCTGTTCAGTTTCTTCCTTCTGTACTCAGAAAGGTTGTTCATCAAGCTTTAATCAACTTCCACTATGCTAAGATCTGAATGTATGCTTAGACCAAGTCAAATTAATTAAATTTCAATAAGTATTTAAATCACAAAATTGCTTGAATTAAGCATAATCTATCCAGATTTTTTTTTTGTTAATCCTCACCTGAGGATATTTTTCCATTGATTTTTAGAGAGAGTGGAAGAGAGAGAGAAAGACAGAGAGACATATCAATGTGAGAGAAACACATCATTTGGTTGCCTCCTGACCAGGGCCCAGGCCGGGGAAGAGCCTGCAACCGAGGTATGTGCCCTTGACCGGAATTGAAACTGGGACCCTTCAGTCCACAGTTCTATCCACTGAGCCAAACTGGCTACGGCAATCTACCCAGATTTAAAAGATAGGTATAAGGTCAATACCAAATTTCAGGTATCTGACTTGGTTTTTATTACTCTACTTTTTATTAACATGAATACAAAGATGTATTGGGTATTATTTTGCACATGATGTAATTTTTCATTCCATTTTATCTGTACAGTATGCCTGAATAATAATTTTTTAAAACAACAATGGTTAATAATTTTTTTAGTGCGCCACACACCATACATTCTCACCACATACTATAGTGGAGGTATTGTTTTCACCCTCATTTATGGATCATGAAACTGAGACAGAGAAATCAAGATAAGATAGGTCAGATCATAAGAAGTTGAGCAGAGATCTGAACACAGGATATCTGGCTTCAGCTTGTCTTCGTGGCATTTCAAAGCTACCTATAGTTTGCCTAGCAATTTTAACTCTTAATGCCCATGGAAATTTTAGAAAACATTTTAATGTTATTGTTACTCATTTTTACTTTAAGTCTTAATGGGGAAGAAAGTCAATGAAGGAATGGACTTCATATCTTGAAGAATACCAAAGAGCTCTGAAAACTGTCATCTGAGATGCAGTGGAATCAAATATAATACAGGACTCCTGAGACCAATCAGTGCCTTTGGGTGACTAACATGTCTTTTCTAAAAATGTGTAATTTACTTTTAGAATAGTTATTTTGAGATTAACAGATATCTGACTAAGACATGATCTCAACCAAATATTTGTGAAATATTCTTGATTGTCCAAAAAGTAAAAGAAATAAAACACTAATCCTCATATAGAAGAGGAAATATAGATGAGATTAGTTTCTTTTAGAAACTAAAGGAGAGCTAGATTAGCATGGTGATGTTCAGTTCTGAATCTTAATAGCTTTAGAAAATCTTAGTCTAGAAGTTGCAAGTAAAATTATTTACCAAACAAAATAAATCAAACAAGTAAGTAATCAACTCAAATCTTTTGTGGACCAGTTGAGTTCTGGTTCTTGATTTCATTGTGAGCATCTTCTTCCAAGTTGTAACAAATCTCCAAGGATTTGTCTAAAGCTGGGCTTCAATCAGTAACTCATCCTTTCAACTGCTGGTTCCAGCCTCCGTCAACCTTTTCAATATATTGCTCTAACCTTTGTGATTGTTTTTGCCTGCCCCTTTCATCCTTGAATCATTTCTGTCTTCTTTTATTTGATTCATGTAGTTAGCATCCTTTTCAAACAAAAATTCCAGTTCATTGCAAAGTGTTTATTGAATGAAGTTTTGAAAATACATGATATATCATGTAAGTGCAAACATCTAAGGGAATTTTTAAAAAAAAACTTCAGGGTTTGTTTTTCTAGGTTGCTGTAACTATTGCTGATCGTGTCTCTTTTCTGAACTGAGGGAAATGGCTATGGATTATTATCTGCTTCATCTGTTTCTAGTTTAGATTCATGTAAAGAGATCTGCATTTCAAAAAGCTTTAGGCTAGAATTGTTCTGTGCAGATTTTGAATCTTTAAATTAATTTGGCTGAGACATCCAAGTGCACATATCATACTCATTATGCTACCAGAATATCTATATGAGATTGCATTACTGCATATCAGAAAAAAAAGGAATGGGTGGGAGCAGGGTGAATTGAGTGCAGGGGGTCAAACATATGGTAACAGAAAGACACTAGAATCAGGATGGTGAGCATGCAATAGAGTATGCAGATAATAAATTACACTGTTGTACACCTGAAATTTATATAATGTTATTAACTAATGTTACTTCACAAATTTTTTTTAAACGATGCAAACAGCAGCAAACAGCAAATGTGGAAATTGGGTGTTCTATTTGGTGTCATCTATACTAATAAAAGGGTAATATGCAAATTGGTCAGGACGCCCTCACAGTAATGACCGAACAGCAGGCTACGTGGGGTGACCAGGCTGGCAGGGGGGTTAGTGAGGGACGACCAAATGACTGAACAGCAGGCTGCATGGGGTGACCAGGCCGGCAGGGGGCGGCAGTGAGGGGGCAACCAGGATGAGGGGGGGGGGGCAGTGAGGGGCAACCAGGCCAGCAGGAAGGGTAGTTGGGGGTGATCAGGCTGGCAGGCAGAGGCAGTTAGGAGCCAGTGGTCCCGGACTGTGAGAAGGATATCCCTGATTGAAGAGGGTGCAGGCTGGGCTGAGGCTACCCACCCCCTGCACAAATTTCATGCACCGGGCCTCTAGTATATCATATTCTGATATTTTCTTTCTTGGTTTTCTGTTGTTCTATTTTTAATTTTCAAAGGGTGAGCATTATTTATTTGATTTTTACTTTAATATTAGACTCCCTTGACTAAAGGTTAGAATAGCAAAACTGAAGGCAGAAGATATAAAATCAGAATGTTTTAATAACCCAGCATGGCTCTATGATTCCTTGCAGCCTGTGTCTATGGAAAGCTCTGTTGATTTCCAGTAAGCTTGAACATCCTGAAGCTCTGCTAAGTGTGCAAACCAGATTTTGTCTCTTTACCTCTGCTTGTTTTATCTTTTAGAAACATTGAAATTAAAGCCTTAATGATTTCATTGCCTGTCTTTTACAAGATTCTGCAATTAAGATGAGCTAAAAATGTTAGTTGTTTTCTAAAACTGCACATGTTCACTGAGTTATTCTTTTTTCTTGGTCAAACTTTCATCACTGGGTATTTTTTAATTTTCCTCTCTGCACCCAAGTGGATAATTTAAGCAATGGCTAGGGTAATCGTGGATATTAATATTCTACTGCATATTGTGTTCAATAACAGCAGTATGTGTCTTAGCAGAGAAGCACAGAAAAACACCAGTATTCCAGGACATTTGGGGAAACAAGAAAACCTGACTTTCTTCTTTCTGTAGCTTGTCTAATCTCAGTGGTTTCAAGTTATCTGATTTATATCATTCATTTAAGCCTTTACATATAATTATTCAGATACTCAATGTGCTTCTAAACTCTCTTAACATAAATCTGATTTAAAGTCCCAACAAATAGAAGCTCTAGAAACAGATTGTTGGTGTTGCAATACAGTAAAAAATATGTCAAATATCTGCAACGATGGAGTCTTCCTGCCAGGGCTCAACAAACTTTATCTGTAATGGGATAGATAGTAAATATTTTGGGGTTTGAAGCACAAATGGTCTGTGTAACAACTATTCAACTCTGTCGTTACAGTGCAAAAGCAACCATAGACTGTACTTATACAGATGTTCATGGCTACCTTCCAATATGACTTTATTTATAAAAGCAAGCATTGGGCACTAGTGCCAGTTCCTTCCTTATCCTCTTGACAGTAGACATTTTATTTTTTTAATATATTTTTATTGATTTCAGAGAGGAATGGAGAGGGAGAGAAACATTAATGATGAGAAAGAATGATTGATCAGCTGCCTCCTGCACTCCCCCTACTGGGGATCAAGCCTGCAACCCGGGCACATCCCCTTGACAAAAATCAAACCCGGGACCCTTCTGTCTAGAGGTCAACACTATCCACTGAGCCAAACCAGCTAAGGCTAGACATTTTATTTATGTAAGTTACACTATAATTGCATGCTTGGCCATATACATATGTGTGTGGGGGTGTGTGTGGGGGTGCATAATTTGAATCATATAATAGCAAAAAAAAAATGATTTGTCTTAGAGTTTCTTGGCAGAACTTTTATCAAAGATCAAATCTTACCTAATAATAGACAAAGATGCAATTTGACTGTACCTTCGCTACACTAACCAGCCAATCAGGAGAGTATGCAAATTAGCCTAACAAAGATGGCAGTTAATTTGCATACATAGGCTCCAAGCAGTGGAGCAAAGCCTGATGGCCATGGGGCCGGAGCAGGGAAGGTCCAGGGGCCGAAGCCCGGCCAGAGTGAAGGCCTGGGTCCCGGGTGCCAGAGGAAAACTGGTGCCAGCAGCCAGAGGAAAGGAAGGCCTATTGCATGAATCTCTTTGTGCAACAGGCCTCTAGTAATTAATAAAGCATTATATAGATATGAAAGTGTTCTGAATATACAGTTGGATCTGTATTTTAACATTAAAAATGAATTGTGAGGCCCTGGCCAGATAGCACAGTTGTTTAGAACATCATCTGGTATGCCAAGGTTGCAGGTTCCATTCTGAGTCAGTGCACATACAAGAATTAACCAATGGCCCTAACTGGTTTGGCTCAGTGGAAAGAGTGTCGGCCTGCAGACTGAAGGGTCCCAGGTTCGATTCCGGTCAAGGGCACGTACCTTGGTTGCGGGCACATCCCCAGTAAGGGGTGTGCAGGAGGCAGCTGATCGATATTTCTCTCTCATCGATGTTTCTAACTCTCTAACCCTCTCCCTTCCTCTCTGTAAAAAATCAATAAAATATATTTAAAAAAAATGAATTAACCAATGAATGCATCAATAAGTGGGACCTCAATTTGATGTTTCTCTCTTTCTCTAAAAATAAATAAATGAATAAATAAATAAGTTGTGAAATAATTTGTCTTAATTTATCACAATTGGTATAAACTTCTTTCTGCTATATAGCTATAACAAACAGTAAACTTTCCAATCAAGCATATACCAATTTTATTCTAGTTCAGAACAGTCCCTTTTAAGTAAACTCACTCTATCTTGGGTTTCTCTCTGAGTTCCTCCCCTATTTTCCTTCCTATAGCCATGTAGGTGGGAATGAACAGTAGAGTGGAGTGTTTTTCCCTTCATGAGAGTGGTATCTCTAGATCACCAGCTGAATCCTGTTACTATCCTTTTGGTCTTTGGTGGTATTTTTCCGTTTAAAACCCAAGTCTGGTGAAAGGCTTGGGCTGTTCTCTTGTCATAGACAAGTTCTAAGGGCTGATCATCAGTTTGACTACAACTTTTTTAGGAACCACAGAACAGGCATGACCTTCCCCTTTTTTCCCCCTGCATTCCTCCCTCTCTCCTTCCCTTCCCATTTTCTTCCTTCCTTTCTTTCTCCCTCCATCTATTCTTTTCTTCCATTCTTCTTTCTTTTGCATTAGTTTTCAAATGCATTTCTTTTAATGGAAGGTTAGAGAAATTTAGAATATACGTTATGAATGATTTTGGTTATTCATTGTATATGCTTAATATCAATTTTGAGAGTAAGAGTTTTGGTACTCTGTAAAACATTGTTTGCAATCCAGAGCAAGACAATGTGGCATTTCGATCCATTTTTTTTTTTTTTAATTTGAAAGAACTCAGTAATAAAATTCTTTGGATCAAGAAATTGATATAAATAAATTAAAATGGTAAATTCGTGGCTTTCCTAGTAATTTTTCAGTGTCCTTTCATAAAATGAAAAACATGTACATGTATGTGCTTAGCTATAAAGAATGTAGGAGAAATTAATTCTTAATAAATTAGATACCAAGCTCATTTCCAAATATTGAGCATCTGCTCTTTGGAAGACACTGTGCTATTGCTTGCAATGCTCAGATTTTTGTGTCTACAGTTGGGAGTGAGATAGCATGGTAAACCAAAGGGAAAAATAAAAAGGAGTGAGCAGACATGAGTCCAAGTGAGGACAGCCAGCTATAAATGTCCTTAGGCATGGCCTTTTGTGCATTCAGAAAACTGTATTTAGTTCAGTAAGAATAAAGTTTAAATTTAGCTATCGAGTGGGCAAATCAAAGGTACTGGAGTATTCGACAGAGGCCAGATCACTTTTTGCAATCCAGGATTGCAAAATGGGTCTTAGCATTTACTCTCCAATCCTCCATAAACTAGAGAGGAACATTTGACTAATAGACCCACAGTAGGTGTTTGGGGCCATCTCAATGCATTTGATGAGTTTCCAAAGTAATTGCTTTGCATACTCAGTTGCAAACACATGCTACCTTCCATAACAAAAGAAGGATAACTCCAAAGGAGGTACCAAGAACACAGAGAATGGCCTTTGGAAAACTCTTTGCGAGTATTAGAAATGTAATTGAGGAATTCATGATATTTGCCCAACAGGATCTCATAATGATGTAGTTCAGGAACTGCTTTATACCTTTCATTTTTCCTGTTATAGTAAAACAGCAATCCCTATAGCTATTTTCCTATGTCTGTCCCACTATTATATCTTGGGTGTGTTGGGTCAGATAATTTGTTTCTTTTATTTCAGAGGTCCAAAGAGAGAAAAGTATTGTGCCCCAGTTGGTATATATTCTCTGGATTTCTATATATTCTCTGGATTTCGGCCCTCTTCCCACTCAGACTCTCCTTAACCTCAGCAAGTAGAAAGAACTGTCCCTTTGCCATTAAATACACTGAACCCTCATCAGGGGCGTCTATAATAGGGTCTCTACACTAAACAGAATCTGCAGGACACTTTACTTGGTCAAAAAATGAGAGAGAATTCCACTCCCCAATTTCTTCACTCCCAGCAGGAACACTTTTCCCAGCAGAAAAATAGGTAAGACTCTCTTCCTACCATACCTGGACAGCCTGACAAGGAAACACATTTAAGTCAATATGTCTTCTTGGTTCTCAGTGTGTCTGCAATCAACATATTTCCTGGTGTCTCTTCTCTAGAACAGTCCAGTCCAGGGTACAACTCTTGGAGGCACTGAGACAGCATGGGGAGATGATGTAGCATTCTCTCAATCCAGCAACAAGCCCCAGTTGCCACTTTTTGAAAGTAAAGGTCCAAGAGGGAAAACTACCTGTGGGACATTGGGGGAAAGAGCTACCGTTTCTTTTTTTCTCTTGCTCCTGTGCTCTGAAGCCCTATTACTGACATGATAAATATCCCCAGACTTTTTCACTCTTTCCCTTCCAGATCAACTGATGTCCTTAATGATCAGTGTTGCTGGCTCTATGGCAGGGGTGGGCAAACTTTTTGACTCGAGGGCCACAATGGGTTCTTAAACTGGACCGGAGGGCTGGAACAAAAGCATGGATGGAGTGTTTGTGTGAACTAATATAAAATCAAAGTAAACATCATTACATAAAAGGGTACGGTGTTTTTTATTTTTAGTTTTATTCATTTCAAACGGGCCGGATCCAGCCTGCGGGCCGTAGTTTGCCCACGGCTGCTCTATGGTTAGTAGGATATGTGAAGATTCTTTATGCTATGTATTGTTATGTAAGATCTATATCACAGATAACATAAGTATTGTCAATGACAAAAGTAACAAATGGTATCTATATATATAAAAGCCTAAGCGACCGAGTGACCGAACGACGGGTCGCTATGATGTGCACTGACCACCAGGGGGCAGACACTCGACGCAGGAGCTGGCCCCTGGTGGTCAGTGTGCTCCCACTGCAGGAGCGCCACTGAGGTGATGGGCGCCAGACACAGGGTTCACGGCTGGCAAGTGCCGCTGTGGTGGTGCAAGCCTCTCCTGATCGGGACTGACTAGCCGTGAGCCCATGGCAGGAGCAGCAGGCCCGGATGAGCAGGAGAGGCAGGTAGCATTGGACTGCTGGTTTCGGCCCAATCCCTGCAGGCCACACCAAGGGACCCCATTGGTGCATGAATCTGTGCACCAGGCCTCTAGTTCATTAAATAATTTTGTATCTACAATAATAAAAGCCTCATATGCTACTTAGACCGGACATCCTTCCATCTTTCTGGATGAAGCTGGGGCTGCAAGGGAAGCCCGGGTCCCAGGTGCCTGCTGGCAGCCAGAGGGAGGGCTGGGTCCTGGATCCCGGGTGCCTACCGGCAGCTGGAGGGAGGCCCTGGTCCCGGGTGCCAGAGGGAAGCTGGTGCCGGCAGCCAGGGGAAGGAAGGTCTACTCTTACACTAATTTTGTGCATCAGGCCTCTAGTAAAATATAAGTACAGCAGAGATTTAACCATTATAAAGGAACACTTGAAATAGGTTATAAAAATACCACAAGATAAACAAATAGCAGACAAGAAGAGATATCCCCCTATAGAAGAATTTCAGGTAATAAGTTAAAAAGAAGTGACAGAATAAGAGATTTAGCATTCTATAGTCCTTAATGCAGCTTGATAATGGCCATAAATATCAGAGTGCCAGGATTACCAAAAAGGAAGACACACAGACATTACATCCCTCCTAATGGAAACTACATATCACCTCTATAGTGATCTTGCCAAAGAGCAAATATATTGAAAAAAAAAAAAATACTAATCTGACCAGGCTTCTACTTATACCTATTGATGATTGTTTTTGCTGAGTGCCAGGTAAACAGGCTTCATTGTATTGTTTTGTGTACTATAGTATATGCTTAAAATTCAATGCAAATGGTTGATTATAAATATAATACCTCTAAATTTGAATACCCAAGTGAAATTATATTTTTTAGAAAAATATAAATTTCAAAGACAAACCATTAGAAATAAAAAATTCTAATGGAAACTTAACAACATGAATATCAAGTCCAAAAGCTCATAGATCAGATCAGGTTTGAAAACCAGTCACATCATATGATCAGGCAAAAACTAATCAACATCATAGGTAATATTTTCCTAATTACACAAAAAAGGTATAAAATTACTGCAGTTTCACAAGCTAAGTCTCCTTGATACAGATCTGACAGATGAGACCAAAAGAAAATACTTGAGCCAAGACCACTCCACTGTTCAAAGCCAGATACAAAAACATAACCAGAACAATGATAGGAGCAGCAAAATAAAAAGAGAAGTATGAAATGTAAAGAGAGATAATATTCATCATCTGTATATGATTTCTGCATATTGCAATATCGAATAACCTAAAAAATCAGCAACTTTCAAAATCATTCACCTCAGTCCCTCCCTGTTGCAAAGTAATTTTTTTTATTCTCACCCAAGGATATGTTTATTGATTTTAGAGAGAGAGAAGGGAGAAAGAAGAGAAAGAGACACAGACAGAAAAAGAGAGTTCATTGTCTACAGTACCTGACCCAACCAGGGATCTAAACATAACCTAGGTAGGCACTCAGACTGGGAATTGAACCTTAAGTTTTGGTGTACGGACAACACTCCAACCAAGTCAACTGAGCAACACCAGGCAGGGGTACAAACTAATTTTTTTTATAGAATAAATTATATGAGACAAAGTCTGACTGTTGAAGTGAAGGAATAGGTCAGCGTGATCTTTCTCCGGCAGCCGCCCAGCTGCCCCGCCCGCCATGTGCTCTGCCTTCGTCTTTGACACGGAGGCCGGGACAGAACTTGGTCCAAGCCCTGCAAGTTGCGGAAAGTCAGCGCACCCAGGGTTCGCTGGGATGTGGCGTTTCCCAGGAAGCCTTGGGTCCTGAGAAAGGAGCCCCAGCGGAGCCCCGGGAGTGTGGTCCGCGGGCCGCCAGAGAATACAGGCGGGGTGGGGGTGGGGTCACACAGAGAGGGGCCAGCGCCGGCTTTCTCCCCAAAAGGCCCTGCAGAGCAATGGTCTGTGGCGACCCCTCGGTTACTCCCCAGGCTCTCCGGGGCCCGAGGACATGGGCATGAGGGGTACGACCCCCTCGGTTACTCCGCAGGTTCTTCGGGGCCGAGGACATGGGCACGAGGGGTACGACCCCCTCGGTTACTCCGCAGGCTCTTCGGGGCCCGAGGACATGGGCACGAGGGGTACGACCCCCTCGGTTACTCTGCAGGCTCTCCGGGGCCGAGGACATGGGCACGAGGGGTACGACCCCCTCGGTTACTCCGCAGGCTCTCCGGGGCCCGAGGACATGGGCATGAGGGGTACGACCCCCTCGGTTACTCTGCAGGCTCTCCGGGGCCGAGGACATGGGCATGAGGGGTACGACCCCCTCGGTTACTCCGCAGGCTCTCCCGGGCCCTAGGACATGGGCATGAGGGGTACGACCCCCTCGGTTACTCTGCAGGCTCTCCGGGGCCGAGGACATGGGCATGAGGGGTACGACCCCCTCGGTTACTCCGCAGGCTCTCCGGGGCCCGAGGACATGGGCATGAGGGGTACGACCCCCTTGGTTACTCCGCAGGCTCTCCGGGGCCCGAGGACATGGGCATGAGGGGTACGACCCCCTCGGTTACTCCGCAGGCTCTCCGGGGCCGAGGACATGGGCATGAGGGGTACGACCCCCTCGGTTACTCCGCAGGCTCTTCGGGGCCCGAGGACATGGGCACGAGGGGTACGACCCCCTCGGTTACTCCGCAGGCTCTCCGGGGCCCGAGGACATGGGCACGAGGGGTACGACCCCCTCGGTTACTCCGCAGGCTCTCCGGGGCCCGGGGACATGGGCATGAGGGGTACGACCCCCTCGGTTACTCCGCAGGCTCTCCGGGGCCCGAGGACATGGGCACGAGGGGTACGACCCCCTCGGTTACTCCGCAGGCTCTCCCGGGCCCTAGGACATGGGCATGAGGACCATGAGCTGGCTCCGCAGCGGGAGGGATTCCGGGGCCTGAGAGACCTCACGTGAGGACCGTGAGCAGGACCAGCAACCACCGCGTTCGGAAGCTCGGCTGGAAGTGGGGAGGGGGTGCGCAAAGCCCGCCCCTGCGGGGACCCCAGCCACTCAGGGGTGCTAACCACTAGCCGGATGTACCGCCCCTGGACTTCCGCCTCAGACTCGGGGGTGAGAGGGCTTCCACTTGCGGCGCGGCAGGCGTGTGGGCTGTCCACTGCTGAGGGGTCTCCGGCAGGGCTGCGGGGCGCCAGGTGAGACTATTCACGAGGAGTCACAGAGAAAAGAGGGAGCCCCACCCGGTAGCAGCCCCACCGTTCCTTTGGCGACCCGCGTCGGGTGTGAGGTGGCCTGGCCCACACTGCCTTCTGCGCAACGGGCTGAGGGGACGGCGACCATTCTGTGTGGGCCTTTCTGTGTGAGCGGACATGCAGTGGGGGGAGACTGGGGGGCACGGTGTGGAGGTTGGGGGTGGGGGTGGTGGTGAAGTGGGGGTGGGTGGTACAGGTTTCAGAGCCCCGGTCGTCATGGAAAGGCCCGTGAGTGAGGACCCAGGGCTAGGGGACCGAGACCATTCTGTGCCGGCCGCCATTTTATACGGGCCACCATTCTGTGTGAGCGGACACGCAGAGGGGGGAGATGGTGTGGGGGTTGGGTGTTGGGATGAAATGGGGGTGTATGGTAAAGGTTTCAGAGCCCCAGTCGTCATGGAAAGGCCCATGAGTGAGGTCCTAGGGCTAGCGGCCGCCATTTCGTTTGGCCGCCATTCTGTGGGAGCTGACGTGCAGTGGGGGGAGATGGTATGGGGGTGGGTGTTAATGGTTTCAGAGCCCCAGTTATGGAAAGGCCTGTGAGTGAGGACCTAGGCCCTAGAACTAGGGGAGCAGGTCCATTTTGTGTGAGCCCACATGAAATGGGAAGTGGTGTGGGGGTGGGTGTTAATGGTTTTAGAGCCCCAGTTATCATGGAAAGGCCGTGAGTGAGTACCCAGGGCTAGGGGACCACTGCCATTCTGTGCGCACCGCCATTTTGTGTGATCATGCCAGTCTGTGCGAATGGACATGCAGTGGGGGGAGATGGTGTGGGGGTTGGATGTTAATGGTTTCAGAGCCCCAGTCACCATGAAAAGGCCATGAGTGAGGAACCGCAACCATTCTGTGCGGGCCGCCATTTTGTACGATCGGCCAGTCTGCGTGAGCGGACATGCAGAGGGGGGAGACGGTGTGGGGTGGGTATTAATGGTTTTAGAGCCCGTCATCGTGGACAGGCCCGTGAGTGAGGACCTAGGGCTAGGGGACCACGGCCATTCTGTGCCGGCCGCCATTTTGTGCGAGCCCACATGCAGTGGGGGGAGATAGTGTGGGGGTGGATGTTAATGGTTTCAGAGCCCCAGTCACCATGAAAAGGCCCGTGAGTGAGGAACCGCGACCATTCTATGCGGGCCGCCATTCTGTGTGATCGGCCAGTCTGTGCAAGCGGACATGCAGAGAGGGGAGACGGCGTGGGGGGTGGGGGTGGGGGTGGGTGGTAATGGTTTCAGAGCCCCAGTCGTCATGGAAAGGCCCGTGTGTGAGGACCCAGGGCTAGGGGTCCGAGACCATTCTGTGCGAGCGGACATGCAGTGGGGGGAGATGGTGTGGGGGTCGGGGGTTGGGGTGAACTGGGGGTGGGTGGTAATGGTTTCAGAGCCCCAGTCGTCATGGAAAGGCCCGTGTGTGAGGACCCAGGGCTAGGGGTCCGAGACCATTCTGTGCAGGCCGCCATTCTGTGCGAGCGGACATGCAGTGGGGGGAGACCGTGTGGGAGTTGGGGGTTGGGGCAAAGTGGGGGTGGGTGGTAATGGTTTCAGAGCCCCAGTCATGAAAAGGCCCGTGAGTGAGGACTCAGGGCTAGGGGACGACGCTCCCCTCTGGGCCCTTCCCTCAGCCTGAGGGCCCGAGCAGCGGGGCTGCAGTGTCGCTGAAGGATTTCGGCCCCTGAATCTGAGGGATGTGAGGCCTGGGAGGAGCTTGGCAGGGTCATGTCAGCAAAGGAAGGCGTCCCAGGCCCCGTGGAGATCCCGAGTGCACCGCGGGGAATTCTTAGGCTTCCACCGACCCCAGGGCCAAGAGTGTGACTGCTCCCTTCTAGTTGGGGGTCTCAGAGAGATGGCGCCTCCATTGGAAGGTGGTGCCTGAGGGAATAGTGGAGCGAGCATATGGCCATCCTGTACCAACCTGAGGACAGCATTCAGAGACTGAGGGACTAGCCAGCGCTTCCCCTGCTGTCAGCCTTGCATGGCCCGGGGACGGATGGCAGCCACCCCTCCCTTGCTACTCTGGGTCCCACAAGGTGAAGAATTGGTTCTGAATAGATTACTCAGCAGAAGGAGTTCTATGCTTTGGCAGGTGTGAGTGATGCCTGAAGGGCAAACTCAGCACGTGAAAGGGTGGCCCAGGGGTCTCAGGGAACCCTTGGGAGATCCCAAGCCGTGACGGTCAGATGAGACAACTAATCACTCTGCCATGGTGTTCACTGGGAAGTGAGGCTTTATGATAATGGGCAAAATCAGAACAAAGGGACAAGTCCCAGGCCATGCCAGGCTTCCAGGTGAAGAACCCATGACAAGACCATCTCATGTTTTGCTTCTCAGTGTCTCAGTGAAAAAAAGCCTTTTCTGTCAGAGTTACATCAGGTATCAGAAGCTAGGGACTGAGCGAGGTCTGACCAGTCGCCAGAGTAAATACCTTGACCAAAGGCTGAGAAAGCCGTCCATCCCATAAGTCAGGAGCCAGCATAACTCTGCTGAGCCTGCGGTTGCCCCTGGGAGGCCCTGGGCAGAGCTTTGAGGCTGAGATATCACCTTACATCCTGTTCCTTGAACTAAGGATGAACATGATTGTTCTGTGGAAGTACTGATCTCAGTATCTATAATTAGTCATGGGAAGGACCCTAAGTGAGGCCTAACTCATGGGGACACGCACTCTACAGCAGACTGTTCTCAACAGAGCCCTGTCCTGCTGTCACACTTGGGAAACTGGATGTGACAGCCTCTTAATTCACCCTCAGTGGTCACAGGGACAGAACTGTTTAGTGGGAGAGAGTGACATCAGGTTAGCAGAGGGGAGGCGTCTCAGATACTGTCAAGTTTCAAGGCCTAGACCTTGTTTGAGCAAAGAGCAGACCATCCACTTGTGAGGATGGGATCCCTTGGTATGTATCTACCCTGCCCCTGTAGTCATCCCTGGGAGGTTTCAAGCAAGTATGGCTAATAGTCTTTTTGTCTTTCTTGCAGTTTACAAGTTTGTTATACATGTTTTCAATATCAAAATATTTTTGTGTTTCCTGATTATAAAAAATGATATGCTTGTATGGAAAAATTAAAACAGTAGAGCTATGAATAACATTCTCCAAAATACCCCACCTCCACAGACAGCCAGAGTAAATATTTTGGTGTATATCCTTCCAGAATTTTCAATATGCATATACATTGTTTTTAAATATAATGAAATAATGCCTATTGCAACTTTTTTATTGAAATATAATTCACATATAACATATTTTTTAATTTTAGCAAAAGTTTGAAACCACCACTGTACATCAGTAAGCATATAATATTTAATTATAAGGTGTCTGTATAGCAGAATACCTTGCAGCTACTAAGAGGAAGAGTTAGATCTATACACATCGACAATGGCAGATGCTCACAGTACATTTTAAGTGAGAAAAGCAAGGTTTAGACTAGTAAATGGCATTCCAAAGTTTAAGCATCTTGTCATTTTATCTCATTTTTTATTACTTATATTTGGGTGAATGCAAAACTGCCAGGTCAGCATATAGGAGGTCGAGGGTACTCATTCTCTGGGAAGTTTTTTTTTTTTTTCATACAGTGAACCACTTCCTGTGGACCACCAGCACTCGCCAGTGAAATTGTTAGACTGGCCCGGGGGACCAGTTCCCAAAGGACCTCATCCTCTAGTGAGCTCTCCCTCTAAACCAGTTCAGGCCTGAGACCTCTGGCAGAGTTTTTCACCACCAATACCCTGAATGGAAACTCATAGACATGCAAATTCTGTCCTATCTGGTAAAAGCTTAAATAAATGTATTTATTCTTTAGTGGGAAAAAAAAAGATTGCTCTCCCTTTGCCTGTTCATTTCAACATTCTTTATTCTGCATACATTTGTGCTTCGTGACTTTTTTTTTAACCCGTTAAAACCTCAGCTTGTTTTCACATGAGTTAAAGTCTCTAGCTTGTATTTACTTTTATTTCTGTGTGACAGCCAAGATTTTCCAGTTTTTCGAAAGTTTTTTAAAATTTATTTTTTTATTTTTTATTGTCTAAAGTTTTACATATGTCTCCTTTTTCCCCAACTGACCCCTCCCCCCCGCCCCCTAGCCATTCCCACCCTGGGCAAGCCCCCACCACCCCAGTGTCTGTGTCCATTGGTTATGCTAATATACATGCATACAAGTCCTTTGGTTGCTCTCTAACCCACCCCCCCCCCTACCAATTATCTCTGGATCTATTCTTGTCCGTCAAATTATGTTGATCATTATATCCCACATATGAGTGAGATCATGTGATATTTATCTTTCTCCAACTGGCTTACTTCGCTTAGTATAATGCTCTCCAGTTCCATCCATGCTGTTGCAGATGGTAAAAGTTCCTTCTTTTTTATAGCGGCATAGTATTCCATTGCGTAGATACACCACAGTTTTTTAATCCATTTATCTGCTGATGGGCACTTAGGCTGTTTCCAAATCTTAGCTATTGTAAATTGTGCTGCTATGAACATAGGGATGCACATGTGCTTTCTGATTGGTGTTGCTGGTTTCTTGGGATATAGTCCTAGAAATGGGATTACTGGGTCAAATGGGAGTTCCATTTTTAATTTTTTGAGGAAACACTATACTGTCTTCCACAGTGGCTGCACCAGTCTGCATGCCCAACAGCAGTGAAGGAGGGTTCCTTTTTCTCCACATCCTTGCCAGCATTTGTTCTTTGTTGATTTGTTGATTATAGCCATTCTGACAGGTGTGAGATGGTAATTCCTTTTGATTTGCATCTCTCAGATGATTAGTGACTTTGAGCATGTTTTGATATGTCTCTGGAACTTATATATTTGAAAAGCGTCTAAGTCCGTTGCCCATTTTTTTCATTTGATCATTTATCTTCTTTTCGTTAAGTTGTATGAGTTCTCTGTAAATTTAGGAGATTAAACCCTTATCGGAAATATCATTATCAAATATGTTCTCCCGTGCAGTGGGCTTTCTTGTTGTTTTGCTGATAGTTTCTTTTGCTGTGCAGAAGCTTTTTATTTTGATGTAGTCCATTTGTTTATTTTCTCCTTAGTCTCCAATGCCCTAGGAGCTGTGTCTGTAAAGATATTTCTATGACATATGTCTGCTATTTTGCTGCCTATGGAGTCTTGTAGGATTTTTATGGTTTCCCGTCTTATATTTAAGTCCTTTATCCATTTTGAGTTTTTTTTGTTTTGTTTTTTTAATATATTTTATTGATTTTTCACAGAGAGGAAGGGAGAGAGAGAGAAAGTTAGAAACATCGATGAGAGAGAAACATCGATCAGCTGCCTCCTGCACTTCTCCCACTGGGGATGTGCCCGCAACCCAGGTACATGCCCTTGAACGGAATCGAACCTGGGACCTTTCAGTCCGCAGGCCGACGCTCTATCCATTGAGCCAAACCGGTTTCGGCTTGAGTTTGTTTTTGTGCATGGTGTAAGTTGGTGATCTAGTTTCATTTTTTTGCATGTATCTGACCAAATTTCCCAGCACCCTTTATTGAAGAGACTGTCTTGACTCCATTGTATCCTCTTGCCTCTTCAGTCAAATATTTATTGAGCATAATGGCTTGGGTCGATTTCTGGTTCTCTGTTCTGTTCCATTGGTCTATATGTCTGTTCTTGTGCCAGTACCAGGCAGTTTTGAGAACAGTGGCTTGGTAATACAGCTTGGTATCTGGTATTGTGATCCCTCCAACTTTGTTCTTCTTTCACAAGATTGCTGTGGCTATTTGGGGTCTTTTTTTTTTTTTATTCCAGATGAATTTTTTGAGAGTTTGTTCTAGATCTTTGAAATATGTTATTGGTATTTGAATGGGGATTGCATTGAATCTGTAGATTGCTTTGGGTAGTATCGACATTTTAATGATGTTGATTCTACCAATCCATGAACATGGTATGTTCTTCTATTTGTTTATGTCTTTTTCTATCTTTTTTTTTTTTTTTTCAGTGTCCTGTACGTTTCTGAGTACAGGTCTTTTAAGTCCTTAGTTTATTCCTAGGTATCTTAATGTTTTTGTTGCAATGGTAAATGGGATTTTTTTGTTGTTACTCTTTCTGTGAATTCATTATTGGTATATAAAAAGGCCATAGATTTCTGGGTGTTAATTTTGTATCCTGCTACATTACCAAATTCACTTATTAGGTCTAGTAGATTCTTGATGGAGTCTTTGGGGTTTTCTATGTATAGTATGTCATCTGTGAATAAGGACAGTTTAACTCCTTTTCCAATTTGGATGCCTTTTATATCTTCTTCTTGTCTGATTGCTATGGCTAGCACTTCCAGTCCTATATCGAACAGGAGTGGTGAATGTGGACATCCCTGTCTTGTTCCTGTTCTTAAAGGAAATGAGTTTAGTTTTTGTTTTGCCCATTGAGTATGATGTTGGCTGTAGGTTTGTCATATAAGGCTTTTATTAGTTGAGGTATGATCCCTCTATTCCCACTTTGATGAAAGTTTATATCAAGAAAGGGTGTTGGACTTTTGTCAAATGTTTTTTTCTGCATTGATTGATTCGAAAGTTGTTGTTTTTTTTTTTTAACAATGGTAACAAAGTATGACCAGTTATTAGTTTCCCATTGCTGTTGTAATGAATTAACACAAACTTAATGACTTACAAAAGCAGAAATCCAAAATGAGTCTCACGGATCAAATCAAGATGTCTACAGTGCTGGTTCCTTCTGAAGGCTCCAGGAGAGATTGTGTTACTTGTCACTTCCCAGCTTCCAAAGGCTGTGGGCATCCCCTGACTTGTGGCAGCAACATTATAATCTCTGCTTTCATCATAATATTCCTCTCATTTCTCACTCTGAATCTCTAGCATCTTCCTTTCTTTATTATTTTTTATTTATTGAAATTACAATTTACATTCAATATTACTTTGTACTTGTTTGAGGCATACAACATAGTGGTTAGATAATCATATACTTTAGAAAGTGTTCCCTCTGGTATTTCCAGTACCTGACTGGCACCATACATGCTTATTACAATACTAGAGGCCCAGTGCACGAATTCATGCAGGGGTAGGGTCTGGCTGGCCTGCCCCGATTGGGGCTGATCTGGGCCTGGCCACTGCCAGAGGTTGCCTGGCCAGCCGTGCCCCCCACCAGGGTGAGGGGACCTATTGGGGGTGGGACTGGCCATGGGGAGGGGCCATGGGTGGTTGGCCAGCCAGCCCCGCCTCCAATCAGGGTGGAGGACTGGCCAGAGGGAAGGGCTGCGGGTGGTTGGGGGGACGATTGGCTGGTTGGCCACCCCAGTGCACGTCATAGCGACCAGTCATTCTGAAATTCCAGTCACTTGGCTTTTATTTATATAGATTATTGACTGTATTTCCTATCCTGTACTTTACATTCCCATGATAATTTTGTAACAATCTATACTTCTCAATCCCTTCACCTTTTTCACTCGGTCTCCCAACACCCCTTCTTGCTGGCAACCATCAGTCTGTTTTCCTATCTGTGAGTCTGTTTCTGTTGTTTGTTTGTGTGGATGGCTAATAGTCTTAACACCTCACTTCGCTGTAACTGTAGCCTCTCCCTGGCAGTTTTGGTCTGAAGGGGACAGTTTGAGATCAGTTTTAGATAGAGTTAACAAACAGTACAGATTCCTTAGGGAGATATAGAGTAAGGACTGAAAAGAGATGTGACTTGGTCTTAGGGGGACAGTATATATAGCATGAAGAAGATGACTGACAGTCCCTAGGGCAGGGATGGGCAACCTCTGGCACGCTGGTAACTTTTGCTGGCACACGAAACCCTCTCTTACAATCTTCCATTTACAATTTTTTTTCTTAATATCGACTTCTTTATTTTTCAGGTAAATTCAGTGTAGGTGCATCTTAGATAAATAAATAATTTTACGTAACAAGTTATCTTAAAGACCATAGGCGTGGATTGACGAGAGAGGGGAAGAACAATTTCAATAGTGTCGAAAACAAACTATTGAGGACTTGGAATGCCATTCCAGAAAATTTTTTCTGTTTAAAAAACTTTGCAACAGCATTACTCTCCCTGTTTTCATCCACATACGCTTGTGAATCTTTGTTCTCAGTGATGAATTTTGTTAAGTCTCATAATAGGAGTAGCCTGACGGATGAAAGCAGTAGCTCGTGCGTATCTCTGAAGGTCACAAAATATAAACCTCATGTAAAATTTCTGTCATCAGTGATGCAGCAGCAAAAGTCCCACTGATAATATCAAACAGAGTTATAAATTTTTTGTTGGACTATCAGTGTACATGTATACATTAGAAAATAAATGTATTTTTTATCATCATATACTGTTTTTGTCGCTCGAATGAATTTTATTATTTCTTCAAGGTTCTTCACATACGTACACCTTAAGAGATATCAAGTAGGCGTAACATGTTCTCAAAAAATTAGGGTGGCATGCAGAAGAATGTTGAGTCAGAGATTTTGCTGGTTTTGGCACGCACTCATAAAAAGGTTGCCCACCCCTGTCCTAGGGAATGAACCTGAGTAAAGACTTGAAGGGACCATACTTCTCAGAAACAAATGGTTCTACAGAGCCCAGCCACACCTGCCTACTATTATCCCTGAGAATTCTCAGCCTGGCTTGCCTTGTTGTACCCTGAGGAGCATTGAGTATTTGTCTTTCATGTCCCTGGGGGACACAGCATCCAGGAGGTCAGGTGATCTATGAGGCCCTGTAGCAAAGTTGTCAGGAGAGGACCATTAGAGGTGGCTTTTATCAGAGCCATCACAGTTGAGATTGGAAGCTGAGGCCACTCACATCTTCCTTCTTTCCCTTAGGGAGTGATTCCCCATTGTCTTCCTGTTCACGCTCCTGATTACCACCACCCACAAGAGTCCTCATGGCTTTTCCTCAGAAGAATCCACAATGCTCACCTGATCAACTCCTTCAGGCCCACAGTGAGACACAGGGCCTGGAGGTTGCACAGGGGTCCAAGGCTCTAGAGGCGGCCTGTCTCTTCTCCCATCCTGAAATGCCTGGCAATCTGAAGGAGGCTCTTGATGCTGCTATCCCCAGTACCTCTCAGAGTGCTCAGAGTTCCTCCTCAATTGTCACCACAGTCTCATCATCAAGAAAATATGGTGAGGGCTCTAGTAGCGAAGAGGAGGAGGATAGCACCTTAGAGGCTGATCCAGACCCCAAGAAGGTGCTCATAGATGCTATAAATGAAAATGCGGCTTCATTGGTGAATTACCTCCTATTCAAGTATCAAATAAAAGAGATAACAACCATAGAAGATATGTTGAAGGTTATCAACAAAGAGTATGCAGACCACTTCATTGAGATGTTCCGGAGAGCACGTGAACGCCTGGAGATAATCTTTGGCCTTGATGTGAAGGAAGTGGATCCCTACAACCACTGCTATGTCATCATCATCAAACTGGGCCTCACCTATGATGGGATGCAGCATGGTAAAGTTGGTTTGCCTAAGACTGGTATCCTGATACTCATCCTGGGTGTGATCTTCATGAAGGGCAACCGTGCCACCGAACAGGAAATCTGGGATGTTCTGAGTGTGATGGGGTTATATTCTGGGAAGAAGCACTATATCTTTGGAGAGCCCAGGGAGCTCATCACCAAATATTTCGTGGAGGAGGAATACCTGAAGTACCAGAAGGTGGCCAACAGTGATCCTGCACAATTTGAATTTCTGTGGGGCCCAAGAACCCACGCTGAAACCACCAAGATGCAAGTCTTAAACTTTCTGGCAGACGTTCATGGGACTGACCCAAGTTCTTTCCCATCTCAGTATGAAGAAGCATTGCGAGATGAAGAAGAGAGAGTCCGAGAAAAAATTTGGGCCATGGATCTCGACATCTATGGCCCCTCCCATTTCTAAGGCCAAGCCTGGCAGCTCCTCCCACACCTTAGGGAAGTCAGGGATAGTTTACTTAGGCATTGTTTGAAGAGGCAGTTTGTGTTCATAGAATTTAGGTCTGTGGTGAGGCTGAAAGGAACACACTATGCTTGTGTTCCTCTTTTATATGTGTAACTTGAAAATTTCTTTGTTGACATGTATTCAAATACTGGTTTTAGTATGCCTTTAAGTAGCTTTAAAATCTCCAAGTTTATGAAAGATAATGGTCACATATTTAATGCTCTAAGGCGGTTTCATAGTAAGCTTTTGTTAAAATATGAAACCATCCATCTGTTGTCACCTGCAATAAGATAACATCACATTGCTATAGACACTTACTAGAAATGTGAAAGAAATTTGTTTTAAGATACTTGGGTTCAAGAAATAGAGCAGAAGTAAAAGATTGTCAGTTTGCTCCTTATACCTTTTATCTTTATAAAAGAAAATTACATATGCTTGAATTTGGTTAACTTGTTTGTGTATGCATAAGAAATAAATCTCATTAAAGTATATCCTATGCTCACTCCTTCTATTATTCCCATACTTTATTGAACTTTTGCTGTTTGGAAATCACCACCTTAGCCCTGGAATTTTTAGGATAAATAAGGCCTAGGACTTGCCCTTATAATTTTTACTTACAGAATCGGCAATTCTATAATGAGATATCTTCTAATATCTAGAGGTCAAGTGAAAGAAGGAGATAACAGGTGAGTGGAGTTGTTTTATTTGATCCAGTCAAGCATAAATGCCCTGAGTCAAGGAAATTGGGGTTTGGAGAACGCTTCAATTCCTTCAATTGAATGCTTCAATTCTGCAATTTTAAGGTGGATTTTAGATGTAGGGCAGGAAACGTTTGAGGGTTTGGTGATCACTGATCAGACCTACAGATGGTAGGTTGCAGAGTTGAGAATTGAAAACCTGGAGGGGAAAATTGTTCACATATAACTTTTGGGTCATTTAAAAATAGAAATCTCCACTGGGGCAGGAATGGAAGTTGTTCTGTGGTCTTGCCTCTCTTCCATTACAATCTTTTATGCACATCGTCTTCAGGGAGTTTTTGAGAGAGAACAGTGATACTTCCTGAGATGAGATACCCAGAAACCACTTTGTTAGCATTTGCTGTCCTGGGCTGAGAGAGTCAGAGACAGCTCCGTTTAAGGATATTTTAAATGTTATTTTTGGTATAGTCTTAGGAAATGCTTATAATTTCGAGGAGTGTAAAATTAATGAAAATAGGGGTTGTTTGAATGGAACAGAAAATAAAAAGGTGAGTAATTGGTCCTTGTCAGAAATACTAGGAA
Organism: Myotis myotis; assembly: GCF_014108235.1. Classification (NCBI taxonomy): domain Eukaryota; kingdom Metazoa; phylum Chordata; class Mammalia; order Chiroptera; family Vespertilionidae; genus Myotis; species Myotis myotis. The sequence continues at coordinate 106,082,687 of NW_023416346.1, read as the reverse complement.
TTTGGAGTTGCATCAGCTAGAGAAGAATTTCCTTCCCCATTATTAAAGAATACAGCATAAGATACATATATGTTTACTGTGCTTTACTTTCTAAGCAGTATTTTGGTAGTTCTGATATCCTATGTTCTGTAGTACTTCATGCTCTCTGAGTCATACTGGATTTTTAAAAATCACCTAGGTAAGGGTAGTAGGGTCAGTGCTCAAAATCATTACATTAATAACAACTACCATTTATAAAAAACCTAAGGTATGCCAGGAATTACACCGGGTGCTTTACATACAGTGCATTCTTTCTAACAGTAAATTGAGACACAGCTTATCAGACTTATTCCTCAGATGAAGAGCCTAAGAGTCACAAAACTTGGAAATGTGCTGGAGTTCACAGGTCTGGTTAGTGTTCGAGCCGAGGTTAGACTTCGGGTCTGAATTCTTCTAGAGCTCACTGTATTCCAGTCCTCCAGCCTTAGACCCACCTTCTGTCTCTCAATTCATTTCTCACTACTCCATAATGCCTCTTGGGATAAAAAGGGACTTCTAATCCAAAGTGCTAAAATCACATGTAAAGAAAAAAGGTAAAAATAATAAGTACAATTTGGGCATTGTCTGTGGGCTTCATTTACCAAGGATCTTGCTGCCCTTAACCCCAGAAAGCTAACTATGCCTAGGGGCTGGCATTTTTGTCCAGGTCCAGCTCTTTTGCATGTAGAGGTTCAGAATGTCACTCAGAATATTCCACTTCCGTATATTGAATATTATAAATTAAAAGTACTTGAGGCCCTAGTCAGTTTGCCTCAGTGGGTAGAGTGAACTGAAGGATCCCAGGTTCAATTCAGGTCAAGGGCACGTACTTTGTGCAGGCTCTATCCTCAGCCCTGGTCAGGGCGTTTGCAGGAGGCAACCAATTCATGTGTCTCTCTCAGATTGATGGATCTCTCTGTGTCTCTACCCCTCCCTTCCACTCTCTCTAAATAAAAATCAATGGAAAAATATTCTCGTGTGAGGATTAACAACAAAAGTACTTGAGAAACTACAGCAGAAGCAACAAAGCTGATAGTGCTTGCATTCTTAGTGTGAAAATGTGGAAAATATAGACAGATCACAATCTCCACCTTGACAATACTCCTTCATAATTCAGCCACATTCTCAGAGATTGCCACAATTAATCTAATAGGTTATTTTAAATTTAATTTTAGGCTTTCCCATACATAATTGTATTATAAAATATATATTGTGATTTGAAAACATAATGGGTAGTGATACACGTATTTTGTCGTATTTTCCACTTAACATGAATACAGGATCTTTCTATGACAACACATAGATATACTTTTATAACTGCTCCCATAGCATGTATGAGCCATAATTATTTTAACCATCTTCTTCTGATGAGCACATAATTTGTTTCCCATTTGTTGCCATGACTTATAAAACAAATATTTTTGCCTGGCTAGCATGGCTCAGTGGATGAATGTCAACCTATGAACCAGAAGGTCATGGGTTCAGTTCCTGGTCAGGGCACATGCCTGAGTTGCAGGCTCAATCCACAATAGGGACATGCAGGAGGCAGCCAATTGATAATTCTCTGTCATCATTGATGTTTCTATATCTCCCTCTCCCTCAATTAAAAAAAAAATGTTTTTAACATGACTTATTGGCTTAAAGTCTATTGTTCACCATGATAGTGAAACGTGAAAATTGAACTGGAACACAAAGGTGATTTCTTTCCTGAGTTCTTGTCTCGATGGTTTCAAAGAATGAAGCCACAGACAAAAGGTGACAGGTGAAAAGTACAGAAACTTTATTGCAAGCAGATACTACCTCTAATCAGTGGAATTCATTGATGAGTTGGATGTCAGGTGACAGGGTAATCAAGACTATACAATATGTTTGAACTTAGCAAATGTGGGTGCCATTATTAAGATGAAGAAAACCTTGGGTGGGGGGCAGTAAGGGCGGGCTAGAAGGGGTCAATGGGGGAAAAGGGGGACACGTAATACTTTCAACAGTAAAGATTTAAAAATTTTTTTAAAGATGAAAATTAAAAAAAACCTAATTCTAAATTCTAAGCCTACAACTCTGTCCTTCCTGGACAGACACAGGGGCCCCTGAGATGGGTGACTGCTGCTTCTTTGTCTTGAGGCATTGAATAGGCTGCAGTTCTTTGTCTGAACCTGAACCCTTATTGGTTATTTTGCTACATAGAATTAGTTTCCAAAGCTCATATGGTGTCCCCCTCCTTCTCTCCCCCATGTTGGTTGGAGTCACTTTTGATTTATCTCATAGCTCTTCCAGTTGTGTTGGCAGAGAAAGCCTTATCTATGGCTTCCCAGCTACTCGTGGGTTCAATTCCTGGTCAGAGCACATGCCTGGGTTTCAGGTTCAATCCAGGGCTACTTTTGGCCGAACTTATGGTCATTTTAATTGCTCAGGCCGGAGATACCCTTGGTTTATGGCTGTATTAATTGCACGGGCCAGATATATTTCTATTTGCCTATTCCATTTCTCTACTCTCTGTACCAGTAAAATAAACACCCTGGCATCTTCAAGTCTCCATTATATATTCCTCTACTATAGACTCCTTTCATTCCTAAAACTTTCTAAACCTGCCTAATTAAATTAGCTAGCTAACTCAATAGCAAGGTAGAAATAGGGTTAAAGTGTAGAGTGTGTGAAGACTGTGAATTTTTGTAAATATTGCCAAAATTATATCCCAAAAATATTTCTCCAATTCATATTTTCACAAATTAATGCATATAAATATCATAAACATTCACATATCATTTTAAAAGTCAAAAGTACATAATTTGAGAAGCAAATATTTCATCAAAATGACCACTTGACAGGGAATGGGACCAGATAGGACATTTATACTTAGTGAGGGATGAGGATTTGGGGAAAGAGAAATGTCCAGGATCTGTGAGAGAGACCACATGTAAATCCAAGTACAGAGAACCAAGAGCAGGTTGGTAGTCAAAGTTCTGAATCCAGAGTTCAATGTTGAATGGAGAAAGGACCAGAAGGAATGGAAGTGGGGAATCTGGACGGTGAGTCCAGGACAACTCAGATGAACAGGCTTGGGAAATCTCTGAATCACTGCTAACAGCTAAAAATTATATAGTTATCTGAGTGAGAAAATCTACTTGAAATAGCCATCATCTCAGGGAATTCCCCCACCTACTGTTAGGCCAACTATACTGTCTCTCCTGCATCATCCAGTAATATTACTGGTCGAGTCTGGAGAAGCTACATGTCTTGACCACTCTAGTAGTCCTTTGCCAGTATATCAGGGTTGGGGTCTGCCTTGATTCCTACTGGAAGTGGGCATTTTGTCCTTACTATACACTGGACACTCTCTACTGAGTTATGGCCTACATCAGTGGTTCTCAACCTTCTGGCACTTTAAATACAGTTCCTCATGTTGTGACCCAACCATAAAATTATTTTCGTTGCTACTTCATAATTTTAATGTTGCTACTGTTATGAATCGTAATGTAAATATCTGATATGCAGGATGGTCTTAGGTGACCCCTGTGAAAGCGTCATTTGATGGAAAAAGGGGTTGCGACCCACAGGTTGAGAACCGCTGGGCTACATGAATGTTAATGAGTGGTGACAGAGAGTTGAGGCAGACCAGAGGTACCAATGAGCAGTGCAAGATGGCATATAACTGCAAGGAGGAAATTTAAAGTGGGATACCCTACTACTAATTTCCTTAGTTAGTGTTCTGATAAAGGGCTAAATGTGGACATGTCTTCTGAAATAATGCAGGTGGTGTTCCCAGTACAGGTTGCTTCCCATGTTTTCCAAATTTATGGTACACCAGAGTGTGGGTATCTTCTGAGTATGCTCATGGTTCTACTGCTTAAAGGAGAGGTTAAGCAATGGTGCAGAGATTTGCAGAACTTGTGGAAATTGTACTCTTCCTTTTTGAAGTGACTGGGGGTGGTGAGGTTGTGAAGTGTCCAATGCAGGAGTATTATATGCCGTCCTATTGTGAGCATCCCCAACTATAAGATAGTGTTTCAGCCTTCAAACATCACAGGCTATTAAAAAACTTATAAATATCATTTATAATGGGGGCAAATTTTTCTTTTAATTAACTACTTTATTTCTAGTGGCCATTAAAATATCATTTTAATTGTCATATTTATCTGCAACATGATTGAAAATACTAATTGCTATTGTTAGGAAGTAAATTTTGAAAATCATAGTAGATTCGATGTGAACCATTATTAGTTGATAGCCCTGGAACTCCCATAACCACCCCTGAAACCTTAAGGAATGAATTAAATCTAATTATGTCTAATGACACAAAGACATTGAATGCATCTATTTTACCAAACTTATATTTCATGGAGTAGTAGTGAGAGGTAGATGGGGAAAAGAGAAACTGCTCAAGAGAAGGAGAAAAAAATGGAGTCTCTACTTCTCTTTTGTAAGAGATTTTTATTTTAATTGCTGGGCTTCTATGTAAATTTTGTTAAAAAAATAGAGAGTTTTGGTCAAGATGGCTGTGTAGGTACTACAGCATGGGAATTAAAGAAGCACATGGAAGGACACTTAAGACTTAATGGTTTGGGAGAACCAAGGTGGTAGGGTAGGTAAACATTATTACTTGCCGCCTCCCGCAACCACATCAAAATAACAACCAAGATACAGAACAACCATTATTCAGAACTGCCTGAAATCTAGCAGAATGGAAGTCCTATTACTAGAGAAGTAAAGAAGAAAATACATTGAGACTGGTAGGAGGGGCAGAGGTGAGAAACGGGCTGGTCTGGCACCCACATATGGTATTTTTAAATCGGGAGGGATATCTAGGCTGTGGAGGCCTCCCATGAGAAGCAAGGAGTCCAAGTCTCACATAAGACTACTCAGCACAGGGTTTCAGAGCAAGGAAGAGAAGTCCCTGTAACTTTGGGCTGTAAAAACCAGTGAGGATTGTGGCTGAGTGACACAGAGGCTGCTGGAGTTTCAGGAAGTTCCATTTAAAGGGTCAGCACACGGACTTACCTGGACTTGCTTCCTCTGAGCTCCAGCACTAAGGCAGCGACTTGGGGAGATCCAGGGACATATGGGGAGGAAGTGGATTGTCTAGCATCAGGGTAAGAACTCGGGGCTGGCTTTCTCCCACACAAAAGTGTTGGCAGAGGTCATTGTTCCTATGTTGAGACCTCCCCTTATCCCAGAGCTGACCGGAAAGTGTCATATCTGACTTTCCATCAGCCTGGGTCACACTGTTTGCTCCACTCTGATTCCCTGAGATTCCCACCCCACCCAATTTGCAGCCCCACCCAAGCTGTTTGAAGTGGCTTTTCCATATGAATGGCCTGTCCAGGCTCAGGAATCAGATCTCCCTAAAAATCTCTCAAACAAGCAGCTGCTAGAGTCAGCATGCCCCATTCCTCTCAGTAAGAGGCCTCAGGCCTGGCACTAGCAGCAGCCTGCCTTGTTTCACAGCTTGGGCTCTTCTGGGCATTTACAAGCCCAAAACAAGTAGCAGCCATCTGCAGATGGCTCTGTAGCTACTGATGGGTGGCCCCAGGCAGGGCACAGGCCATGGCTGACTTTGCACCTCCCACGGGGCCACAGCCAGTGCACCTGGTGGATAGCTTTAGATTACTCCGGACGACAAGTCTAGACATCCAAGTTCAACACACTCAAGGGGAAGACTCAGTGAACACCAAAGTCACATTGAAGCAGGTCCTGCTTGATAGGGGTATCTCCAGCACAGCAATTCTTCCATTGTAGTTGCAGATGCTCCTCACAGCCAGTTGGCCAGGAGGTCAGTTCCTCCCAGTGACAACAACAGCAATTAAGGCTCAATTACAACAAGACAGTGCACACAGCCCACACAGGAACTTACCTAGAATGCCTAGCTCAAGTGACTGGGGAGGCTGAGCCACTGGGTTGTACAGGACACCTACTACACTAGGCTGCTTTACCAATTCCAGAGGACATAGAAGCTCTACCTAATGCATAAAAACAAACACAGGGAAGCAGTCAAAATGTAAGACAAAGAAACATGTCACAAATGAATGAACAGAAGAAATCTCCAGAAAAAGAACAAAAGGAAATGGAAGTAAGCAAAATTCTAGATACAGAGTTCAAAACAATGGTTGTAAGGATGCTCATGGATCTTAATGAGAGCTTCAAGGGACTAAGTGAGAATTTCAAGAAAATTAGTGAGAATATCAATAACATGTAAAAGAACCAGTGAGAAATGAAGCATACACTAACTGAAATGAAGAGTACTTTGCAGGGAATCAACAGTAGAGTAGAGGATGCTTGAATACCTTATAATCTTTTACTGAAAAACACGATAGTTTGTCAACTTGTCATTGTTCATTTACTTAATTACATATTTATTTAAGGTAGAAATAGTGTTTTAGTCCTTTTAATCATTATTTATAGTGCATATATTCTCTCTGATGTCTTTTATGGGATCTTTGAAGGTCTGAGGTCAGTGTTATTTTTAGAACACTCTTAATTCATGTTTCTAATTAGTTTTTAAGCACTTAGGCTAAGATCTTGTGATTCATCTCAATATACTGTTTGCTGTGTCACATTTCAGTGTATTTGTCACTTAGTAACATTTTTTGAAGTAATGCAATGATTCCTGTACTATGTTTCAATTCTTTTAATATATTTCAATTAATCTGCATATCCTCTTAGTTTATATTTTTCTTCTTTGTAACTAGGCTACTGACATCTGTGACCCAAATTCAATCCTGATGCTCATGCTTTTTGTCTCCATATATGAGAGTTTTTCTACACACCTCCCCAAGAATAGGAAGCCCTTTCATTGTACTTCCTTACCACTGTGCTGATACAGGTATAGATACTCTCGGGCAACAAATACACATGAAGTTAAGCACTTAAGAAGGATTTTAGCTATTTTTTCCCTAACCTCAAATTCACAAGTGCCTTCTTGGTGAAAGGTTTAGAAGAGTGAAAGAAACATTTCTTGAGCTGTATTGAGGTATAATTGATGTATAAATAACTGCACATAACTAATGTGCATAATTTGATGAGTTTTTATGTATGCAACTTCTGTGTTACTGTCACCACAATCAAGGTAATAGGCATATCCAACATCAATAAAAAAATATTTTTTTTAAAAAAAGAAGAACAATGTATGCTAAATTATATTTTTTAAACAGTTATTTTTAGCTTCTTGTGAACACCTACCAAACTTTCAAGGGCTATCTTAAACATTGTCCCATGCAGTTTTTCCTGGTTCCTTTATCAGTGTCCTCTAGAGACTTTGAGTCTTACAGCGCATTGTTTCTGTGTTGATAGTGGCATTAGTTGTCTGTGTTGCATCAGCCCTGTTTTATGTACTTGTCACTATTAGTCTGTAAGGTCTTTTGAAATCATGAGTATAGTTTAACCATATCTGTACACCTTTCAGATCTTATCCATTCACAGAGAAGGGTCAATAATTTGTTGCCTTGAAGGGAATTGTAACATTACAATTCTTCCAAATAGCTTGATTTATAGTTGATATAGCTTGTCTTCACAAATATATCAATATGAAAGAATGTAAATAACAGCCCTAGTACAAAGCGACTTTAACATGCTTATATTACAAGGTGAAAAGTAAATATTTACAAACCATCTTTTCTCTGGCAAGTATATGTAACTACTTTCTATCAAGTCCTATTTTGTCAATCTCTCTATATCAAAAACTGGCAAACCCAGTCCTTTTTCTGAGCCCTATTTTTGTGGCTGGTCACTAGGTCTGGGAAACCTCAGGATCTCTCCTACATAAGCTCTTACTTTAAGTCCTCAGCACAATGATCTCAGTAGAGATCGTTAATAGTTTCCTCCTTCAACATTTGGAAGAACATTCTGATTGGTCTGTGCTTTTTGTCTCCAGTACCTCTCATTTTAATTCATCCCATTTGTTGAAAGAGTAGATGCCTTTATTCCCATAATGCCCACATAACAAGCTCCTAACTTTTTATGCTATTGCCCAATATCTCAACTATATGACAATCTAATTTTCTAATCTCAAACTTCCACTACAACAATCTAGTTACACAATTTCCTAAACGTATATATCATTTGTTCACACTCTATGCTCTATTCATGCCATTGCCTCTTAGCAAACATTTTTCTCTCCACTTCTGGTCCAAATTCAAAACATATTTTAAGAACTTAACTAAAGAGGTAAAAGACCTCTACTCAGAAAACTACAGGATGTTGAAAAAAGAGATAGAGGAAGACATAAACAGATGGAAGAACATATGATGTTCATGGATTGGTAGAATCAACATCATTAAAATGTCCATACTACCCAAAGCAATCTATAAATTCAACGCAGTTCCTATTAAAATACCAATGGCATATTTCAGAGACCTAGAATAAACTCTCCAAAAATTCATCTGGAATAAAAAAAAGACCATGAATAGCTGTAGCGATCCTGAGAAAGAACAAAGTAGGTGGGATCTCAATACCAGATATCAAGCTCTATTACAAAGCCACTGTTCTCAAAACTGCCTGGAACTGGCACAAGAACAGACATATAGATCAATGGAATAGAATAGAGAGCCCAGAAATCGACCCAAACCAATATGCTCAATTAATATTTGACAAAGGAGGCAAGAGCATACAATGGAGTGAAGACAGTCTCTTCAATAAATGGTGTTGGGAAAATTGGACAGACACATGAAAAAAAATGAAACCAGACCACCAACTTACACCATACACAAAAATAAACTCAAAATGGATAAAGGACTTAAATGTACGACGAGAAGCCATAAAAATTCTAGAAGAATCCAAAGGCAACAAAATCTCAGACATATGCTGAAGCAATTTCTTCACTGATACAGCTCCTAGGGCACTTGAAACTAAAGAGAAAATGAACAAATGGGACTACATCAAAATAAAAACTTCTGCACAGCAAAAGAAACCATCGGCAAAACAACAAGAAAGCCCACTGTGTGGGAAAACATATTTGCCAATGTCATATCTGATAAGGGCCTAATCTCCAAAATTTATAGGGAACTCATACAACTTAACAAAAGGAAGATAAACAATCCAATCAAAAAATGGGCAAAGGATCTAAATAGACACCTTTCAAAACAGGACATTCAGAAAGCCAAGAGACATATGAAAACATGCTCAAAGTCACTAATCATCCGAGAGATGCAAATCAAAACAACAATGAGGTACCATCTCACACCTGTCAGACTGGCTATCATCAACAAATCAACAAACGACAAGTGCTGGAGAGGATGTGGAGAAAAAGGAACACTCGTTCACTGCTGGTGGGAATGCAGACTGGTGCAGCCACTATGGAAGACAGTATGGAGTTTCCTCAAAAAACTACAAATGGAACTCCCATTTGACCCTGTGATCCCACTTCTAGGAATATATCCCAAGAAACCAGAAACGCCAATCAGAAAGGATATATGCACCCCTATGTTCACAGCAGCACAGTTTACCATAGCGAAGATCTGGAAACAGCCTAAGTGCCCATCAGCAGATGAATGGATTAGAAAACTGTGGTACATCTACAAGATGGAATACTATGCTGCTGTAAAAAAGAAGGAACTCTTGCCTTTTGCAACAGCATGGATGGAACTGGAGAGCATTATGCTAAGTGAAATAAGCCAGTCAATGAAGGAAAAATACCCCATGATCTCACTCATTCATGGATAATAAAGACCATTATAAACTTATGAACAAAAATAGATACAGAGGCAGAGCTGCCTCAAACAGACTGTCAAACTGCAGCGGGAAGGCCAGGGAGGGTAAGGGGGCAGAAGTGGGGGAGGTAAGAGATCAACTGAAGGACTTGTATGCATGCATATAAGCATAACCAATGGACATAAGACACTGGGGGGTAGGGGAGGCCAGGGGATTGTCAAGGATGGGGGAAAAAAGGAGACATATGTAATACTCTTTGTAATACTTTAAGCAATAAAACAATTAAAAAAATAATTTCTGCTTCATCAGAGTCTTTGGTTGATAAATTTAAATCCCATTGATCTTTTTCCTTTTCTTATTTATTGAATTTATTGGGTTGACATTAATTAATAAAATTATGTAGGTTTCAGGTGTACAATTCTATGATGCATCATCTGTATGTTGTATTGTGTGCTCACCACCCCAAGTCAAGTCTCCTTCCATCACCATTTATGCCCCCTTTACCTTCTGCTATATCTTTCCTTTTCTGAATTCTACTCTTGTCTTTTGCATGTCTCCCTGTTAGTTTGCATATTACTTTAAAGGCAGGAACCATTTTTATATCACCAAATTCCCCCACAAGAACAAACATGGTGCTCAAAAAAGCATAAGCAAAAGAAAAAAAGAGAAAAAATGATTGCTCTTATGGATTTCATGTGAAAGGCCAAATAGAATTATAAAAAGAAGCCAAACACAATGAAATATGCTATTATTATTGAGATCATCACATATATACTTAATTTAAAAACAACAAACATTTAAAAAATATTTATTGCTACTAAAATAAAAATGATAATATAACATCTATATAAATGCCACTTTGCTTTTGAAATATTATTTTTTAGAGCATAGGTAATATTAATAAAGTACTCAACCTTCATTCTCCCAACTTATGAAACCTGGTCGTTCTCACTAGGACTACTTTCTCATGCACACTTGGATGTACATACTTCTACATATATTTTAATGTGGTGGATTTATATAGAGTCATATTTCAATTTCCACTCTGGTAATATCCCACAAAAATTCTTTTTCAACTCAGACATTTAAAATGTATGAATAAAACAATAATACAAAGGAGTAAAGTAACAAAGACTCTCAAAAAATGTTTATACAATGCATGTCATAAAGGCACTGACTTGTATGTCCATGTTAAATACAATGTCACAAAGAACTTCCTTAATAATCAGTCAACATGCAGCACTTTTCAGGACTGTTCAGTCATGTACACACACACACACACACACACACACACAATGAGAATAAAACCCACTATTATTCTTTTAATAATCATCTTTCTTAATTTTATCCTGAATCTTCACATGGTGTATTCTAGATCAGACATAGATTTATCATTCATTTAAAATGCAAATTAACTTAATGCAAATATTGACCACATTGTCAGATCTTGATTTTTACTCCTGAGATGATATGATGAAGATCATGTCAAATGTCCTATGCTCAAAAACTTTGAAGTTGTTATAATAGGGAAGCAATGGAGAAAAATTATTTTTTTCTGCTTATACACAGGAGTAAGAGGCAACTACCTTCTTTTCCCCTGCTACTTTTGCTCTATGGAGATGGGATGGAAAAATCCCCGAGTTCTCACTCTAACCTTTTGGAATATAAATACATCTTTCCAAGGGTAAGATAAGCTCTGATGTCCCAGGACTCTACAACCTAGAGATGTCTCCAAGGTCTCATTTTTTGTTGAAATCCAAATAATTAACCTATGGATTTAGCTAAATCTCTCTGGAGTTCTCTCTGACTTCCCAAGACTTGTTCTTATGCTAGTGGTCCAATGGTTTTTCCTGAGCAGGATGCAAGGGTGGTTTCTTTCCTGGGTTCTTGTCCAGGTAGATTTGAAGAATGAAGCCACAGACAAAAGATGGTAGATGAAAAGGGTGGAAATGTATTGGAAACAAGTACAGACTCCTACATAAGGAGGGGATTCCAAAGGGGGTGACCCACTAAGCTCTTTTTTCCTAAGGTTTATAAAGGCTGCAGTTCTGTTTCTTGATGCTGCCTTCCAATAGGTAGAATTATCAGCTTCAAAGCTCAAAAAAACCCACGTGGTGTCCCTCATGTACCCGCTCCCCGCCCCCTTTAATGATAAAATTCTCTATCTCCTGTGAAAATCTGTTTTCCTCAGCATTTCTCTATCCTCTGTGAAATTTTGTTTCCTCTTTCTCCCCATACGCTATGGCTTTTCCCTATCTTCTGTGAATGGATGTCTTCCTCTCCCCTTATCCCGTGGCACCCTTTTTTCTTCTCTGTGAATGTATGCCTTTTGGCAACTCCAAGCCCTCACCTATGGGCTCTAAGCTTTCCTCCCCCATGGACCCCCTAATTCCTAAAACTCCTAAACCTGCCTATTTTACCCCTAAGAACTCCTTTTACTAGGATCTCAAATGTAAGTGAATTTTTTTTTTAAATCTTCAACTCTGCAAAAATACACACAGATTTTCTCTCCACCCTGGGTTTATAGCATGTAATATTTTTTAAATCATCAATATTGATGGGATACATAATGTCAGATTTCCCACTTTCTATTGTCCATGTATATTCCAATCTTGTAACATCTATGATAACAACAGGCCATTGCAACATCCATCATAGATACTTAATGCTGAAATTTAAAGTATGATTTGTAAACTCTATAAAAGAAACAAAAATTATTTGCAAATAATGATTACTTTCTGATTCAATGAAATAGAAAATTAGACACATTTGAAAAAATTCAATGCATACAGATTTAAGGCTTCAACACCACATTAATTTTAAGAATACACACAATTACTAAAAGGCCATCACAATGTCCCATACATTTATTGAATATTCTTTACTGTAGCAAACTATTACAAAATGAACACTTAAATTTCATTCAAAAAGTCAAGGGAATCTTTAGGTGATACATAACATTGAACATAAATGTTACCAAATACTTAAAAATAGCAGTATTTTTCATTCATAAGAACTACAGTTATTGTTTCATCAAAAATGTCAAAATAGACATAAGATTAATGGTAATAATTTATTTGGTAAAGCAGTAGTTCTTTAAACTGCCAGTTCAAAATGCCCCAATTGACAGATTTTGCTAAGAGTGTGGTGCAATGAAAGTACTGAGTCCTTATGACAAACCCACAGCCAACATCATAATCAATGGGCAAAAACTAAAACCATTCCCACTAAAAACAGGAACAAGACAGGGATGCCCCCTCTCACCACTCCTGTTCAACATAGTACTGGAAGTACTAGCCATTGCGATCAGACACGAAGAAGAAATAAAAGGCATCCAGATTGGAAAAGAAAAAGTAAAACTGTCCTTATTTGCAGATGACATGATACTGTACATACAGAACCGTAAAGACTCCATCAAAAAATTATTAGACTTAATAAATGAATTCGGCAATGTAGCAGGATACAAAATTAATGCCAAGAAATCCATGGCATTTCTTTACACCAATAGTGAACTTACAGAAAGTGAAACTACAGAAGCAATCCCATTTACCATTGCACCAAAAAAATTAAAATACCTAGGAATAAACTTAACTAAGGAGGTAAAAGACTTATATGCTGAAAACTACAGGACACTGAAAAAAGAGATAGAGGAAGACATAAACAGATGGAAGAATATACCGTGTTCATGGATTGGTAGAATCAACATCATCAAAATGTCCATACAACCCAAAGCAATTTATAGATTCAATGCAATCCCCATTAAATTACCAACAGCATATTTCACAGATCTAGAACGAACGTTCCAAAAATTCATCTGGAATAAAAAAAGACCCCGAATAGCTGCAGCAATCCTGAGAAAGAACAAAGTAGGTGGGATCTCAATACCAGATATCAAACTGTATTACAAAGCCACTGTTCTTAAAACAGCTTGGTACTGGCACAAGAACAGACATATAGATCAATGGAATAGAATAGAGACCCCAGAAATCGACCCAAACCACTATGCCCAATTAATATTCGACAAAGGAGGCAAGAGCATACAATGGAGTCAAGACAGTCTTTTCAATAAATGGTGTTGGGAAAATTGGACAGATACATGCAAAAGGATGAAACTAGATCACCAACTCACACCATACACAAAAATAAACTCAAAATGGATAAAAGACTTAAACGTAAGACGGGAAACCATAAAAATACTAGAGGAATCCACAGGCAGCGAAATCGCAAACATATGCCGAAGAAATTTCTTCTCTGATAATGCTCCTAGGGCAATGGAAACTAAAGAGAAAATAAACAAATGGGACTACATCAAAATAAAAAGCTTTTGCACAGCAAAGGAAACCATCAACAAAACAACAAGAAGACCCACTACATGGGAGAACATATTTGCCAATGATACCACCGATAAGGGTTTAATTTCCAACATTTACAGGGATCTCATGAAACTTAACAAAAGGAAGATAAACAATCCAATAAAAAAATGGGCAACGGACCTAGATAGACACTTTTCGAAAGAGGACATACAGAAGGCCGAAAGACATATGAAAACCTGCTCAAAGTCACTAATTATACGAGAGATGCAAATCAAAACGACAATGCGTTATCATCTCACACCTGTCAGAATGGCTATCATCAACAAATCAACAAACAACAAGTGTTGGAGAGGATGTGGAGAAAAAGGAACCCTTCTGCACTGCTGGTGGGAATGCAGACTGGTGCAGCCACTGTGGAGAACAGTATGGAGCTACCTCAGAAGACTAAAAATGGAACTCTCATTTGACCCAGTGATCCCACTACTAGGAATATATCCCAAGAAACCAGAAATGCCAATCAGAAAGGATATATGCACCCCTATGTTCATAGCAGCACAATTCACCATAGCTAAGATTTGGAAACAGCCAAAGTGCCCATCAGCAGATGAGTGGATTAGAAAACTGTGGTACATATACACAATGGAATACTATGCTGCGGTAAAAAAAAAGGAACTCTTGCCTTTTGCAACAGCATGGATGGAACTGGAGAGCATTATGCTAAGTGAAATAAGCCAGTCAGAGAAAGATAAATACCACATGATCTCACTCATTTGTGGATTATAGAGAACAACATAGACTGATGAAAAGGGACAGACCCAAAGACTGAGAAACAGCAATCAGGCTATCAATCCCCAGAAGGAAAGTAGGGGAGGGCGGGGGTAAGGGGAAGAGATCAACGGAAGGACTTGTATACATGTATATAAGCCATACCAATGGACATGGACAACAGGGGGATGGGAGCATGAGTTTGTGTGTGGGAGGGAGGTTGGGGGTTAATGGGGGGGATGAGGACACATTTGTAATACCTTAACTAATAATAAAAAAAAAAAGAAGAATATCACTATCCCAAGCAATCAGTGGGATCTTTATTAATCCTTACCCTCCATCTCACAGATAGTTAGCATGGAAGAGCAAGGTCACTGTCACCTAACCTAATCCTGCATCTGCCCTTCTTTCCTGAGAGGTCCCGTGCTTGGGCACATGGTTTTGTGTGTCTTCTAGTTCTTGGTCACTTTCTTACCAATAATTTATGGGACTAGGTTGAGACAAGCCTCAAAGAGTGTGGCAGAATGAAGCCCAAATCAGTAATGAGCAGATGGCAAGAGCCAAGACAGATGGAAAACCAAAACCAAATTTTCAGGGACAGAATATAGTGTTTGATTAATTTAACAAAAAATATATATATTAGGGGAGAGAGTGCCTATTTTCCTCTTACACTGTGTTTTTCTCTCATTCTTTCTCACACACATTCTTATTAAATTTAAAGCTCGGAAAACATGCAAAGAAGGCAAAATATTTGTCATATTTGTCTCTTATATTTTCTTCTATAAAATATTGCAATGGCTACTGTTTTTCTCTCAAATCTTATACCTCCCCTCCCCTTTAGGCAATCACGGTCCAGATTTGGTTGAATAGATTCTTGGAACTCACAATGTTTATGTATTCAATAAATAAAATATCACTTTATATAGTAAAAAAAAAAAGAAAGTACTGAGTCCTGTTAGAAATTGTACTTAATGTTACAAGGTCTGATGTTGCTCTCAGAATCACTAGGTGACTATAGGATGACAAAATTTCTGTTAGTAATCCAATATAGCAATTGAAGCTGTTGGGGCCAAGGAAACCTAGCTATTATTACCCTTTTAGATCTTCTGGCTGATTAAATAATTTAGACAATATATAGAAGATTAACAGGGAAAAAATCAAAAATTTACTATGCATCTGCAGGTCACTCAGGTAAACTTGAAAATTCCCAAAGCAGTGAGGCAACATTAAGTATATATGACATTTTGGACAAAGGGGAAAAAAGAGGAATGGGTATTACATTTCAGAAATGAGAATGGGTGATTTACAGGTAGTTGCGGAAGAGTGGAACACATGAAACAGGCAAATTCTTGCTCAGCAACTCAAAAACAAAGGGGCACCTGGCAATCTAGAAAACATGCTTGGAGTCTTCCTGACAAAAGCTAGGATGAAAATGCTTCAGGTGATTATGCCAAGGTTCCCTTTCTGAAGTAGGTTTTTTTCCTATCTGAATCTCTTTAAGAAAAAGGGGAAGTAAAAAACTTTCTGAGTTTGTCAGGTTTTAATTTATTTCAGTTAGAAATAATCTATAAGCCATGGTAGCACATTCAGGGGACACTCACTCCCAACCCCCACAAGCAAAGGGTCCAAAAGATTCACATAGAAGGCACTTCCTTGCAGCCATGATCTACTGAAGAAGATACTGTCACTGAGGTGTGAGAAAATGTTAATCAGTGAAAAAAGTTAACAATAGTGTTAATACTAAAAGGGTTTAAGCACATTCAGTGCAATGAGTAAGAGCAACCACTAGCAGGCATTACAAAGCAGGTATCAATTTATTAAATGGAAAATATTGAAGCTAGACCACCAACTTACACCATACAAAAAAATAAACTCAAAATGGATAAATGACTTAAACAGAACACCATAAAAATCTTGGAAGAATCCATAGGCAGCAAAATATCAGACATATGTAATAGAAATATCTTTATAGACACAGCTCCTAGGGCAATGGAGACTAAGGAGAAAATCAACAAATAGGACTACATCAAAATAAAAAGCTTCTGCACAGCAAAAGAAACCATCAACAAAACCACAAGAAAGCCCACTGCATGGGAGAACATATTTGCCAATGTTATATCTGATAAGGCCTAATCTCCAAAATTTATAGGGAACTCATGCATCTTAACAAAAGGAAGATAAACAATCCAATCAAAAAATAGTCTAAGGACTTAAATAGACACATTTTGAAAGTGGGCATACAGAAGGCCGGGAGGCATATGAAAACATGCTCAAAGTCACTAATCATCCAAGAGATGCAAATCAAAAAGACAATGAGATCCCATCTCACACCTGTCAGAATGGCTATAATCAACAAATTGATAAATAACCAGTGCTGGTGGGGATGTGGAGAAAAAGGAACACTTGTGCACTGGTGGTGGAAATGCAGGCTGGTGCAGCCACTGTGGAAAACAGTATGGAGTTTCCTCAAAAAATTAAAAATGGAACTCCCATTTGACCCAGTAATCCCACTTCTAGGAATATATCCCAAGAAACCAGAAACACCAATCAGAAAGGACATATGCACCCCTATGTTCATAGCAGCACAATTTACCATAGCTAAGATTTGGAAACAGCCTCAGTGCCCATCAGCAGATGAGTGGATTAAAAAACTGTGGTACATCTACACAATGGAATACTACACTGCTGTAAAAAAGAAAGAACTCTTAACATTTACAACAGCATGGATGGACCTAGAGAGCATTATGCTAAGTGAAATAAGGCAGTTGGAGAAAGATAAATATCACATGATCTCACTCATTTGTGGAATATAATGAACAACATAAACTGATGAACAAAAATAGATCCAGAGACAGAGAAGCATCAAACAGACCATCAAACTTCAGAGGGAAGACTGGGGCGGGGGTGTTAAGAGATCAACCAAAGGACTTGTATGCATGCATATAAGCATAACCAATGGACACAGACACTAAGGGTATGAGGGCCTGTGCGGGGGTGTGGGGATGGCAGGGGAGAGGTCACTGTGGGAAAAAGGGAGACATATGTAATACTATATGTAATACTTTAAACAATAAAGCATTTAAAAAAATAAAATAAATGGAAAATATATTTTTTTATTTTATCACTTAGAATAAATCACCACATGTTTTAAAAATTTTCAAACAGAATGGATATATTCTTTTTTTTTAATGTGGCTCTCAGCAACCATCTGTGGTTATGAAAGTGAGAAGGCTAAAAAGGGCTAATTCAAGTATAACCCTGATATTTGGGGGCTAGCAATTGGAATTCATGCCAGCAAGTTCAGTGTGCATTCTTGATGACCTATAATTAGGTCATTGCCTCCATCCCAGAAACTGGTCTTGTAAGGACTTGTCAGGAACAATGAACTTCCCTGGGGGAGGGCGGGGAGCCATTATCACGGGCGCCAGGACAGATAATCAACACCGGGGGTCTTCCTGCAGGGCCATGAAGGGGGGAAGGGGGGAGAGGGCATATCTGCAGAACAAAAACCCTGAAGGTTATAAAAAGTGAAGCCTTCCAGGTGCTGCTTCACTCTGATCTGGGAATTATTCCCGGAGTCCGCCGGTGTAATTAAAACAGTGTCTTTCCACTTCTTCAGAGCGTCGCTTGGTTTTTCTGGCGTCTTCTCCAACAAAAGGACATTTCTCCAAACTGTGATTGACTACCTAATACCTTGTGCTCTGGGGCAAGTGCACAGAAAGCCCAGGTCTAAGACATTTCAGTCAGTTTTCATCTCTGCTGCCAGATCAAATGCTGATTTTATCGTACAGTCCCCATTCATTCATCTCCCATGACTCTTCCAGGCTGGTATTTTAACAATTAATGTTGCTTTCACACAATAAATAGTTTAATATAACTGCAGATCTATGAACTATTCTTTGACATTCCAAAGTATGTTTTTTCAGACCTACTCCCCAACCCTTCTCTTCAAGAGACATCTTCCAAGCTTCATCATCAAAATTGATCATCTCCATTCTCTAGATTTCTTTAGTGTTTATCATTTATAACACTTGCTTTAGAGACCTAACAAATATACAGCTCTGAATGACACTTAGCTGTTACCTATGTATGGTTAATTCCCTTACTGAATTTCGAAGAGCAAGGACCATGTATTCAGTTATTTTGCATCTATCTCCGCAACTTGAAGTGTTATTCAAAATAAATCCAAAATCAGTAATTTTGATGCAAATAAAAGGAATTTTAGAGACAGGAAAGGAGTTAGGAAAAAGGGGGGTCCATGGGAGAGGAATGGATATGTGAGGGGCAGAGAGCCACCAGAATTCTTATCTTAAATACACAGAGGATAGAGGAATGTTACAAGTTAAGGGGAAGAGGAGACATACATTCACAGAGGATAGAGGAATGTTATAAGTTAAGAAGGAGAGGAAGAGTGGGCACCGGGTGGGCTGCTTTGAGCTTTGAAACTGATATCATGCAGAAAAGTAGCCAATTAGGAGAGCATGGGGGACATAAATTAAGGAAGGATCCAATTAGAAAGAGGAACGTTCAGACAAAGAGCTTCCAGCATTTATAAACCGGTAGACAAAGAGATTCAAAAAACTATATTTTTTTCCCATTTAGAGAGAGAGCAGATTTTTCCCAGTTGGGGACACCTGCCCAGGGGAAGTCTGTGTACGCTTGCAATAAACTTCTACACGGTTGCTTAAAAATCTTTCAGTCCGCAAATTTTATTCTTCAAACTTTGTAGGACAAGAACGCACAGGGAGAGTCTGCTCGCCCCGATTCCATGTAACACAAAGATTGCAGTGGATTAAGTGGAAGGTACACTGACACTCTCCCAGGCCCAAACTGGAATTATAACTAAAATATAGAAAAAGCATCCTGAATAATCAACTGAAGACTAGTTGGAGAGAACCCTGATGACCAAGGATGGAAAGTGGAAACCACATAGAGACTGGTAGGAAGTACGGTGGTGAGAAAGGGCTGGCCCAGTTCCCACAGGCAGCAGATGAAGTCCTGGAGAGATATCTCAGCTGTGGAGGTTCCCACTGAGAATTCTGGGGTCTAATCCCAAGCTGGACTCCCCACCCCAGGGCACCAGAACTGAGAAAGGTGCCCACATAATATCTGGCTGTGAAAAGCAGTGAGGTTTCTGTCAGGGAGAGAGGGCTGGAAACACAGGCACCCTCTTAAAGGAAGAACACACAAATTCTGTATACAGTCACTCACCTTGGGCTCCAGCTGTGTGAGGAGAATCCACAGTAGGGGGCTCTGAGGATGGAACTTGGAAAGCAGCCACCCTGGTTTTCTGTGCTGAGTCATTTCCTCACACTGTAGAGGACAGCTTTCTCCAGCAGACCTTTACCAACAAGGCAGCTTTGCCCCACTCTATGGAGTACAGCCTGAGGTTCATTAAGAGACTGAGAATAACAACCAGCCTGCAGGCTTTGCCTAATCTGTTTCTGGAATTCGGCTAGGAAAAGCAGATCTCAGTGCACATCTTGATCCTTTCCAAACGCACCCAGCCCCAGCAGAGGGAGTCACAAGCTGTGGATTGCTGATAGCTCCAAACAGGGTTCTCAGGGCCAGTCACAAACAGCATCTGATGTTGTCCTGCAACAGAGACCCTCCAAAAAGACTGGAAGTCCTAACAGATCTACCTAATACATAGAAACAAACCCAGGTTGCGGGCTCTATTAATGTTTCTCATGGATGTTTCTATCCCTCTCCTTTATCTCATTCTAAAGTGAATAAAAACATATTTTTAAATAAATAAATAAATAAAAGACTGTTGATGCAATTGTTTCTGTTTATAATAGTCACCTTCTGTAGTCTGTTCCCTTCTTTTTTCACACATTTCTTTGTCTTCTATGACACTTCTTCTGTTCCCTCCCTAGTTCTACTACTTTGTCTTTTCTTTTCTGCTCCTTCATAGAATTATCCTCTCCAACATTTTCATTCTCACTCTTTCTATTTATCCTAGTATCTTTCCTTGGCCTTTATCAAATGATTCCCAAACCTATCTCAATAACTTCAACCTCACTCCCACCTTTCAAAATGTTCTCTGTATCTATAACTCTGTTTCTCTTCTGCTTATTCATTTATTTTGTTTTTTGGATTTCACATATAAGTGAAATCTTATGGTATTTGTCTTTTTCTGTCTGACTTATTTCACTCAGCACAATACCCTCTAGGTCCATGTTGTTGCAGATAGAGTATTGCTATCCTATATAATAAAGAGCTAATATGCTAATGGTCATGATGCCCTCATGCCATAATGACTAATCAACAGGAGGCTGCATGCGCGGCAGGTGCGAGTGGGCGGGGCCACATGTGCGGGTGGGCGGGGACTTGATGCTGCATCCCCCGCCAGTGGGGCTTGACAAGGGTGGGGTCAGCTGGGTCTGGGTCTTGCCCAATGGGGGTTGGGCCAGCAGGGTCTGGGTCTCTTCCCTTTTAATGTGCATGAATTTCATGCACTGGGCCAGTAGTACTTTTATACATCTGGTAGCACAGAAGGTTTTCTTACATCAGCATCACCACAAACATGTTAGTAATGCATTGTGTAAAACATTACAATGGCTAGAACATCATGAGATAGGAATTTTCCAGCTCCATTATAATCTTATGGGACCACTGTTTTAAGTGCAGTCCGTTGTTGACTACATTATGTCGTGCACACCTGCATTCTATTTTTCAGGTAAACATTTCATCTTGGGGTTTTATTTTTCTGATAGGGTGTTTGGGGACAGAGATAAACTTACTCATCTTTCTAGGCCCTGCAGGACCTTGCATACTTCCTCATATAGAGAAGATTTTATTGTTTTATATTATAAAAATATATTAGAAGAGTGGATGACAAATACCTTATACTTCAAAAGGAAAATAAAAGGGTTTTTTGTCAGAAGGAAGAGTTGGGGGGGGGGAATTAGAAGGCATAGGGATAGACCAACCATCAGTTGGTCTGCCAAACCAAAAGTACAGCTAAAACAATTTTACCAATGTATATTTAAGGCAAGTGAGAGATGATGAGAGAATGATGTAGCAACAATGGGTTTGTTAGATGTAGGTAATGCTTGGTTCCTTATAACACACTTGTGACCTGAGTTCCTGAGTCTTCAACCATTCAATTTGTTCCTTCTGAGCAGTCATATCTTGGCACACAGCTCTGATCCCAGCTGTGTATGAGCAAAAAAAATACATTTCAGTCTTAAAATTTTCTACTGAAAAGGATTTTTCTATAGTACTTTGTCCCCTGTGGCCTTTGGGAAATGTAAGTAGTGGCTTCAAGCATCCACTTTTCTTTTCAAGTACCATGTGGTCTCAGTTCATTTAATGAGTACCAATGCACACCTTATTTCAAAGAAACATTAAAATCTCCTACAAAAAATAAAACAAAAGAAAAAATTCTCCTATAGTTACCGTAATAAGAAAAAATAATAATTCCCCCTCCTGCCATAAAATTTGGAACATGACCATGGGTTAAAGGAAATTATCAGCAACAAAACCACTAGTAATTAGTGGGCTGACTGAGATAAGGAAAGAGTGTGAGGGTGGGGTGGCAGAGGGAGGGGGAGAATGCTGCCACATCCGGGGGAAAAGTGGTTCTCAAGGTTTAATGTGCACAGTAATGCAATGGTAAATTTGTTAAATAGGAGATTAGCAGGTAATAAGCCCAGAAATTCTAATTAAGGCCATCCTGAGTAAAGCCTCAGAACTGCATTTTAACAAGCATTCTCAGGTGATTATATGCCTGAAGTCTGTGGTGTCTATTTTGAGTTAAATTACTGTAGGTTCTGGCTTTGCAGTAATTTTCACATCAGCACCTCCTAAGGCCAACAGTCATATTTAAATAATATAAAACATCCTATTTACATGAAGATACATCTTATGCTAATTTTTAAGATGAACTCTACTGAATATACTGATGCCATATATTAAAAAGTTTATTTGCTTATTCTAAATCACCATCAGTAATTTCTCTAAAGCAGTGGTTCTCAACTTCTCAACTTTGGCTGCACATTAAAATCACCTGGGAATCTTTTGAAAATCCTGATTTCTGGGCCTCATCCTCCGGACATTCTGTTTCTTTGTTACTAATGTTGTGGCCCCACCCCATAACAAAGAAACAGAATTTCTGGAGGATGAGGCCCAGAAATCAGGATTTTAAAAAGATTTCCATGTGATTCTAATGTGCAGCCAAGGTTGAGAACCACTGCAAAGGTTCTGATACCATTGTAATAATCTGGTTATTATTTAACAGGAACGAATTAAAGGGAAAACTAGATAATATAGGCATGCCATTTATACAGCTTTGCTAGATAGCTGCAATTTAACATTCTCCAAGTCTGTTCCACACAGATCTCTGGGGGAAGGGACTGGACAATAGACACATGCCCAGTAAGTCATACCAGGGAGCAAGTCAGTAGCCAGAACAGGTGTGGCCACTTCAAGGGCATAAAACCTGAGTATTTAAACTCCTGGACAGAGGAGTCTCTCAGTGTCTGTCTGTCTGTCTGTCTCTCTCTCTCTCTCTCTCTCTCTCTCTCTCTCTCTCTCTCTCTCTCTCTCTCTCTCTTCCCCTCCCTCTCCCTCTCTCTGGTGCATGCTTGCACTGGGCTCCAGGCTCTCCTGTTGCACGGATGCGCTCCCCTGAACTCACATGGCTCATGGGCATGTGACTAGCTTGACACTCTGCCAGACCCAGCTCCACCATGGAAAGGACACTCTGGATACTGGCCCTGCTTTTTGTTTTGCTGGAGCCCCAGCTGCCCCTTTTCCAAGACTGGATTGAGGGACATGGAAGTTTGGAACCCAAGGAATGTACCTCCATGCAAATGAAGTCTTTTGCTAACATCTCATTCTCCTGTGGGGGCTTCTGAAAATGCTTATTTCAGCAGTACCCCAAGAACCCCATTCCCATGAGTGAGGAAGGAATTTGATTCTCTGGCAACAGTGCTATGTGGTTATACTCTAAAATGAACAAAAGATATAGATGTATTTACAGACTTTATTTGGAACCTTTTACTTTATGTCATTGGAACTATATTTAGTTTTTGACCATGAAGAAATGCTCATAAGTAACCAATTTTAATGTCATTAAATAACTTTTTTGTTATTGTTGTTAATCCTCACTGGAGGATACTTTTCCACCGATTTTTAGAAAGAGTGGAAGGGAGAGAGTGAGGGAGAGGGAGAGAGAGAGAGAGAGAGAGAGAGAGAAACATCGATGTGAGAGAGGCACCTGGATTGTTTGTCTCCCACACACGCCCAACCAGGGCTGGGGATTGAGCCTACAACGGAGGTACGTGCCCTTGATCAGATTTGAACGCAGGACCCTTCAGTCTGTGGGCCGATGTTCTATCCTCTGAGCCAAACTTCCCGGGGCTTAAATAACATTTTTAAATGTCCACTGAAACAATTCTGAGCTAAGTAATCATTTTATTTTGGAGTACAATCCATGGTGTCTCCAACTGTCATCTTGCCAACATACCTGAACTCTAATTAGTACATAGTTAAATGTATTTTAATAACACATTTATTGAAATTGATATGAAAATGTAACTGCAACAGTTTTTGCCTGTGAATAAATTTTATCTAATATATACTACATGGCCTATGTCAAAATAAAGCATTGAAAAGAGAAGAGAGAGACTGAGATTTGTTCCAACTATAAAGAAAAGGTCTGAGTTATTTGATTTCTATCTCTAGATCGGAAACTATAAATGTACCTATACATATTTTTCTGCAAAATCTGTGATGAATCAATTTTTGTGAGGGCGGTCATATTTTAAGTGCACAGGGAGGCTGTCAATGGCTCCAGTAAAGATAATAGTCATTCTAATTTTATAATTGTTAGTTCATTTTATATATAAATCCACAATTTACATATCAACCATTGTTAAAATTAAGCTAAAGCTAGATAAATCTTTTTGTAATATTATTCTGTATTTCCTGCCATTTATAGATATTCTTAACAATGATAAATCATAATTTCATCATGGTGATGCCATCTTCCAAATTTGCCTTTCTGGATCCCTGAAAGGTCATATGGCTTAATATACCATGTGCCATGTCAAATTTTATTCCAGTACCTCCTCATCAAAGATACTGGGCTTGTGCAGTACCTTGCCAAATAAAGTCGACTTATTTGATGTTTGTTATCTTCGTAGTATTTTTTAAAGGAGAAATACCCAGGATATGACATTGTTCTTTGACATTTTTTATATTATTTTTTTACTGAGGTAAAATTCACCTATTATGGAATTCATTATTTTAATGATTTCAAAGTGCATGCTTCAATGGTTTTAGTACATTCAAAATGTTGTGCAACCATCATCACCATCCAATTTAAGAATATTTTCATCACCCAAACATGGCAAACAATAGTCATTAATAACAGTCATTCCCCATTCGGATCCCTCCCCTCAGCTCTGTATAATGATTAATCTGTATTCTGTATCTATGAATTTCCTATTATGGGCATTTCATGTAAATTAAATAATAAATTGTGTCCTTTGGTTTTTGGAATTCTTTTTAAAAAATGTATTTGTATTGATATTTATAGAGAGAAGAAGGAAGAGGGAGAGAGAGAGATAGAAACATCAATGAGAGAGAACATCAATCTGCTGCCTCCTGTATGTCCCCTACTGGGGATCAAACCCGCAACCTGGGCATGTGCCCTGACCAGGAATGGAACTAGCAATCTATTGTGCATGGGATAACACTCAACCAACTGAGCCACACTGGCCAGGGTGGTATTTCATTTTTTTGTGGCTAAGTAGTATTCCATTGTATATACATATCACATCTTCTTTATCCAATGATCTATTGAAGGCACTGTGATTGTTTCCATGTCAAAATTTTTTAGGTAAATACCCAGAAGAGGGATTGAGGGGTTATATAACTATATTTTTAATTTTTTTTGGAAACTTCCATACTGCTTTCCATAGTGTCTATACCAGTTTACATTCCCACCAGCAGTGAATGAGGATTCCCTTTTCCCCACAGCCTCTGATAGCTTTTTCTTGGACTCTTGGATTTTCATTTATATAAGATCATGTCCTTTACAAATAGTTTCACTTTTTAATTCCCAATTTGAATGGCTTTTATTTCTCTTTCTTGCTTCATTTCCCTGCCTCCAACTTCCAGTACAATGCTGAATACAAATGGCAAGAGTGGGTACCTTGTCTTGATTCTAATATTAGAGAAGAAACTTACTATTTTTATTATTTAGTATATTATTAGCTGTGGGGTTTTTATAGATGCTTTTATCCATTTGAGGATGTTCCTTTCTATTCCCATTTTCTTATTTTTTTAATCAATAAAGGATATTGGATTTTGTCAAATATTTCTTCTGCATCAACTGGAAAGATCCTTCTGTCTTCATTTTATTAATGAGGTGTATTAAATTGATTGATTTTCACATGTTAGCCCACCTTTGTATTCTAGGGAAAATCCTGCTTGATCATGGCATTCAATCCTTTTAATATGCTACTAGATTCAGTTCACTAGTATCATGTTGAGGATGTTTGCATCTATATTCTTAGGGGATATTGGTTTGTAGGCTCTTTTATGGTGTCTTTGTCTGGCTTTTGTAATACTAGCCTCTTAGAGTTATGAAGCAACTACTCCACTATTTTTTAGAAGATTTTGGGAAGGATTGGTGTTAGTTCTTCTTTAAATGTTTGATAGAATTGACTAGTAAATTCTATCTGATCTACCTGATAATGGGCTTTTCTTTGATGGAAATTATTTAAGTGCTGATTTAATCTCTTTGCTTATTACTGGTTTATTTATATTCAGTTAGTTCAGATTACAAGTCTCTTCAGTAGAGAGATGGATCCTTAGATCTCCTGACTACTCTGTATTTCATGACATCATGATGACAAGTTTTTAAATATACTTTAAAAATGTTTTGTAAAAAGACAAGGAAAAAAGATATTTACTTCTCAATTGTTAATAAAAATCTCTACATTTACTTAGACTATTTAGATAATTTGCTTTACTCTGCAGTATTATCTTGAATAGTTTTATTTTGACCAGAAGGAAATGATTAACAGCCAGTTTGTAACCTTTCTTTTAAATTTGGGGGTGCCTGGGGGCTTGACATTTGATTGGAGCCTGTCTGCACCAATGACTCAAATAATTTATAAGAGTATGCCAAATTCAAGTTAATTGAGAATCCAGTTGAGGATTGTGTGCTGGACCAAGTACCCATACCTTATTGTCATGGTTGTTATTGAGTAATGGATAAATAATTGTTACCCTGAGTGTGATATCCTATCTAATAAAAGAGTAATATGCAAATTAACCATCACTCCATCACAAAGATGGTAGCACCCATAGCCACAAGATGGCGGTGCCCAGTCCCCTCAACCCTGCCAGAGTCCCCGGTCCTGTCAGCCCCGCTGGGGGGGGGGGGGAGGGGAGGCAAGTGGCGTGCGCTGGAGACCCCGGTCCTGTCAGCCCCGCCGGGGGGGCAGCTGGAGTCCCCAGTCCTTTTGGTTTCTGTAGCCCTTGGACTGGAAGTGGAAGCCGAGAGCACAGGGAGCACCAGGAATTCTGGAAATCGTAGTTCTGGTGGTGGCCCCTGGACCAGAAGCAGAAGCCGAGAGCATTGGGATCACCAGCAATGTTGGGGATTGTGGTTCTGGTGGCGCATGCATTGTGCAATCTCCTAGACCCGTGGTCAGCAAACTGCGGCTCGCGAGCCACATGCGGCTCTTTGGCCCCTTGAGTGTGGCTCTTCCACAAAATACTATGTGCGGGCGCATGTACAGTGCGATTGGAACTTCGTGGCCCATGTGCAGAAGTCGGTTTTCAGCCTGGGCGAGTCTATTTTGAAGAAGTACTGTTGATATTTGGCTCTGTTGACTAATGAGCTTGCTGATCACTGTCCTAGACACTCGAGGGAAGTGAGCCTAGAGCAAGTTACTGTTGCGGGTGCGGGATGGAGGGAAAGCAAAGGTGAGAGACATAAGTAAAGTCAGGGTGTTGAGGAAAAATTAAAAGGAAGATATTCTACAACTTCTAGGAAATCTCCACCAATGGAGCAAATTAAAAAAAAGGCCTCTATTTTTCTGTGAACACCAAACCAGACTGGGCTTGGGTCTCACACAATTCGCTCATATGATTGCAAAGACAGACAAACTTCACCCTTTTATGTACCCAGGCAGATGCAATGCACAACATGCACTTTTTCATGGAAAAGGACTTAACAGCACCATTTGCTATACACCCTTTGGTAAGTCACCGTTTGGTGGCCATTGTGTTAGTTACTTGCCATAATCAAGAGTATAAATTAAAATTTTTCTCTCTCAATGAAAGCAGGTCCTTACAGCTTGGAGCAAGGCAACTATCTATAATAATAAACGTGTAATATGAGGGGCAATCAGGCAGGCAGGCGAGTGGTTAGAGGTGATCAGGCAGACAGGCAGATTGGTTAGGGGTGATTAGACAGGCAGGCATAGGTAATTAGGGGCAATCAGGCAGGCAGGCAAGAGTTTAGGGGTGATGAAGCAGGCAAGCAAAGTGGTTAGGGGCAATCAAGCAGGCTGGCAGGCAAGCGGTTAGGAGCCTGCGGTCCCAGATTGTGAGAGGATGCGAGCAGGAATGAAGGACTGCCCCTCCACTCATGAATTTCGTACACCGAGCCTCTAGTATAAGAATAAAAACTGAAAAGATCTCAGACTTAAAGGAATACCTGGATTTAAATGATCTATGCCCACTTAGTCCCATCTCTTGTGATTATTTCTGACTTGAGTATGAAGTGAATTGGGACATAATAAGCTATGCCTTGAGTCACACATACTCCACTTTCAGTTGAGCATTCTGTGTGGTTTCCTAACCCAAATTTTAGTACCATAAGTCACTTAATATGCATTCAATAGCACAAAGTTTGTCAATTTTGGTAAGTAAAACAAGATTCAATATAATTTTATTTATTTATTTGTTAATCCTTACCCAACGATATTTTTCCATTGATTTTTCAAGAGAGTGGAAGAGAGGGGGAGAGAGAGAGACATCTATGTGAGAGAGACACATTGATTGGTTGCTTCTAGCATGCACCCCTACCAAGGCTGGGGATTGAGCATACAACCAAGGTATATGGCTTGACTGGAATCAAACCCAGGACCCTTCAGTCCTTGGGCTAATGATCTATCCACTGAGCCAAACTGGCTAGGGTGATATAATTTTAAATAGTAAGAAAAAGCATTATTATAATCTATATATAATATCTATATATATCTATATAGCTATATAAAAGCCTAAGCGACTGTTCGACAGGTCGACTGGTCACTAGGACATACACTGACAACCAGGGGGCAGACGCTCAATGAAGAAGCTGCCCCCTGGTGGTCAGTGCACTCCCACAGTGGGAGCACTGCTCAGCTGACTGAGGGTCACCAGACACAGGGCTAATGGCTGGCTGCCACAGCCCAGAGACCGCAGCAGAGCAGCAGCAAGCCTACTGAAAAGCAGTGGCGGCAGGTGCAGCAGGGCCAGGACGAACAGGAGCGGCAGGCAGGAATGGCAGGAGGCATTGGATTGCTGCTTTTGGCCCTATCCCCGCAGACCATGCCAAGGGACACCACTGTGCTCCGGGCCTCTAGTATATAATCCTATCTAATAATAGACAAACATGGTAATTAACCGTACCACTGACACGCTTCCCATTGGCTAATCAGGGCGACATGAAAATTAACTGCCAACCAAGATGGCGGCCGGCAGCCAGGCAGCTGAAGCGAACAGGAGGCTTGCTTGCTCCAGTGAAGGAGGAAACCAAGGTTCCCCGCCTGCAGCTGCTGGGCTCTGAGCTTGCACTCTAAGAAATAAGTTGCAATTATAGAAGCTAAACAAACCCCATGCTTTCAGCCAGCCTCTGAGCTGCAGTTGCAACAGTGTTTCAATTATAGAAGCCAAAAAAAGCCCAGATACCTGCTTTCAGCAGCCGAGGTTTCAGAGCTGGAGCCGAGCCTCAGAGCTAAAGCCAGCTCTCAGCTCCAGTGACAGCCATAGAAGGTAAATAAATCCCAGAATAAAAAAAAAAAGAAAGAAAAAAAAGAGAGGTTGGGAGCTTCAGTCACCTGCCAGCCTGAAAATGGCCCTCAGCCCCTCAACCAGACTGGCCAGGCACCCCAGTGGGGACCCCCACCCTGAAGGGGGTGTGACCAGCTGCAAACAGCCATCATCCCCTCATCCAGGCTGGCCAGGCACCCAAGCGGGACTCCCACCCTTATCCAGGACACCCTTCAGGGCAAACCAGCTGTCCCCCACCCGTGCACCAGGCCTCTATCCTATAAAGTAAAAGGGTAATATGCCTCCCCGCACTGGGATCAGCAGAGCCGTGAGGCCTCCTGGCACCAAGATCAGTGGAGCCCCGAGAACTTCTGGCACCAGGATCAGTGGAGCAGCGAGACCCCACTGCCTCTGTGTCAAGCGGAGCCGCGAGGCCTCCCAGCACTGGGATCAGAGGAGCCGCGAGGCCTCCTGGTCCCTGGAACAGCATGACAGGGGGCAGCACCCAAACCCCCTGAACGCCCAGCAGCTCTGTGAGTGACAGGGGGCGGGGCCACAACCTCCCTATCTGCCCTGCTCTGTTCATGACAGGGGAAGGTGCCCCAACCCCCTGATCAGCCCTGCTCTGTGCCTGATAGGGGGGAGCTCCCCAACCCCCTGATCGGCCCTGCTCTGTGGGTGACAGGGGGTGGCACCCCAACCCCCTCATCTGCCCTGCTCTGTGCGTGACAGGGGGCTGTGCCCCAACTCCCCTATCGGTCCTACTCTGTGCGTGATGGGGGGAGCTCCCCAACCCCCTGATCCGCCCTGCTCTGTGTGTGACAGGGTACGAAGCCCCAACCCCCCTGATGGGCCCTACTCTGTGTGTGATAGGGGATGGCGCTGCAACCTCCCCATCGACCCTGCCTTGAGTGTGACAGGAGGCGGCGTCCCAACCCCCCAATCAGCCCTACCCTGAGCATGACCGGGGTGGTGGCATCGCAACCTCCCGATTCGCCCTGCTCTGTGCATGACAGGGGGCGGCGCCCCAACTCCCCAATCAGCCCTGCTCTGAGACCGACCGGGGACTGCACCTAGGGATTGGGCCTGCCCTCTGCGACCCAAGAGCAGGCCTAAGCCAGCAGGTCATTATCTCCCAAGGGGTCCCAGACTGTGAGAGGTCACAAGTGGGGCTGAGGGACACTCCCCCCCCCCCAGTGCACACGTTTTTGTGCACAGGCCCTCTAGTCCTATATAATAAGAGAGGGATATGTTAATTAGCCCGGATATGCTAATTAGTCACTACCAGTCAGGCACAGTCCAGGAGCAGCCGGATGGGTATCTTGAACAGGCATGCCGCACCACCTGGCCTAGGAGCAGCCCCTGGCGGAAGTGGCCACCTGCGAGGCTGTCATGATCCTGTGCTCCCGGTTGCTGGATGCCAGATGGAAACGCTGGAACTTCAGCAAACAGGCCACCGAGGTCCTAAATGAGTATTTCTATTCCCACCTTAGTAACCGTATCTCAGTGAGGAGGCTAAGGAGGAACTTGCCATCACCGTCTCTCAGATCTCCAACTGGTTTTGCAACAAGCAGATTCGCTATAAGAAAAATATCTGAAAGTTTCAAGAGGAGGCAAACATCTATGCTGTCAAGACCACCGTGTCTGTCACCCAGGGGACCCACAGCCGCACCAGCTCCCCGATACCCCCTTCCTCCACAGGCTCTGGCGGCTCTTTCAATCTTTCAGGATCTGGAGACATGTTTCTGGGGATGCCCGGTCTCAACGGAGATTCCTACCCTGCTTCCCAGATGGAATCACTCCGACACTCGATGGGCCCAGGGGGCCACAGAGATAACCTCAGGGGACGCCAGATGGACAGCCCTAGGGACATGAGGGCAAATGGCGCTGGCAGGAGGCCATGAGCCCGTCCTCAGTGATGTCCCCAACAGAAGGACCAGGGAGTGTTCATTCTGACACTTCCCACTGATCTCACCCCTCAGGGCCACAGGGTGGGGGCTCATGAGGTGACTCTTGATGAGAGGACAAAGGCATCCCAGACACAGGAGAAGCAAAAGATGGAGAAGGGCAAATGCGGTCGCCCTACCCTAGCTGACTCAGTGCTGGGGTTGCTGACTACATGGCAAAAAGAAGGGGATCCCCTAAGGGGAAGGTGGGGTCTGTCTCCTCTTTTCTCCCTTCTTTTCAATCTTTTTCTCTCCCCATTTCTTACACAGAAACACACCCAGAACCCTATCTTTCAGATCCTCTCTCTCTCATAGACACATACACAACTATTCTGTTTCTCTCTCTCATAGATACATACACAACCATTGTTTCTCTATAGACACATATACATTCTCTCTCTCTCAGACACATATATGACTATTCTGTTTCTCTCTCTCTCTCTTTCTCTGGTTTCACCCATTCTCTCTCAACCACCCCTTATCTTCTCTGGGATCTGTGGAGATGCCAGACTTGCTCTACCTACCAGAGATGCCAAAAATGAGGACACAACTTCTGGACAGATGACCAGCCCATGCCCCCAGGCTTCCCACCCCTCCCCCTGCAGATGGCTTTATTACCTCATATACAGCTCATCTTAAACCAATAGAATTTTTCAGTGGGAAAAAAAGAAGGGAAGAAGGGAGGGAAGAACTTTATAAAGGTGTTAGTAGAGAGCAGAATTAAAGAAGGAAAGGAGCTGTAGGAGCTATAATGAAAATTAAGTATAGTTGTGTACTGGGGACAGATTTTAAAAGTAGGAGTCAGAAAAGAAAAAAGATAAATGATAGTGAATAATTAGGCAGGTAGATAGATAGATATGAAAACAGTGGAAGTAAATAGAGAAGAGTGTATGGGAAAGGTAGCATGAGAGAGAAAGAGGGAGGGAAGAAAAGTTTTAAAGGGGAGCCAGTAGAGCTTGAAATGGGGGAGGGAGCAGAGCAGGTCTGAGGGAGGAAGTGAAGAAAAAAATTAAGGTGGGAAGAAAGGAGAGGGGGAGGGAGGGCAGGGATAAAGATAAAGGAAAGAAGGAATGTGGGGAGGGAGGGAGGGTAGAAGAAAGATGGGAAGAAGGATGATGGAACAGAAGTAGGAAATAAGGAGGAAAAAAAAGTTTATAAATGATGAGTCAGTAGAAAAAGTGTTACATAAAGGAGAGAGAAAAATTGTGTGAGAGGGAGAAGCCAATAAAGAAGTCAAATACAATTGTGTGTGAAGGGGATGAAGTTAAAAAAGAAAGTTAATAGGGGTGACCAGGCTGGCAGGGGAGGGCAGCTAGGGGGATCAGGCAGGCAGGCAGAGTGGTTAGGGCAGGCAAGCAGGTGAGCAGTTAGGAGCCAGAGTCTCAGATTGTGAGATCAGGATCAGGCCTAAACTGGCACTTGGACATCCCCCAAGGACTCCCAGATTGGAGAGGGTGCAGGTCAGGCTGAGGGCCCCCCCCAACCCATGCACGAATTTTGTGAACCGGGCTGCTAGTATAATATAATCCTATCTAATAAAAGAGAAACATGGTAATTAGCGTACAACCGCTACTCTTCCCATTGGCTAATCAGGGCAATATGCAAATTAACTGCCAGCCAAGATGGCGGCCGGCAGCCAGGCAGCTTAAAGCGAACATGAGGCTTGCTTGCTTCAGTGACGGAGGACTCCAACGTTCCCCACCTGCCGCTGCAGGCCTCTGAGCTGCAACTCTAAGCAACTATGTGACAAATATAGAAGCTAAACAAAACCACAGAAACCTGCTTTAGTCGGCCGGTCTTCAGCCAGCAGGATCACAACATTCTTTCAAATACAGAAGGTAAACAAAGGCCAGAAACCTGCATGCAGCTGCGGAGGCCTAAGAGCTGGAGCCAAGCCTCAAAGCTAAAGCTGGCCCAGAATAAAAAAAGAAAAAAAGAAAAAAAGGATCGGTTGGGAGCTTCAGTCACACGCCAGCCTGAAAACAGCCCTCAGCCCCTCACCCAGACTGGCCAGGCAACGCAGTGGGGACCCCCACCCTGAAGGGTGTGTGACCAGCTGCAAACAGCCATCATCCCCTCATCCAGGCTGGCCAGGCACCCCAGTGGGGACCCCCACCCTGATCCAGGACACCCTTCAGGGAAAACCAGCTGTCCCCCACCCGTGCACCAGGCCTCTATCCTATATAGTAAAAGGGTAATATGCCTCCCAGCACCGGGATCAGCGGAGCCTTGAGGCCTCCCGGCACTGGGATCAGTGTGACAGGAGGCAGCGCCCAAAACCCCTGATCGCCCTGCGGCTCTGTGTGTGACAGGGGGTGGGGCCACAACCTCCCTATCGGCCCTGCTCTGTTCGTGACAGTTGAAGGTACCCCAACCCCCTGATCAGCCCTGCTCTGTGCCTGATAGGGGGGAGGTCCCCAACCCACTGATCGCCCTGCGGCTCTGTGTGTGACAGGGTGCGGCACCCCAACCCCCCCCACGGGCCCTACTCTGTGTGTGATGGTGTAGAGCCATAACCTCCCCATCGGCCCTGCCCTGAGTGTGACAGGGTGTGGCGCCCCAACCCCCTGATCTGCCCTGCTCTGTGTGACAGGGGATGGTGCCCCAACTCCCCTATCGGTCCTACTCTGTGAGTGACAGGGGGCAGCACCCAACGCCCTGATTGGCCCTGCTCTGTGCGTGACAGGGGGTGGCGCCGCAACCTCCCCATCGACCCTGCCTTGAGTGTGACAGGGGGCGGTGCCCCAACCCCCCAATGGCCCTACCCTGAGCGTGACTGAGGGTGGCATCGCAACCTCCCGATCTGCCCTGCTCTATGCATGACAGGGGGCAGCGCCCCAACTCCCCAATCGGCCCTGCTCTGAGCCCGACCAGGGGCTGCACCTAGGGATTGGGCCTGCCCTCTACCACCCGGGAGCAGGCCTAAGCCAGCAGGTCGTTATCTCCCGAGGGGTCCCAGACTGCGAGAGGGCACAGGCCGGGCTGAGGGACCCCTCCTCTCCGCCGAATGCACAAATTTTTGTACACCGGGCCTCTAGTCTAATCTAATAAAGCGGAAATATGCTAATTGACCCTCATGCCATCACAAAGATGGCAGCACCCACAGCCAATAAGGAGGGAATATGCTAATTCCCCTCCCTCAAATATGGTGGCACCCACACCCAATAAGGAGGGAATATGTTAATTGACTGCCCCACCCTCAAAGATGGCAACACCCACGGCCAATAAGGAGGGAATATGCTAATTACTGCCACACCCTGAAACATGGTGGCGCCCACAGCCACAAGATTGTGGCACCCAGTCCCATCAGCCCCGCTGGGTTGGCAGGCACATGGCAAGGCCGGGCCTGGCACAGGCCTGGCCACTCCATGCGACTGCCTCTGGAGTCCCCCAGTCCCCTCAACCCCCCAGCCACCCAGGGCCACCCAAGGCTCAGGTAACCAGGGCTGGCTGAGGCTTGTGCTGCCGGCAGTGGCACCAGAGGTGTGATGAGTGTCACCCTCTTGTACCAGCCTGGTAGCCCCTAACTGCCCTCCCCTGCAAGCCTGGTCCTCCCCAACTGCCCTCCCCTGCTGGCCTGGTCACCCAGAACTGCCCTCCTCTGCTGGCCTGATTGCCCACAACTGCCCTCCCCTGCTGGCCATCTTGTGGCTGTGAGCACCACCATCTTTGAGCGTGGGGCAGCAATTATCATATTCCCTCCTTATTGGTTGTGGGCATCTCCATTTTGAGGGCGAGGTAGTCAATTAGCATATTCCCTCCTTATTGGCTGTGGATGCTGCCATCTTTGCAATGGCATGAGGGTCAATTAGCATGTTCCCTTTTTATTAGATAGCATATGCATAATCCATGGAGATGGGTAATAGGGTGGTGAAGACCTGGGGTGGAGGGCAATTGGGGTTGGGCAGAGGGTGGTAAAAGAGGGAAAATGGGAGACATCTCTAATACTATCAACAATTACAAATATATAATAAATAAATAAATAAATAAAAACATAAATTGAGACATTCTATAGAGGTTTCTCATGGAAATTTACTATCGAAACTACCAAATGCTAAACTGTGTTGACAATCTTACCTAATAATAGACAGACATGTAAATTGACCGTACCTTCACTACACTAACCAGCCAATCAGGAGAGTATGCAAATTAACCCAATGAAAATGGCGGTTAATTTGCATACGTAGGCTCCAAGTGGTGGAGTGAAGCCTGACAGCTCCGGGGCCGGAGCAGTGAAGCCTGACGGAAGCCCTGTGTGTTTATGTCTCCCATCAGGCCCCAGCTGCCTCAAGCCCCGCCACCTTGGTGCTGGGGCTGCTGGGGGCCGGATTGGAGACACAAACATGCAGGGGAACCTGGCACCCAGCAGCCCTAAGCCCCGCTGAGGCAGTGCTGGGGCTGCTGGGGGCTTGATCGGAGACACAAACCAACAGGCCCGTCACCCAGCAGGCCCAAGGCCACTACCTTGGTGCTGGGGCTTCTGGGGGCTGGATCAGAGACACAAACATGCAGGCCTGGCACCCAGCAGCCCCAATCCCCGCCATCACGGTGCTGGGGCTGCTTGGGGCAGAATCAGAGACACAAACCTGCAGGCCTGGCACCCAGCAGCCCTAATCCACGCCATCATGGTGCTGGGGCTGCTTGGGGCCTGATAGAAGACACAAACACGCAGGGGGGCCCTGTACCCAGTAGCCCCAAGGCCCACCACCTCAGAGCTGGGCCTGCTGGGGGGATCAGAGACTCAAACCCGAAGGACTGGCACCCAGCAGACCCAAGCCCTGTCACCATGGCGCTGGGGCTGGTGGGGCCGGATCAGAGACACAAACCTGCAGACCTGGCACCCAGAAGCCCTAATCCCCGCCATCATGGTGCTGGGGCTGCTGGGCGCAGGATTGGAGACACAAACCCGCAAAGGGGGGCCAGCACCCAGCAGCCTCAAGGCCCACCATCTCGGCACTGGGGCTGCTGAGGGCAGGATCAGAGACATAAACCCTGTGAGCCCTGCACAGGCCCGGTGCTCCGCTCCAGGCGAAGTGCTTTCCCTCCGACCCCGCTCTCCCTGGGAGTCCAGCATGGAGGGCACTCTCCCTGGGAACCTGGAAATCCACCTCTGGGGCGACTGCGCAGCAGCCACGCCTGGCGAGCCACGGAGAGGGTGATCTACCCATGCAGATGTGTACACTGGCGGAGGCCACGCAGCTGCCATAGTTGAAGTCATCCTTGATGTAGGAGTGGGGGTAGTGGGGATCAGAGTGGGCCAGGTTGGCAACGGAACCCCAGCTCCCCACAGAATGACTAGAGCACAGGGTCCTCAGTCACTTCTTGAGCAGCAGTCAGCCCCGATGGGGGATCAAACCCGAAACCTAAGTAGGTGCCCTGGCAGAATGGAGCCCAAACCTTTGCTGTAGCAGAGGAGCTCCGACCCACAGTAGGGGCCAGGGCAGCCAGAGGGGTTTTGTTGAGGGGCCTAACAGGCAGCCCACAGCACAGTGGGTTAGAACCTCCTCCTGATACAGCAAGGTTGTGGGTTAGATCCTGGTCAGGGCACAGACAAGAAGCAACCAAAGGAAGTATAATAAGCGGAACAATACACTGGTGTTTCTCTCCCTCCCTTCCTCTCTCTAAAATAATCAATCAATAAAAATTAAAATAAAATAAAAAACCCTCTGGCTTGCAGAGTTGCTAAAACAGTTAGAAAGTGAAGCCCCATTCCTTCCCGCTCATTCAACAAATACTTCATATGCTCCTTCAATAATCACACTGGGGATGGGTACTTATTGGTTTGTTTTGATTAATCCTCACCTGAGGACATTTTTGCATTGATTTTTTGTTTTTCAGAGAGTGGAAGGGAGGGAGAAAGAAAGAAACTAATGTGAGAAACATCAATTGGTTGCCTCTTGCTGAATCCCCAACCAGGTCCTGGATTGAGCCTGCAACCCAGGTACGTGCCCTTGATTGGAATCCAACCCGGTACCCTTCAGTCCACCTGCAGAAGCACTATCCGCTCAACCAAATCAGCATTTTTTTTCTTTTTAAGTCCTCCCCTAAGGATATGATTTTTCATTGATTATAGAGAGAGAGGAAGGGAGAGAGAAAATTCCCCAAGCATTCTGACAGGGATGGAACCCACAACCTGTGTATGTGCCCTCACCTGGAATCGAACCCATTACCCTTTGGTGCGTGGGAGGGCACTCTAACTACTGATCCACACTGACCAGGACCTGGAGGTACACTTAAAAATTTTTTTCAGGTCTTCCCTGGCCAGGTGGCTCAATTGGTCAGAGTCTCAACCTGTACACCAAAGGATTTCCTGTTGGATTCTAGGTTAGGGCACATACTTAGGTTTAGATTAGATCCCAAGGGGTCAGCAGGTGCAGAGGTAGCCTACTGGTATTTCTCTGTCACATGGATGTTTCTCTCTCTAAAAATCAATTTTAAAAACATCCTCAGGTGAGAATTAAATATATATATATATATTAAAAAATTTTCAGATCTAAAATTTTATTTGGTTCTTTTTTAAATTTTATTTTTCGTTTACAGTTCACATTCAATATCCTATCCTATATAATAAAACCCTCATATGCAAATTGACCAAATGGTGGAATGACTGATGGCTATGAACTGACCACCAAGGGGCAGACGCTCAATGCAGGAGCTGCCCCCTGGTAGTCAGTGTGTTTCCACAGGGGGAGTGCCACTCAGCCAGAAGCAGGGCTCACAGCTGGCTAGTGCAGTGGCGGTGGCGGGAGCCTTCGTGGCAGCACTAAGGAGCAGCAAGCCAAGCGGTGGGAAGCAGCAAGTAGGTGGGTTGTAAGGAGGGAGGGGTCCTGGACTGCGAGAGGGCACAGGCTGGGCTAAGGGACCCCCTACCCATCCCCAGTGCATGAATATCGTGCACCGGGCCTCTAGTTTTTTTATATTCAATAACAGAAGTCAAAATAACTTAACTTGGGATAGAGAGGCAAACATAAGAACAATTTTCATTGTTATTCAAAGTTTCTTTAGATTCTATTACCAGAACTTTACTAACCTGTACAGAAACTTCGTACAAATTTTTTAAATGTGCCTCCCCTTCTATCTTTAAAGGCATAGTCATGGGTATACATGGTTTTAGCTGATGGTATCTTTGTGCAAAGAAAAATTCATCTGTTCCTTTAGGCCAGTGGTTCTCAACCTTCCTAATG
Source organism: Myotis myotis (assembly GCF_014108235.1). Classification (NCBI taxonomy): domain Eukaryota; kingdom Metazoa; phylum Chordata; class Mammalia; order Chiroptera; family Vespertilionidae; genus Myotis; species Myotis myotis. The sequence continues at coordinate 106,043,819 of NW_023416346.1, read as the reverse complement.
CCGCGACCCTTTAATACAGTTCATCATGTTGTGGGGACCCCCAACCATAAAATTATTTTCGTTGCTACTTCATAACTAGAATTTTGCTACTGTTATGAATCGTAATGTAAATATCTGAGATGCAGGATGTATTTTAATTATTACAAATTGAACATAATTAAAGCATAGTGATTAATCACAAAAACAATATGTAATTATATATGTGTTTTCCAATGGTCTTATGCAACCCCTGTGAAAGGGTTGTTCTATCCCCAAAGGGGTCGCGACCCACAGGTTGAGAACCGCTTCTCTAGGCAGACACAACTTTGAATAGTTTATTGACTTAGCAAGTAGCATTTTGACTGGATATCAACATTTATTACCTCTGTTGTGATTGAATTATATACTGATAAATAACAGTTATATCCATTCAGCATTTGAACATTATAGCTTATATCTTCACAGAGCAAATGAAAATATGTAACCCAGTGGCCATCATTTAAACAGTATTTGCAATTTTCCTGTTTCATTAACATTGAACAAGGAGAATAAAACTGACTCCCCACATATCCCTGTGAATAAGGTTTTAGTTGCAACCTCCCTTATTCACATAAACCTCTCTCCCTTACTCTTCCCATGTCTCATGCTCTATCACACTTGTCCTAAATTCTCTTCAGTTTCATGAATTAATTTTTAGTGTAATGTCAAAATTATCTTCTCCTATATCATGGTCTTTCAGTTATAAACAGAACAAAATATCATCAGACTTCTCTCCCATATATGTACCATACACATAGAAACAGTTGTAGATACATTCCCTTTTAGAGGTATCATCTGGGAAAATGACTGCTAACATTGTGAGTAATTGTTCTTCCACATCATGTCAGAATATTGTGGAACATCCTACAGAGACATTTAATAAAATGCTTTCACCTATTTTATCTTCTCTACAATCATATCGTTGAATTGATATTGCATGCTCTTCCTCAACATTCAATCCATGTATTATTATTGTTATTTTATTTTTGCTGCATTTTTGTAAACCTTTCAACATGCCTCTGTGGTTTGGGCCTCATCCTTGTATGTTCAGTAAAAAAAAAAAAAAGCATCAATTTAATTCTATAAAAGCATAATTTAATATTGGTTTACCACAGATATCCCTGTTCTTTTGAAAATGTCAAACTTTATGATGGAATTATGCCACTATTTGGCAAAACTTTATGACAGACATACTTGGAAGAAAATCATCAACAATCCAATTAAAACAGCTTTTCAAAAGAGATCTTGCCAGTTGTGACAACATGGATGGAATTTGAAGTGAATTAAGTCAGAGAAAGACAAATACTATATGATCTCCCTTATATATGGAACCTAAAACAAACACACACACACAAAATGTGAAGGAGCCCTTGCGCACTGTAGGTGGAAATGTGAACTGGAGCAGACACTATGGGAAACAGTATGGAAGTGCCTCAAAAAATTAAAAATAGAGCAAGCATATGATCCAGTGACCCCTCTTTGGGGTATTTATCCAAAGGAAATTAAATCACTACGTTGAAAAGATGTCTGTATCCCATGTTCATTGCAGCATATTTTGCAAAAGCCAAGGCATGCAAACAACTAGATCTAGATCTAGATCTAGATATAGATATAGATATAGATCTAGATCTAGATATAGATATAGATGTAGATATGATGTTATATCATTCAGTCATTTAAAAAATAGGGAATCCTGAGAACAACATGAATTAAAGAAATTAAAAATGTACTATTCCTGACTTTTGCTATCATAGCATCTGAATCCTAACATGTTGCTATTATATCACAAATTCCCTATTTCTTTTTCACATGTGACATATTTTTGTGTCAACTGAATTGAATTACCCTGGCTTTGTCGTTCCATTATATTTTTTTAAAGAAAGCCATAATGCATGAGAATTTTAATTTCTATTTTATAATGGAATATGCCTTGGTTAGAAAAATATAATTTAACTGATGATTCACAGAAACAGGGACTTACCACAAAGATCAAAACATAAATTAGTTTCTAAAGCCTCCCTTAACAACTAAATTTTGAATTCTAATAGTACATCCTGTGTCACTGATTCAAGGCTGTCCTCAAATCCCCTCCTACTACTACCAGTTCATTGAATTTTATAAATATTATTTTATTTACTGATTTGCATTAGGAAATAGACTTATGCATTTGCCAGATTTCTCACTATCATAATTATTTAGAGGAAGCAAGTCTCAGAGGTTTTGGTGATTTCATTGCCCTCATCTAATTAACTGATGGAGACTTCCCCTGGCATTTGCTTGACCTTAATTTAAAGGCAGGTTTTATTCCATTCCTCATACTTCTTTGAGTGATAACAAATAAATTCCTTCTTGTTGAATAAAGCATCAATAAACTTTGAAACATTTTAGGAGATAATGATGCTGTCATGATGGAAAATTTCAAATTCTCTTCATATTGCCCCTCCAGAACATGCCTTTGATACTTCTATTTCATCTTTCTCCTGATGTGGGCATAATCTAGTTTGTGAGTTCTGGAATATGTCAGGTACTGGTTGATGGATTTATATTTACTGAAATAGTCACTAAGTGATTCTGCTACCAGATGTCTTTCTGTAGCTGTATAATTAATGGGTTAAAAAACTTCTTTTGTGTTCCAGATATATGTATATGTGTCCACACATATGTGTACATGCACACATAATTGGTGTATGCCTATGAGAAGGAGAGGAAGGGGGAGACCAGCATATATGATACAGAAGGAAAGTGATTTAAACTTATTATAACAATTACTTTTAAAACCAAATTAATTTAATTAACATCCTACCACTGCATCAACTTACCTATCACAGAACTAAGAAAAATATTATAGCTCATACATAAATAGTTCTCAAGGATATTAAAACTATTTCTTTCCCCAGCATCTCCACCAAAAAACACACAAAAAAAACAAAACTATTTCTTCCTTGTAGAATGCATTATCTATTTATTTTCACCATTTCAATGTCTTCAAATTTGCAAAACTCACATACTCAGTTTTCTTTTTTAGAAAATTTATTGTTGAGAGTATCACAGATGTCCTTCTTCCCCCGCCCCCCACTCCCTCTCCCCCTATTGCTCCCCTCCATTCAGGTCCCTTCCCTCTCCAGGCCTTAACCACCCCATTGTCTGTGTCCATAGGTAAAGCATCTAAGTTCTTTGGTTAATCTCCTCTCCCTACTTCCCTCTAAGATTTGTCAATTTGTTTCATGTTTCCATGCCTCTGGTTCTATTTTATTCATCAGTTTATTTTGTTAGATTCCTTGTTCATTTACTTTGATTTTTAGGTTCAGTTGTTGATAGATATGTATTTATTGCCATTTAATTGTTCACATTTGTGATCTTTTTCTTCTTCTTCTACTTACTAACTGCTTTTCTCTTGCTGCTTTTAAGATTTTCTCTTTGTCTTTAACCTTTGGCGTTTTAATAATGATGTGTCTTGGTGTGGGCCTCTTTGGGTTTCTCTTGTTTGGGACTCTCTGTGCTTCCTGGACTTGTAAATCAATTTCTTTCACCAGGTAGGAGAAGTTTTCTGTCATTATTTCTTCAAATAGGTTCTCAATATCTGTTCTCTCTCTTTTCCTTCTGGCAACCCCATAATGTAAATACTGGTATGCTTGAAATTGTCCCAGAGACTCCTTATACTATCTTCATATTTTTGTTTATTTTTATTTTTTAAATCCTCACCTGAGTATATTTTTCCATTGATTCTTTTAGAGAGAGAGAGGGAAAGACAGAGAGAAATATCAATGTGAGAGAAACACATAGATTGATTGCCTCCTGTGCGTGCCCTGACCAGGGTTTGGGCCGGGGAGAAGCCTGCAACAGAGGTACATGCCCTTGACCAGAATTGAACCCCAGGCTCCTTGGTCCACAGACTGATGTTCTATCCACTTAGCCAAACCAGCTAGGGCTATCTTCATATTTTTACATTCTTTTTTACTTCTTTTTCTACTGATTGGGTGTCTTTTTCTTCCTCATATTCAAAATCATTGATATGATTCTCAGAATCCTCTACTCTACTGTTGAATCCTTGTAAATTATTATTTATTTCAGTTAGTATATGCTTAATTTCTAACTGGTACTTTTTCATGTCTTTGAAATTCTCACTAAGATCCTTGAAAGTCTCACTAAGTCCCTTGAAGCTCTCATGAAGATCCTTGAGTAACTTTATAACCACTGTTTTGAACTCTATATCTAGTAGTTTGTTTGCTTCCATTTCACATTTCTTTTTCTGGAGATTTCTTCTGTTCTTTTATTTGTGATATGTTCTTTGTTTCCACATTTTGGCTGCTTCCTTGTGTTTGTTTCTATGTACTCATAGCAGGTGGAGTTGCTATGTCTCCTGGAATTGGTAAAGTGTAGCAGGTATCCTTTAGGGTTCAGCCTTCCCAGTCACCTGAGCTTGGCACTCTATGTGTGTCCCTGTGTAAGCTGTGTGTACAGTCTTATTGTAGTTGAACCTTGATTGCTGTCGGCGTCACTGAGAAGAATTGACCTCCAGACCAATTGGATGTGAAGGCCAGCTATGACTACAGTGGAAGAGCTGCTATGCAGGAGACACCCCTTTGGAGTCGGATTTGCTTCAGTGGGGCTTTGTTGCTCACTGACTCTGCCCCTTGATTGTGTCACTCATGGATATATAGAGTTGTAATTTGGCGTAGTTTGAAGCTGTCCACTGGGTGCACTGGCTCTGGGGCCTCCCAAGAGGTGCAAAGTCAGCAACTGCCTCTGGCCACGCAGTAGGAGCTACAGAGTGATCTTCAGATAGTTTCTACTTGTGTTGGGCTTGGAAATGGCCTGGCTAGGCCCAGCTGTGAAACAAGGCAGGCTGCTGCTAGTGCCTGGCCTTGGGCCTCTTATTGAGAGGTATGGGCACACTGACACCAGCTGTTGTTTGAGAGATTTTAGGAAAGTCTGAAGCCTGAGCCAGGAAAGGCCATTTGTATGGAATAATCGATGTAAATTGTTTGGGTGGGGCTTCAAATTAGGTGGGGCAAGGTTTCAGGGAATCACCAGGGTGGAATGAACAGTGTGAGCCAAGCCGATGGAAACTCAGATATGGCTACCAGCCAGCTCTGTGGCAGGGGAAGTTACAGCATAGGAACAATGACCTCTGTGAATACTCCTACCTGGCAGAAAGCTACCTCTGAATTCTTGCTCTGATGTCAGAAAATCCAGTTCCTTCCCATAAGTCCTTGGATCCCTATAAGCCACTACCCCAGTGCTGGATCTCATAGGAAGGTAGACTGTGAAAGTCTGTGTGCCAGTTCTTTAAGAGGAACTGCCTGGGTCTCCAGCAGCCTCCATGTCACTCAGCAACAATCCCCACTGTTTTTACAGCCCAAAGTTATGGGAACTTCTCTTCCCAGCTCTGGAATCTTGGGCTGTGGGTCTGGTGTGTGGCTTAGACTCCTTGCTCCTCACAGGAGGAATCTGTAGTGGAGATATCCCTCCCAATTTAAAAAAACAAAACAAAAACAAACAACAAAAAAACCCCACACACATGGGTGTTGGACCAGCTCTTTCCATGCCTCTGCCCCTCCTACCAGTCTCCATGTGCTTTGTTCTTTACTTCTCTAGTTGTAGGACTTCCATTCAGCCAGATTTCAGGCGGTTCTGCATGATGGTGGGTCTGTATTTTAGTTGTAATGGTGATGTGGTTGTGGGAAGCAGTGAGTACCTGCATTTACCTATGCCACCATCTTGGTTCTCTCCTCAGAGTTTTCTTTTTATACCATCTACCCAAACCAATCATTCTATTCACTGACGCCTAAGAACATACATCAGATTTTCTTGAAAGTGTTAATTTTTCATCTGTATGCTGTGATAAGTAGTATTCTAAAGATAGTCCCCCAAGATTCCAGCCCCTTGGTTATTCAATCCATCCCTTATCTATGTTCTGCTAGTGTTATCTGAGAATTGCATAAGTGGAAACTGTGGACTCCGACTCTCCCTCTAGCTTTACCAAAACCCCAGCTACACTTCTTCTATGACTAGATTAAGGAAAATGAGACTTAGAAACCTAGGGATTCCATTCTCCCATTCCAGTCTCAAAAAATTATTTTCCTTGGGATAGTGTAAGAACTCTACCCCCCAGCAGTAGAACTGAGGTCCTATGTTCTTGCTGGATATCAAACAGGGGTGGCTTTCAGGTCTTAAAGGCCTCACATTCACAGGTCTTTTCACAACATGGTACTTTATTCCCTCTTCTTTAGGCCAGTAGGGTCACATTTCTTGCTGGTCACTATAGCAACTTCAGAGCTCATGTGAAGTATGTGAGGTTCCCTCCTTCTTCTCCCTTATTGTTTCCCTCTGGGCTTTTTTTCTTCCTGCTTTGAATGAGGAGCTTCCTTCCCTTTATTCTGTAAACATACACCTTTCTGCAGCTCTCAGCTCCCTTATCTTAAGGAAATGTATCCTTTGAAGTTCTGTAGCCCTGTGCTTTTTCCATGGACTCCTTAATTCCTAAAATTTCCTAAACCTATTTCACCATAAAAACTTTTTTCACTGGTACTATAAGACAGATTCCAATAAAAAGTCACATAGAAGTATAATAACATGTATACCTGCAGTATACATGGAAGAGAAACAAGAAAACCAAGTAACTCTCCTAAATGGCCCAAGAAATCACCTTAAGTACTATCATCCAGTTAAAGACAAAAGATGTTGAGGGGAGAGGAGTTATGGGAAGTTACCAGGAAATGAACAGTAAACAAGAGTATGGTTGTTATGCAGATCGAAGTGCTTGTCTTCTCCAGAGATAAGAGTTTCAGTGTCTAGAGCAGTGGTTCTCAACCTTCCTAACGCCGCGACCCTTTAATACAGTTCCTCATGTTGTGGTGACCCCCAATTTCATTGTTACAAATTGAACATAATTAAAGCATAGTGATTAATCACAAAACAATATGTAATTATATATATGTTTTCCGATGGTCTTAGGCGACCCCTGTGAAAGGGTTGTTCTATCCCCAAAGGGGTCGCAACCCACAGGTTGAGAACCACTGTGTTATGGAAATATATCAGTTGCTGCTCCCTTGTCTTATGGAAATATAACTACACCCGGCTTCCTTGTGTTATGGAAATGTACCTTCTCTCAGTCGGTAGCTTGGTGTTTTTTCCATGGACCCCAATTCTAAAAATTCCCTAAGCTTGCCTTTATTACCCTAAAATTCCTGTTTCAGTACATCTTCTTTTAATCAAAATGGTCAGAAATTATTATTTCTCTTTTTTTCACAAACATTAGGCCATGCATGCAGCCCTTTGCAACTTCTCTATATCCTTCCAAGAGTTTGTCTAAGAATAGCAGTCTTTTACAACCATATAAAGCTAAGAATTATAGGGATAATTGATCTATTTTATGCAAATCAATTATTCTTATGTTAACACTTTAACTATGATGCATCCTTTCTGTATAACTTCATTTCCAAATATGTTGTATTAATCTTTTGCTGGTTCATATTTCATAAGATTCAAGTTAGTTCATTCAACCAAATCATTTGGCTGCTACTAAGATTTTAATGACAAGAATCTGTCAGTTTCCAATATAAATCAGTGATTCCTTTTATTTTTCCTTTTGTACACAAATAAATGCTATTGACTCACAACTGTGTGGATAAAAAAGGGCTTCTATGAAAAGTAACCTCAAACTGAAATAGGAATTTTTAGGGGAGAAAAAGGCAGGTTTAGGGAATTTTTAAAATTAAGGGGGTCTATGGAAAAAACACAGGGCTACAGAGTTGCAAAAGGTTACATTTCCATAAGACAGAGAGCAGGGAGCCAGCAGAAGTTACATTTCCATAAGACAAGGGAGTGGTAGCAGTTATATTTCCATAAGACAAGGGAACTGGGAGTAGCCAAAAGGTCTATATTTACAAAATTAAGAAGGAGGAAGAAAGCCCAGAGTGAATGGGAGAACAATGAGGGAGGAGGGCCTCACATATCCCATGTGAAGTTTGACCTTTGACTTCAGGAGTTACTATAGTAACCAAATCAATAGGGGAATATTGACCAATCAGAGGAGATATTGAGACACAAAAACTGCAGCCTTTATAAACATGGAAGGAGGAACTTGATGGGACTCTTTCCCCCTCCCGACATGGGAGTCTGTGTTTGTTCTTCAATAAATTTCATCCTTTGCTATACCATCGTCCATCCCTGGTTTCATTCTTTGACTCCAACAGATCTGGGAAGCCATCCTGCCCAGGGGAACACCGCATGTTTCAGTCCAAAAATCCTGTATCAAAAGGGTTATCTAATTTTTATTGGAGAAATTGAGGTATCCCTTTCCCCACTTAGTGCTGGGGATGGGGTCCTTGTGATATCTCAAGAAAAATAATTTCTTGGGACTCCCATGGGAGAATAAGTGATTTTTATTCATGTAGAATTATATCTCTGTGCTTCTAAAGCCCCATTCCAATTGTAGAAGTATAGTTGGGGTTTCAGTAGAGCTAAATGCAAAGCCGGTGTCCACAATTTCTGTTTCATATTGCAGCTGGATCCAGTTTAGCATCAAACTAGTCACAGACCATTAGTCCATTGTGTGTGATGGTCCACATGGCCATGGGCCACACAGGAGAATGCTGAATGGCCGTGGGTCACATAGCAAGAACTCAACAAGGCAGGAGTCAACAAAGAGCACAAGAGGAGCTAAGAGTGAATTCCTTCTGTTTAGGCGGATTAAATATCCCAATGTCACGCCCTTGCAGTGGCCAAGCCCATTCTGGCCAATTACCTGTTCCCAGGTGTGACTGACAAAAAGCACCTTTGCTAGTCCTGCCTTTTGGATATACATTTATTTCCCCACTGGCCAGACTCTTCCTCCAGTGACCTGCAAGGAATAGATCCGTGACTCCCTGGGGACTGTAAAGTTTAAGCTTCCTGGTGAAGCTGCCCAAATGACATGCCTATAATATTTGGCCTTCTTTTTGCTTCTTTCCTGTTATTAATAACTAGGTTAATTACAACAGTATCACAATAACAAATTTCTAACTGGGCAGGTCATGATAGTTAGTCATGCCGCAGGCATATAACTTCTTTAATAAAAGCTTGCCTTTGTCTTAAGCAAGCCCTATCCATTGTTTTTGTGCATCTAGGAGTAGCACACCTTTGAAAAAAGCATATCCACCCTCAAAAGAAGCTATCTGGAGTCCAATTCATCTTTTTCTTTTTCCCACCTCCAGGTGATCTTCAATACATTTTCTCCTTAATCTCAAAGGCATAAAAGAAACTGCAAAACTGCTATTCTCCAAAGCATTTGAGATCTTGCTTCCTCACAATTGTCATTTAGATTTAGTACAAATAAACTCTTTAAAATTTTTTTCTACAGGTATGGACATTTCTTATGTTGATAGCTGAAATGATAGTTCTAATATGATTCCAAAAATGTATTTTTATAATGTCTACATTTTCACAGTATGGGTGCTCTCAATCTCCTATGAAACTTCGAAAGCTAGAATTAATGTACATTGCCTTAGAATTCCCATGCCTTAAAGTGTTTTTTTTTTTCTTTACATAAATAACCTAAGAAATTAAAGTATAATATTTCAAATGTTTTTAAAATCACAACAGTCACATGGTTTCTGAGTGCAATTCAAGAGCAATATAAATCAATAGGTCATTTTATACTGCTATTATAACATGCTGCTTTATTTCTATCTATGGAATCTATCATTTTTAATGTATTCTTCTAATGTCTATGTGAATCTTTTTTTTTTTAATATATTTTATTGATTTTTTACAGAGAGGAAGGAAGAGAGATAGAGAGTTAGAAACATCGATGAGAGAGAAACATCGATCAGCTGCCTCCTGCACATCTCCCACTGGGGATGTGCCCGCAACCTAGGTACATGCCCTTGACCGGAATCGAACCTGGGACCTTTCAGTCTGCAGGCCGACGCTCTATCCACTAAGCCAAACCGGTTTCGGCGTCTATGTGAATCTTAAATAAAAATTATGTACTGGTAAAAACAAGACAACGGGGTGGGGGGTGGGATCGTAAGAGATCAAATGAAGGACTTGTATGCATGCATATAAGCATAACCAATGGACACAAGACACTGTGGGGTAGGGGAGGCCGGGGGAAAGTCAATGGGGAAAAGAAAAAGGAGACATATGTAATACTCTTTGTAATACTTTAAGCAATAAAACAAAATTTAAAAAAAAAACACACACAAAAAACTAAAACAAAATAAACCAAGACAACAGGCCCAAAATGGAGTTGCTTATGCTAAGCTTCACATTACTTAATTACTGTTTTGGCTCTCCAGGAAATGGAATCTTAAACCAATCAATCAGGAACTGCTTGATCAGCACTAGTTAGATTTGCCTTATATACCCCAGCCATCCCCTAAAGGAAATTAACCTTTCCATAACCAACCCACCTTTTTTCCCTAGTATAACCTTTTTGTTCTGGCTCCCTTCTATCTATAAAAGTCTGTCATGTTATACAGTTCCTCAAAGCTCCTTTCTACCTGCCATATTAGATGCTGCATGATTCATGAATCATTGACTAAAGCTAATAAGACATTTAAAATGTACTCAATTGAGTGTTGCTTTTTAATAGTCTACAGATAATAATATTGTCTTTCAATGTATGTAGTAGGTAATTAATAATTAATCTGTGGATAAAACATTGATATTTCATGAACATCCTTTTCCTCATCAACCTTTCACCATATGGGAATATGGAAGAAAAAGGGGCCACATGCTAACTTGCCAAGCTCAGGGAAGGCCTGCATGGTGGTCTTGCAAACTCAGAGACCTAAAGTAACCACCAAGGAAGGTCTGAAATTAAAGCTTTAGCTAAAAGCAGTTTATGGTGGGTAGTCACATCCTAAGCCAGTATCTTCCTTGACAAAGATCAACTTTGATCTTTACTGAGCCTAAGATAATATGTGAAATGTCAGGATAACTTGTAACTTCCCTTTTTCTGGACTCCTCATGGCACAACCAAATGGGCCTGGGCACCTGGACAGATACCACAAATTCCTTCATTGTTATTGTTATCATGTTAATTGTTGACTGTAAACTATCCTGTGCCCACCTAAGTAAAAGAAGTATGTGTCCATCATTTTACTTTTTATCCAATCCCAGAGGTTTCCCTGCTTTGCTTTCTCCTGCCTCCCTAATCTATCACCAATGGAGTTCATGTAACCCACTTTTGATTGTAATGTATAAAACAAGGTGCAAAACTGCCATTCTCTGGAGCATTATGCTAGCGTTTGGCTCAAAGTCACAAAAATTCTTTACAAGTTTGAATACTTTTACGTTAACAGTGATAAACATATTTTTGCCCTTAACATCCATTACTGTCCTAATTCTATTTCCCAGTCATCCTCACTGCTGGATTATAGAGAAGTCACTATGAACGGAAATGCTATGAAGGGAAAAACAAAGAAATATCTATCTATATATATATATAAAACGCTAATATGCTAAGTGTCCGTCCTACCATCTGACCAGTTGCTATGATGCACACTGACCACCAGGGGGCAGAAGCTCAATGCAGGAGCTCCCATGACATGCACTGGCCACCATGGACCTGGCGCAGACAAACCAACACTCAGCTTCTCCCAAGTGGGACACAACCCCTGCCACCAACCTGAAGTGACACCCCACCAAATCTCAGCCAACACTGCCAAGACCCTATGGCACAAAATGCAGCCCACAGCCCAGTCCAGCCCGGAAACTATCTCTGTGGGCTCTGGGTAATGATATCATGTAGCAATGCCCAGGTTCCTCTCCCTAGTGACTAACCTCCTTGCAGTTTTTTCAGTCCAGGAATACAGGTGCAAACATTTTACACTTTAACCAAATGTTTGTGAAGTGTTTTTCCCGTGCCTCATCTCATTTGATCCTCACAGAAGTCCTGGAGTAGGTAGATAGAAGACTCAGTGGAATCTTATTTTCTTTTCATTAGCCAGAAAACAGAGATTTAGAAAGCTTAGAAACTTGCCCCGACTGAAAAGAAGAAATGGTGGACTTTGAAAATGACTTCAGGTTTTGTCACTGCACAGAATATAGTCAAACACTGCTGCAGTTAAATATTTTACCTTTTGTTTTCCCTGCATGATCTATAATAATAATCTTCTTCATGTTGATATTTACTGTTGTGTTGCTGACAATTATCTGAAAGAGAAATTTGGGTGCTACACTGGGCTGGAAAAAGTTTAACTAAATAAGAAAGCAGGTCTAATTAATCAAGTTTATTCTATATATATAAAAGGCTAAGTTGACTCACTCATGTGTGATACATCTAAAGCTCTCGCTAGCGCCAATCGCACGTGTGTGTTTCAATCTGTCATTGTTGATTGTGAATTTAATTGACACTTCTAATATAAAGAAAGAGCAAACAGCGATATTAAAATATTTCTTCTAATTAATTTCCTTTTAATGTGCACAATTTTGTGCACCGGGCCACTAGTATCTAAATGAAAAAGTAAGGTAAACCACGAAAGGACTTTTAAGTACACAATAGAGTATTACCAGTACAACATAAGTGAGTTTTAAGGACCATAATTTTGAAAATGGGTGACATGATGACCATTGAAGAATAGTAGAAATATGCTACCCCAAAATATTTCTCTTTGTCGTAAGGATTATTTTGAGTTGATCATTATTGAGAAAAAGCAAACAGAAGAATCTCTGAAATAGAATAGAATTTACTCTTTGTACAAGGAATAGAAGGATGACTCTAAATATCCAGAAACTCTTGTCATTTGAAAATGCACAGCCTTAAATCTGCATTTTAAACATTACCCATTTTTAATCACTTTACTGTAATAACCTTCCATAACTACCCCCCCCCACACTCACACACACACATCTTTCTTTTGTCTTTATCTGAAGATGGTATTTAAGGTGATGATTTTGGCTCTTTCAGGGGATTTCACTAATTTTCCTGAGTCTCTCCCATATATACAGGAGGTATACAGGATGGGACAAAAGTAGGTTTACAGTTGTCAGTATACTGACAAGAATGTATTCTTGTATTATTATTTATTAACTAGGGGCCCAGTGCATGAATTTGTGCACCTTGAAAGGAACTGTGGGCTGCAAGGCTGCAGTGGGCATAGGGTTGGGTCTCGGCCCATCCTCTGTGTCCCCACCTGGCCCATCCCACCACAGCCCCAGTCCCCTGTCTGCTGGCAGCCCTGCTCCTGCCACCGCCATTCCCAGACGCTGATGGTGCCAGCCCTGCTCGCACTTGCTGACAGCACAGATTGATAGGGGTCAGCGCCATCAGCAGGTGGGAACAGCAGCTGCTGCCCCGATTGCCCCTCAGGAGCCGGGGGAGGTAGAGAAGCCCTGAGGAGTGATTGGAGCCAGCAGCCATCACTCGCACCTGCTGATGGTGCCGAGTGATTGGGGCTGGTGCCAGTTAATGGCAGCATGTGAGAGCAGGGCCGGCACTGGCAGAAGAGGCAAGCTCTCTGCAGGACCGTGGTGCGCTGGAGCAAAGAATTTTCAGTAATCACCAGAGGATTGCCCTGATGACAGCGACCGGCATCCCACCGTGGTCTGGCGCCCACACTCACCTACTCCACCATCCCGCAGTGGTTGATGCTCGTCATGTTCTGCACTCTGCCGCCTGCTGCTGATGCCCGCCATGTTCTGCACACGCCTTGTGGTGGTCAGCACATGTCATAGCGACCAGTTTTTCGGCTGGTTGGTTGTTCCGCTGTTCAGTTTATTTGCATATTAGGGTTTTATATATATAGACTAGAGGCCTGGTGCACAAAGTTCGTGCATGGGGGGGCGGTCCCTCAGCCAGGACTGCACCCTCTCCAATCTGGGACCCCTTAAGGGATGTCCAACTGCTGGTTTAGGCAGTCAGACATCCCTCTCACAATCCAGGATGACTGTCTCCTAAACGCTCACCTGCCTACCTGCCAGATCACCCCTAACCTTTCTGCCTGCCTGCCTGATCACCCCTAACTGCCTCTGCCTGCCTGCCTGGTCACCCCTAACTGCCCTCCATTGCCAGCTTGGTCACCCCTCACTGCCTCTGCCTTGGCCTCTGCAACCATGGCTTTGTCCGAGGATGTTGGGATGGATGTTTGGAAGATGTCCAGTCTAATTAGAATATTACCCTTTTATTAGTATAGGTTATTGCATTAATATCCATACAAACAACTGAAAAACTACTTTTGTCCCAACCTGCACATGTTTTTAAAATCTGTTTTTCTCTTATTAATCTTTTATTCTGGGGGAGGACAGTCTCAGCCAAGGTAGAGTGAAAGTGATTACCCCCCACCACCATCTATAAAACATTATAAATAGCATATAAAGTCTCCTTATTCTGTAATCAAAAGGCAGTTTTGGTTGCCTGCTGCAATTAAAGCCAAACTCGTGAGATAGGTTCTGGTGCAAAATGAAGGAGGTTTATTCAGGTTTCCTGACCTGGGAGAAGGGTGTACATGCATCTCAAAGATCACCCTCCATTTCTGGCTTAAGCCTGTAGTTCCTTTAGGGATGAGGGCAGAGTTTTTTTTCTCTATCCAATTATCTTGCTAGCTTTTGGCATCCTGGGGTCCATTTCTAGCTTTTGGTTCGCTCAGTGTAAGAACCTCCCCCTGAGCCATCTTGGCTAATGGCAGAGACTCCCCACGCTCCCTGAGTGTCTACAGCAAGCATGTCAAACTCAAATGCTGTAGACCAATTCCAGCATGTCATAATTTCAAGAGTTTCATCAAAAGGTTGATGAGACTTGGGGGACTCAACAGGGTTGAGTCACACATGTAGTCACCTGTTGGGAATGGCTAAAGGCATTTCCCCAAACCTGAATAGGAAACTGATTGTGGCTGCCAGACAGTTAAAGGGCATCTTAATCTACATGTTATTGCCTCCTGTTGGCCAAACACCTGAACAGCTGTAGGCCAATTCCCCAAACTGACAATGCTTCTGTACCCTTTGAAACCTTACCCATTGAAGTGTATTATCTCCACCTTGCCTTAGAACAAATTGCGTTAATAAAAGAAGGGTCCTAGACAAGGAGGGGCTCTTCAGTTCCTTTAGCTGAAGGTCCTCTGACCCCCAATGCCTTTCAAAATTATATCTCGTCTCTGAACTCTTTATTAGTCTCTGGATTTCTATGTCATCTATGTGCAGCCCCTTTTCCAGATTCCTGAACCCTTCTTTATGCTGGGACAAGAACCCCGGCATAAATGGACGCCCGAAGTGGGACTTTCTGAACACTAGAAACACCAACAATACTCAAAGGCTAACATGGACCAAATAAGCATGGTTTAAGTTTATGTGGGTTGCAAAGAAACAAAAGCTTCCATTTTCATAGACTCGTAGGTTTATTTCAATAGAGACATGCTGAATACAATGGGCTGAAATAAATGAATAATCCTATTTAGTAAAGAGCTAATATGCAAATGGTCATCTCACCCTCACACCGTCACACTGTAATGGCTCAGACACTCAACACTGGAGAGAGGAATAGGGATCAGCCAGGCACAAATGAGCTTGCAAGAGAGGAATAGGGACCATCCAGGCTGTGGCCTGGGAGAGGGATAATCCTCACGCCCTATGGTCCCCACACTCCCGGGTGCCAGTAGCTGCACCTGAGGCCCAGGAGAGGGACAAGCCGCCCACCCCACAGTCCTGGGTACCAGCAGCTACATCTGCACCTGCGGCCTGGGAGAGGGACAAGCTGCCTGCCCCGTGGTCCTGGGTGCCAACAGCTGCACCTGCACCTGTGGCCTGGGAGAGGGACAAGCCACCCACTCCATGGTCCTGGGCACCAGCACCTGTGGCTGTGACCCGGGAGAGGGACAAGCCACCCACCTTGTCATCCCGGATTGGAGAGGGTGCAGGCCGGGCTGAGGGACCCCACCCATGCACAAATTTCATGCACTGGGCCTTTAGACGTTAACATAAAATAGAACATTTTAATAAAAATTAGTATTTTTCTTGAACATTAACTTACCAGACACTGAATAACTGCACAAATTAATAAGCATAACGCAAATCAACCTATTTTTCTTGTTTTCCAAAAGCGAAATATTTCCTTTTGCGCACACCAAACAAGTCAGTCCAAGACTAACAATGTGGCAATCGGCTGCTAAAATATTCACTTCTAGTATTAGTGGAGAGAAATGATATGCCTGTACTTAAGGCCCATAAGGGAAATGAATGCAACACTATTATAGTAATCAGTCATTAGTGAACGTTATTAATAATTATGTATAACAGGATATTGTAAAAATTAAGTTATGAAATTTTTATTAAAACATTTCTTACATACGGTTATTTGGGCTGGTCCGCAAAAATATTCCTTGTGGGCCACATGCAGCCCACAGGCCGTGAGTTTGACCTGCTTGGGCTACCGTGTCAGGGTCACTGGTTTGGGAGAGGGAGGGCAGCAGAACCCTGGGTCACAAAGCCTGGAGACTAGGCAGCCCCATGCTGAACAGGCCCTCATACATCCAAGGAAGCCAGTTGAATTTTGTGGGGCACCCCTGGATCCAGGCGCACCCTGTCCTCTGCACAGCCTCCAGATGACCTGCCTGGCCCTCTGATGTGGCCGGCCGGCCTTGCTCAACCTGCCACCAGCTGCCTAAGCTCTGACTGTCTACAGAAGCGGTTCTCAACCTGTGGGTCACGGCCCCTTTGGGGGTCGAACGACCCTTTCACAGGGGTCGCCTAAGACCATCGAAAAACACATATATAATTACATATTGTTTTTGTGATTAATCACTATGCTTTAATTATGTTCAATTTGTAACAATGAAAATACATCCTGCATCTCAGATATTTACATTATGATTCATAACAGTAGCAAAATTACAGTTATGAAGTAGCAACGAAAATAATTTTATGGTTGGGGGTCACCACAACATGAGGAACTGTATTAAAGGGTCACGGCATTAGGAAGGTTGAGGACCACTGGTCTACAGTAAGACTTCATTGATTTACTCATTACCAAAGGAATTTGAACACTAATTTCAAATCTCTAAGCCTTTCCCCTTCATTAGTGGAGATAAGGTTTTTGTCTTTTACCTGAATGGATTATTTTACAGATGGAATTTTTGTTTAATTTTAAATTTCTGTGATCAATAGCATTTCCAATGGCATATGAAGTACTGTAATGTTTTTGAATAATATGCCAGGTACTGTTGTTACCAAGCAAGGACCCACTGCCCAATGTGCATAGGAGCCAATACTATGGCACCAGCTTTTGGGAAAAGAAAAAACTTGTATTGCAAAGTCAGCCTGCAAGGAAACAGCAGGAATGACTCAAATCTGTCTCCCTGATCTGGGGTCTGTACGTTTTAAGGATTAGGGCAAACAGGTTTGTAGGTGTTAGTGATAGTGGGGCAAGTTTTGATTAGAGGGTTTTGAAACTTGGCTACTTATAGTGTAGGGTTGAGGGGCTAGAAAAAGCACAAAGGACTTCTAATCTGGCAGAATTTAATTGGTCAGTTCTACAAAGTCCAAATTTGGTCTAGGCGCAGGATCTACCTTATTGAAGAGCCTCTTGCTTCACAAAGGGCTCTAGTGGCCACACTTCTGTTACTTGAGTACCATAGACTGAAGATTTCCGGTTCCAGGGTCATCCTGAGGACAGGAGTAGCATATGCCCAGTGCTTTCTCTGAAAAGTAACTCAAGTATTGCATTAATCACCAATCTGCTTAAAGGGAACAGAACTGGTTTTATGCTAGTAATATGATTTGTGTCTTGTTTCATCGTGAGATAGTTTTATTATATATTTCTTTCTGATCTTAACTAAGTTCATGCTTTGGCATATATTATTGGAAAACAGATCTTGTGTTCAAAAAGCATTTCTATTGAAAATGGCTTTAACCCTGACCCATTGGGCTCAGTGGATAGAGCGTCGGCCTGCAGACTGAAGGGTCCCGGGATTGATTCTGGTCAAGGGCATGTACCTGGGCTGTGGGTACATCCCCAGTGGGGAGTGTGCAGGAGACAGCTGATTGATGTTTCTCTCTCATCGATGTTTCTAGCTCTCTATCCCACTCCCTTCCTCTCTGTAAAAAAAATCAATAAAATATATTTTTAAAAAAAGAAGAAGAAAAAAAGAAAATGGCTTTAATTCATACAAACAGAGACAGCAATAGAAAGGGGCAGGGTGTGGCTTCTAGGAGCAAGTGCCTCTAGTCTTAATATGGTTGCCTGTCTAAACCTTTATCTTCAAGGCTGCTAGGCTAAATTACATGTTGGCAGAACTGGCTGTGCCTATGAAGGGTTAAAGAAAAAGCTTACTGCTACCATTGTATTGGATTAATGATCTACAACTCTATAGGGCTAAATCAAGTGAAAGGATAAAAAGAAGGAAAGATGCTGGGTCAGTCCTTTGAAATTGCTATTCTTTGTGAAACCCACGACCACTGACATGACCATCTAAAATAAGTACTTATTACTATCCATCTAGTTTCAAGTACAGACTTAAAATCAGTGGAATGATTTTTAATGATACACTTGTTTCAGAGAAAGTTATTACAAAAAACAAACTTCCTTTTGCAAGTATTCAAAAGCAGCTTGCACTATCTGCACCTATCCAAATTGCTTAATTTAATAATTGGTAGCAAGATTAATTGCATATATCTTTATTTATATAAAACAGTTAGTTATTATGTTTATTTAAATATTTTAAGTATTTTACGCCGAAACCGGTTTGGCTTGGTGGATGGAGCGTCGGCCTGCGGACTGAGGGGTCCCGGGTTCAATTCCGGTCAAGGGCATGTGCCTGGGTTGCGGGCACATCCCCAGTGGGAGATGTGCAGGAGGCAGCTGATCGATGTTTCTCTCTCATCGACGTTTCTAACTCTCTATCCCTCTCCCTTCCTCTCTGTAAAAAATCAATAAAATATATTTTTAAAAAAAATAAAAAATAAATAAATAAATATTTTAAGTATTTTTTTTTAAAAATTGATTTTAGAGAGAGAGAGGAGGAGGGAAAGAGAGACATCAACTTGTTGTCCCATGCATTTTTGCATTCATTGGTTAATTCTTGCATGTGCCTGCCTGGGGATTGAACCTGTAAGCTTGGTGTATCCAGACGACACTAACCAACTGAGCGACCTGACCAGGGCTATTTAAAAATTAAATGTTTACTATAACTAGTATTTTTTGTTGGTTGGGTCAATCTATGGAGACAAGTGAATGTTAATGCTGCAGCTGTACTTTTTATATTAATAACAGTACAGCTCATTCATGATGTTGCAACGTCCAAGAATGACTTTATCACACCTGAGGATATCAAAAGTCATTTTTTTAGTCACTGATAAAAAAAGTTTCAATTTATTTATTTATTTTTAATGTATCAAAGACACTCACAAGTTTCCCATCATAATGTAATTGCTACTTGTGTCTCAATATCCTTGAGTCAGGGGAACAGGAGTAGAGTTACAGCTACCCTTTTGGGCACTGCAATATCCCAGACTACATACTATCTGAAGTCCCAAAAGTCACTATTGTTGATGAACACGAACATTTCTAGACTTAGTGTTAATGCGCTAATTTAGTGCCTTAAAATGGTTTTTAAGTTCGATCTAAATGTGCCTAAGTCCCTGCAAGTGAATATCTTCCAATGATTGTATTACAGCAGAATAAGATCTTAGAACAGGGGTGGGCAAACTTTTTGACTCGAGGGCCACAATGGGTTCTTAAACTGGACTGGAAGGCCGGAACAAAAGCATGGATGGAGTGTTTGTGTGAACTAATATAAATTCAAAGTAAACATCATTACATAAAAGGGTACAGTCTTTCTTTTTTTTTAGTTTTATTCATTTCAACAGGGCCGGATTCAGCCCGCGGGCCGTAGTTTGCCCACGGCTGTCTTAGAACATGTCTGTAGACCATGTAAAATTTCCATAAGTATCCACCATGTATAGAAATATATGCCCACTTATCAAAACCATAAATTTATAGAAATTATTTTCACACAATTCAGCTCACTTATTGGATATCCAATAATTGGGTAAAGTAAGCAGTGACTGCAATTTCTATAAAACATTTGAGAAATTAGAAAATCTCTATTCATGTTTACTTTCACTATTTTAAAACATTACCTTTGATTAATATCTAGCAGTACAACCCTAGCCAGTTTGGCCCACAGACTGAAAGGTCCTAGATTTGATTCTGGTCAAGGGCATGTACCTCGGCCCTAGTCGGGGCATGTGCATGCAGGAGGCAACCAATTGATGTGTCTCTCTCACATCGATGTTTCTCTCTGTGTGTCTCTCTCCTTTCTACTCTTTCTAAAAATCAATGGGAAAATATCTTTGGGTGAGGATTAACAAAACAACAACAAAAAAATCTAGCTGTACATATTTCCAAGAGTGTATACCTATGGGAAAATTCTGTAATCTATTTTTAACATAGTTGAAAAAAACATTTTAGGAATGAATTGTGGCAAAATTGAAAAATTACCATTCCCTAAACATATTTAAGTTTGGGCAAAATGTTGTTACTATACATATGTGTAAGTATGTATATGTATGTATACTATTAATTTATATACTTTTTGGCTTAATGGATACATATAAATAAACTAGAGGCCCAGTGCACGAAATTCATGCAAGGAGCTCAGCCCTTGCAGCTGCTGTAGCTTGCCTTGGCCCTCACAGCCCCAGCTTCATCTGGAAGGTTGTCCAGAAAGACAGCTGTTCTAATTAGAATATTATGCTTTTATTATTACAGATATGATTACAAAAATATACAGAGACAAAACATAAATGTTCAGAAAGCTACACAGATTACTTCAGAACAACAACTAACTTTGCCTTAGCTCCCAAAGAGTAGGACTTCTATATATGGTAGGATGTGATGGTAATGCAATCATTATGGTAATGCAGGTAATGCAGCCTTATAATGTCTAATAAAGCTGAGCTGAGAAATTATTTGTAAACCATAGGAATCATTAGCTGTTCTGCCGTTTACATCTTTAATGGTTAATTCCAAAGACTCTGAGCAGAGGCAATAGCACTAGATATATTATGTGAATCAACATCTGCAACCTGCTGGTAACCAAAAGCTAAAACTCCCACTGTGATGGCATGAAGCCATATAAACTCAGCGTGCTCATTCTCATTAAACCATTCTTTAGAAATATGTAATGTACTTATTTTAGAAGGCAGCCATGAACTAGCTAAAACATAAACTAAGTAATTTTTATAGCTTATTTTCATTTTATCTCTTAGAAAAGTTCAAGATGTTTCTAATAAGCATAAAAAAAGAAGGGATAGTTATGTTTTGAAATACCTGGAATCAATCTATTCTAATGCAGGGATTTTTTAGAAATAGTAACTCAGACTAAGGTTAGAGCTGGCCATACAAGTTAACTAATGGAGGCCATCAACACTGTGTTAAAATGGATATTCCTGTTAGAGTTCCTTGTTAGGATGTATTTCCTCAATCAGCTGGTTAGATATCTGAAATCTTACCATGGAATGTGTACTCTCATTGGTTAGAGCTGTGGTCGGCAAACTGTGGCTCACGAGCCACATGCGGCTCTTTGGCCCCTTGAGTGTGGCTCTTCCACAAAATACCGACTTCTGTGCATGGGCCACGAAGTTTCAATCGCACTGTACATGTGCACCTGCACGTGGTATTTTGTGGAAGAGCCACACTCAAGGGGCTAAAAAGCCACATGTGGCTTGTGAGCCACAGTTTGCCAACCACTGGGTTAGAGCAATGTTAAAGGAGAATTTTTGGTTGCCTATGAATTACTAGCTTGAAGGTTTTAAATATTTCCACCTAAGCAAGGGAACACCTGGGCTATATTAAAATGACCACAGAGACTTGGGAAACCAGAAGAACGTCTGGCATCACTTTCATAGGGAGTATTATTGCAGAGGCTGGGATCTGCTGGGGACCCCTGGTATTGAAGAACGGGCTCACAAGGAAAGGAAAAAGTAAAGTAACCAGGAATAGTGATGTATCAAGTACAGCATAAAACATCCTGAACTTATTTACAAAGTTACATGGTCTCTTTCAGAATATTCCCATTTGTGTGCAAGTCCAAAGATACAAAAACATACAAACTTTATATTACACTGCTTTATACATTTTAAATAAGATGTCAATGAAATCCATCCAAAATATATCTGCTCAATATCAGTAACAGACTTATAATGGTAAAATTGCTGACAGGTTTCCATCATGTACAAATATGGATCCCTAACTCTAGGCTGTGGATACGTGAGAGGCATTAGAAACATAAAGTGTTAAGGCTCTGTACGTACTTATGCACAACAAAGAAAAATAATATTCTAAATACATGTTTCAAAACATCATACAGCCTGGCCTGCCTGGCTCAGTGGTTGAGCATCGACCTATGAACCATGAGGTCACAGTTCAATTCCTGGTCAGGGCACATGCCCAGGTTGCAGGCTCAATCCCCGGTGGGGGGCATGCAAAAGGCAGGCAATCAATGATTATCTCTCATCATTGATGTTTCTATCTCTCTCTCCTCTCCCTTCCTCTCTGAAATCAATAAAAACAACAAAAACGTCTTACAAATGTTTGCCCGCTCTAGTATACACTAATAAAAGAGAAAGATGCAATTGACCATACCTTTGTGACACCCAACAGCTAATCAGGAGTGAGTATGCAAATTAACCCAACAAAGATGGTGGGTTAATTTGCATATGCAGGTGCCGAGCGGCCGGGGGCGGGGCAGGACGCTTGTGTTGTCACTATGGTGACAATGCAGGCGTTCTGCACCACCCCAGCTGCTCCGGGGCTCTGGGCAGCTTGGGAAGGTGGAAAGGCGGCTCTAGCCAGAGCGAAGGTGGTGCCGGCAGCCAGGGGAAGGAAGGCCCATTCTTACATGAATCTTCGTGCATCGGGCCTCTATTAGTTAATAAAATGAAAATTTTATTTTCAAGTATTGATAAATTTAGAAGAACTTTCTGTCATGTGTTTTCACAAAGAACAGAGAATAAAATGAAAATACTCTAATATATAGTATCTAGTAAATAATTTGAGGTTAAAAGTGATTTCTGAACTTGAAAACCATTCAACCACTGCTCTTCAGCTTGAATATAGTCTAAAATAGAGAATCGTAGGATCCTACTAGTTTATGGAAAACTGAGATAAAGATAATTTAGAATAGAATAAAGGCAGGTGTCATTGCAAGCATTAAAGTAGAACTACCTTTAGAATTTTTAATAGGGGAGAAATTAATTCAGCTTCTTTCAATGGGAGCTTATTTCTGTAGATGTATCTAGTAGTAATAGGAAAGCAGTATGTCTAACAAGGCATTTGAAAAGGTCAGATTCCAATATCTATAAACATCTATGTGCTGGCAGCTGTAAAATGCAGTTGAAGACTGATTCTCATAGTTACAGGGAACATGATTTTAAGATCATGGAGCTAACTTTTGCTGCTGAACTTGAATATCTATAATAATAAAAGCATAATATGCTAATTAGACCGGACAACCGAACGACCTTCCTAACGAAGCTCAGGCTGTGAGAGCTGAGCCCCTTGCATGAATTTTGTGCATCAGGCCTCTAGTTAGAAAATATAACCCTTAAAATATAATAAACCCTGAAGTTAACTACCACCAGTGTAGTTCTATACCTCCTTACAGCATCCATCTGATTTACTTGCCATTGTGGGGTCCAGAACAAGCCACTCCAGAATGCACCTCAGTGGTATGCAGATTACTTTGAGCTAAAGACAATTTTAGCTTCACACTTAAAAGAAACTTTTATTCCCTCCCCCTTTTAACTACCAAGAGGAATTTGAATTAGAAGCCTTAACATTAGAAATTATCAGAGATAACTTCTTTTGATCTATCTATAGAGCATGGCAAACTTCTATCTGCTCTTCTTATTATCCTGCAATGGCCCTTTTGAAACATTATCTCATCCCAGACCTCAATCCCCTTTTCTATCCCTGAACCTCTCCTGCATGTGTGGCCTCTGAATCTCTCATGTATGTGGGGTTCCCATACATATGTATGCATTAAACTTGATTATTTTCTCTTGCTAATCTGTCTCATGTCTAATTACTAGGCCATCCAGAAGAACCTTGATGGTAAAGGAAAGTTTATTCTTCCCCTACACCATCAATCTGGCTTATTTATTTACAAATCTCTCTACTACTGCACTTTCTCATTTCATAGTCAACTTGCACATAAATATCACATCTCTTCCCTCTGACTGGAAGCTCTTTATTGTTTAAGACCAGCACACAGCACATAAAAGATGCTTGAAAGTTTTGACAGTAAACATGGATCAAGATAGATGGATGGCGAATGTATGGATGGATAGATGAAAGGATAGATGGGTGGATAGATGGAAAGAGTTTGACCCTGGTATTTAAGATAAATTTAAACTATGAGAAAAGACTGATTTGCAGCTAACTATAGGGAACCCAAGTGTATAACTTCAATCCCTAATTGTCATAAATTCAGTTTGCTACTAGCAGAGTCTAGGATGTAGGAGATTTATTAGGGATCAATTTCTTTACACAGGTATGGAGAGGAAGCAGATTTTGGGCAGAGTAAGAAGCAAAATACCAGGAGTTCTGAATTGCCCTTCAGAATTTTGGGCATCAGCCTGAAATGTCACAGCCTCTAACCCTGACTCAATCATTAAGAGCATAGTGGGGTATAACCTAGGGCCAGATGACTGAAGAAGAAATTCTAGTACTTGACAAATGGAGGCAGTAGCCTGACTACAGTATTCATAGTTGGGCAGCATGTCGTACCTTAAAGAGAAACTAGGAGGTGCAGATCATATATTTCACAGTAATCAACCCATTTTTATCTTGTGACCTCAGGGTGAAAAGGTAAAATTATATTAATGTTATTAGTGGGATCCTGGTTTGAACATAAGTGGGATATCACATAAAGGGGCTGGGGATAGCTAGCATTTATAAGAACTAAAAAACCAAATTTTAATTAAAAAACAAAATAGCACTGTTGAATGTTGGTAAGTAGAGAACTGGTCTAGTCTAAGAGTTTTGGTTCTCTTTCTCAAAGCAAACAACTAGAGCCACCTTGATTCATCTGAAGTATACAGAAGCACAGAAATACCTCTGGTTTCCTTGCTTTTGAAAAAAATATCATAGAAGAAAATAATTGCTGCAGCTCATAACAAGAAATACAAGGATTCATTTTTTTTTCCAAAATCCTGAAGTGAGTTATAAGTATATGTTAAATATAAAATTAATGTCCAGGATGTTCATCTTTGCCAATAGTACTAAGATTGGTGAGAAAGGGGGAACACAGGTCACTCCATACTGACTCTAGGATGTGTGCTTGCCTGACAACCAACATAGCTTATTATAAAAGCTTCCAGCAGTGCCCCTGTGTTGATGTAAGAAACATCCAAACCTGTAGAGAATTTTGATAAGAGTTTATTTGCATCAAACTGACGACATATGCAGGGGAGCAAGATCTCAAATGCTCCAGAGAATAACAATTTTGCAGCTTCTTTTATGCATTTGAAATTAAGGAGGGAATGTAAGGAAGATTACATGGAGGTGGAAGAAAGCAAAACAGGGATGAGATTACAGGATATTTAATGAGATTATGTCCTTTTTTTACGGGTGGTTATGCCTTTGATGGGTATTATTTTGGGCATCTCAAAGCTATCTTAACCTAGGTGCACAAGAACAATGGACAGGGCTTGCTTAAAAACCTTTCACTAAAGAAGTTATATGCCTAGGGTATGTCTATCCACCATGACTTGTCCAGTTAGGAATTTATGACTTATTACAGCACCCGTTTTTCATCCACACCTGCCATCCTATTCTCTTCTGACCTATTTCTCTAACACTTCTCTACCAGACTAATTTTCTGAAAACATACCATGAATCTTTCAGTCTCTTGCTCAAGAACTTGAAATGGCTGTCTAGTGCTTACTAATCAATTATAGCAATTAAATAGCTCAATAATCCCTACTTAAATACTTAAATGTATTTCTTATGCTCTAGCCCCTAATGTTCATTACCTCCATGCAAGCCCATTGCCAAGTTGCTTCTACCTATTCCACTTTTAGGCCTGTTTAAAAATTTACCTGACCTGTTTCCTCCACCTTCAAGATCCTGTCCAAACTCTGTGTTTTTGGTAGGTCATCTCTGCTAATGTAATCTGGGTCTTTTTCCTTGTACCCACTCTGTGGTTATAAGAAAATACCACACATAATAGTAACTGAGTTTTCTGAGTATTTCAAATAGTTATGGACCAATTCCTTTGAAAACAACTGAAGAAAGACAAGGACTATATCTTATACGTTTGTGGCAAACTATATGAAACCCAACACAGAAACAGTCATTTTTCTAAGCTTTCAATGCTGACAGACCTGACACTAAATTTTAGCTTCTTTCCTTTTAGTGGTATTATGTCTCCAAATTACAGTCTCCTTATAATCAAAATGGGCATAAGAGCTATTCTCATCTCAGGATGACTTTTATGCAAATTTTTCAATTAGATTGCATGGCTGACAAATAATGAGTGGTTGATAAATGTATTATTATTAATTAGCCTCTAAGGACAAAATTGAAAACATTGTTTTTTGAAAGCATGGCTCAGTAACACGTGAAAAGAGACTTTTACCACATTCCCATCAACAATGTGCAATACATACATACTAAGTTGCTCAAAGATGTTTTGCAGACAGAATCTGACAGGTGTGAGAAGAATGGATATATCAGTCAAACCCCTCCATTGAAAAATTATGATTCTCAAAATCAGCCCAGCTTGCCCTCCACCATCTTGAGAGTCACTCACTTTGGAAGCTAGGGGAAATGTTTAGAAGGCATTTGCCATTGTTCAGGCCAAAGCTGTCAAGAATTAGAACTGAATACATTAAGAATAGACATAAGAAACGAAACCAGGAAAGACAATAAAGGAAGAAATGACAGAATTTGCTGTTTCAAAAATATTGCTTAGCATAGCTAAGAGATTAGCACTAAGCTAATAGAAATATTTCTTCCCTTGATTAGAAAATTCAAAAAATTCCCTCAGAATACTGTGACATTCAAGGTTTAGACTAGAAAACAAGGTAATCAAGAAATAAAAGACAGCATTTACATCATCACTTAATAGTAATAAAAGTAAATGTCAGTTCTGGGTCTGAGCAATGTCTCTTTGAAACCTTGTAGCATCTCTAAGACGTAGTCACTACTATTACTTCCTATTAGAAAGGAAGAAGCAAGGCTTGGCTTAGAGAGGTTCAGTAATTTTTCTAAAGTCACATAGCTGGTAAATATCAGAGGCAGGACTTGGGTCTGGGTCAGTCCTATTCCAAAGCCCATTGATTAAACCTCAGTTATTCCACTTTCCATGTGGTGTCATATGATTTGCACAAATGGAAATGATGATGCCCCAACCCTCATGGTTTCTTCATTTTTTCTCAACTTTATCTGTATGTGGCTTTAAATGTTTTCCTTTTATGCAAATCTTTCAAGCAGCAAAACCAACAACAAACATTTATCAGGAGTTACTGTGTGTCAGGGATAATTATAGGTGCTTTTCCTGTATTTTATTTTTATCTTCACAGTTAACCTTCGATGCAGGCATCATCATCTTGCCAGGATTTTGTCTGTTTTTCTTTAGTTGTTTTTTTTTTTTAATTTAATTTTGCCTTGTTGGTTTCAGACCATTATTCCAGTGTCAAGAAGATTTGAATTTTAATTCTCTCATCCATTTATTAGGTAGCTTGC
Organism: Myotis myotis; assembly: GCF_014108235.1. Classification (NCBI taxonomy): domain Eukaryota; kingdom Metazoa; phylum Chordata; class Mammalia; order Chiroptera; family Vespertilionidae; genus Myotis; species Myotis myotis. The sequence goes on along the minus strand of NW_023416346.1, from coordinate 106,016,131 downwards.
CCATGTTTTTAGCATCTGCAAATTTGACGTTTAAATAGCACTTTCCTTTTTTTCTGGCTTTAGTAAGGACAGTAAAAAAAATTGTACATATTTAAGTTCCAAAATGTGACAATCTAAAATATATACATACATAGTGAAGACTATCAAGTAAAGTTAATTAATACATCCATCACCTCACATAGTTACCATCTTAAGGACACAAGATCTATTCTCTTGGCAACTTTCAAGTATATTATACAGTATTAATAACTATAGTCCTCATACTGCACATTAGAGCTCCAGAATTCATTCATCTTATCAATGAAAGTATGTGCCCTTTGACCAACATCTCCCCAGTTCCCCCTCCCCCCGGCCCCTGGCAAACACCATTCTAGTCTCAGGTTCTGTGAGTTTGATGTATTTAGATTCCATCTATAAGTGAAGTCATACAATATTTGTCTTTCTGTAATTGGTTTATTTCACTGAGCATAATGTTCTCCAGATTCATCCATATTGTCACAAATGTCAGTATTTCCTTCTTTTTATGGCTAAATAATATTCTATACGCTGTACCCTCTCCAAGGTCTGGATCTCAGGCTTGTGGGGAGAGGCAACTTTCTGACTTTCTGGTTGCCTATGCTTTGTCTTAGTCTTAGCAAAGTGGATGCTTCTTGTATCTGCTATATCTATATTCTTTTTAAAAATATATATTTGTATTTATTACAGAGAGGAAGGGAGAAGGAGAGAGAGATAGAAACATCAATGATGAGAGAGAATCATTGATTGGCTGCCTCCTGCACACCCCACAGTGGGGATGGAGCCTGCAAGCGGGGCATATGCCAGGACCAGGAATCGAACCATGACTTCCTGGTTCACAGGTTGACGCTCAACCATCGAACCACACTGGTCGGCTATTTCTATATTCTTTAGTTATCTTTCCTTCTTTTTTAAAAAATATATTTTATTGATTTTTTACAGAGAGGAAGGGAGAGGGAAAGAGAGTTAGAAACATCGATGAGAGAGAAACATCGATCAGTTGCCTCCTACATGCCTCCTACTGGGGATGTGCCCGCAACCAAGGTACATGCCCTTGGCCGGAATCGAACCCGGGACCCTTCAGTCCCCAGGCCGATGCTCTATCCACTGAGCCAAACCGGTTAGGGCATATCTTTCCTTCTTACTAGCCAATGCATCATCGTGCTATTCCCATTATAGTTAATGACTCTCTATATACTATATAGTAAATCTTTTCCTGTTCAAATTATAATTAACTCCAGAACAACATAGGGGTAAGGGGTGCCATCCCAAGCACAGTTGAAAATCCTGTATACCTTTTGACTCTCTAAAAACTTAACACACATAGTCAATTAACACATATTTTGTGTTATATGTATTACATACTGTATTCTTACAATAAAGTAAGCTAGAGAAAATAAAATGTCATTAAGAAAATCATAAGGAAGAGAAAATACACTGACAGTATTTATTGAAAAACAATCTGTGTATAAGTGGACCCACACAGATCAAACCTGTATGGTATTGCTTCTCTCTCATTTGGATCCAGACTTATACACAGTTGGTACCAGTCATGGTCCTGTTATCGGTAGAAATGGAGTTCTGGGGTGCAATGAGGAAAAGTATGGAAAGCTTTATTGATAGTGTAAAATTAAGGGGGTTCCCCTCCAAGATCCCATTTCTGTCAATCTTGCCATAGAAAAAGTCTGACCATGTCTTCAGTACAGCCAGAATAAAGGCCACTGCCCAGTTTCTGCTCCATATTAAAGTCCAGTCAAGTCCAACATCCTGCATGTGAAGTACGCACAGCCATGGGCCATGCGGCTGCTAAGGCCACATGTATATGGAGAGAGAATGTGTGAACACATGGGCGAGTGTGGCTCACAGAGCAAGAGAGAACAAGAGAACCCTAGCCGGTTTGGCTCAGCAGATAGAGCATCAGCCTGTGGGCCAAAGGGACCCAGTTTCGGTTCTGGTCAAGGGCATGTACCTTGGTTGCAAGCTCCTCCCTGGCCCCGGGCCCTGGTGAGGCAACCAATCAATGTGTTTCTCTCACACTGATATTTCTCTCTCTGTCTCCTCCTCTCTCTCCCACTCTCCCTAAAAACCAATGAAACAACAACAAAAGAGAACAAGAGAGAGGGCAAGAGAAAGGAAACTCTTTGGGGGATTTTAACCAGGAGCTTTTTTCAAGCTAACAATAACTTTCCAAGATTTCACGTGCTTCTGATGGGATGCACTCCTACCCATGGTCGGCAAACTGTGGCTCAAGAGCCACATGTGGCTCTTTGGCCACTTGAGTGTGGCTCTTCCTAAGCCTTAGGAGTACCCTAATTAAGTTAATAACAATGTACCTACTTATATAGTTTAAGCTTAAAAAATTTGGCTCTCAAAAGAAATTTCAATCGTTGTACTGTTGATATTTGGCTCTGTTGACTAATGAGTTTGCCGACCACTGCCCTGGCCAATTCATTTTTCCCAGACTAGATAGACAGGCAAGCTCTTCCCCTTTGCCACCCCAACTTCTACTGCGCATGTGCCTATTTCCCACTTCTCCCTTCAACAATCCACTACTGGATGGGGGAAGGGAAGGGTGTTAAATCCCTTTGGAGGACAATGCTGTGTGAAGCTGTAGTTTCCTGGTGAAGCTTCCCAGGTGACCATGCTTGCAGTGTCTGACTTCCCTTTGCTTTCTTCCCTTTACCCTCTGTGCCCATCCTCTGTGACACCCCTGCCCCCCCACCCTCCGCCATATTAACTAGCTAATTACAGTGATAACAATCCCAGCAGATAGACTCTAAAAGACAGGATTTTGGTTTTGTCATGACTTTGGGCTTGGGCACAATACTGAGCTACTTGCCAATGGGAAATGAGATGCTAGGAAACAGCTTGCCATGACCTCACAGTTAATCAAGCTATCACTTATGGCTGATTGTGAGGAAAGCCAAATGAAACTTCTGCTTTGAAAATCCAAGTGCCTCCTGCACAAGATTATGATGGCAGTAATGACAACTGAAAGGACCTGTGATGGGATAGATTCTTTTGAGTTCTACTCGAGTGATCACAAAGAGAAAATGACAAGCTCAAAATTGTTAAATCCCAGCTCAAGTTATAGTCCAAGAATAAAAGTGTTTCCTTGTCAGTCCTAAAAGAAGCTCTCACTTCTGATAGTTGCAGGGCTGATGCTGCTGAAAATCAAACGCAAAACTGAAGAGTGGGTTACTGAATTAAAATGACAGTTAAAGTCACAGGCTTGCCAGGTTTTGTTAGGAACAGAAACAGAATATCGGAAACTAATTATAATTATAAGAAATATTAATGAGCCCTGACCGGTTTTGCTCAGTGGATAGAGCGTCGCCCTGCAGGCTGAAGGGTCCCGGGTTCGATTCCGGCCAAGGGCATGTACCTTGGTTGCTGGCACATCCCCAGTCGGGAGTATGCAAGAGGCAGCTGATCGATGTTTCTCTCTCATCAATGTTTCTAACTCTCTGTCCCTCTCCCATCCTCTCTGTGAAAAATCAATAAAATATATTTAAAAAAAGAAAGAAAGAAATATTAATCATGCTTTGTTAACCATGATGGTTCTGTTCTGATTAGAAAGCACATTTTCTCTTGGCTGGGAGTTGTACGCCCTGGGACATGGGAGCTAACAACAGAATGCAGTCCACCTTCCTGTCCCGAGAACTGCCTATCATTACAGAAAGATTTTATAACCTTGTGGCTGAGACAATCTAGTCCCAGAGGCACCTGCTCTTTACAACCCCAGCCCCTATTGCCTGTAATCTGGTCTGGGGGCATCCAGAGCACCTGGAGGCACCCACCCTCTGTGACACCCCCGACCCCCAGCCCGCATGACTTATAACCTGTAATGATTATCCCGTGCCCACTTTCCCATACCTGTAATTCCTACTTTCCCACGTCATCTTTGTCCTCCTACCCAATATAAGCAGCTGGCTTATGGTGGGGTGCAGAGCAGATTTTTGTGGATGACCTGCTGCGCTCCCATACTGTCGGCATTATTGGAATAAATGCTCATATCTGATTCAACCCTGTCTCTGCTTAATTGGTTCAAGTAGTGACAGGCAGCTTGGACCCCTTGGTTGTCCGGTTCCAGTGTCTCAAGTGAAAGTTTGGGTACCAACTGCAAAAGAATGGGATCTTGGAAACAGCAATGAAAACAGTTGGATTCATGTGAAAGAGAGCATTTCGAACCCCAGTCTTGGGCTTTCTAAAGCATTCATCACAAAACTGTGGGTGAGAGCCAACAAGCCAAGCTTGGGGGTGCATGGGACAGTAGGGACCACAGGCTACAGACTTTATTTTTACCTTTAGTGCTCTTGAACATACTCAGAGGTGAGAACTTTCACCTTACAGCAGTAGTTCTCAACCTTCCTAACGCCGTGACCCTTTAATACAGTTCCTCATGTTGTGGTGACCCCCAATTTCATTGTTACAAATTGAACATAATTAAAGCATAGTGATTAATCACAAAAACAATATGTAATTATATATGTTTTCCGATGGTCTTAGGTGACCCCTGTGAAAGGGTCGTTCAACCCCCAAAGGGGGTCTCAGCAGCGACCCACAAGTTGAGAACTGATGCCTTACAGGATCAATTTCAGAAAACTGTCAGTGGATAAGAAAAGTCTGAGAGAGAACATCTCTTGTGAGATGAATGGAGGAAGAGCCTAGAGGAGGACAGAAATGGGAGAGAGGGGGACTGGGGAAGCCCAGGTATGAGGGTATTAATAAATCATAGAAAGGGTCAATGATGTTAAATACTATTAGCAAAAAGACCTGATTGCTCACTGGATTTGTCCTTGGTGACTTTTGCAAGAGTAGTGTGAGTAGAATGGAGAGGGTGGAATGGGAGATGAGCAGGTAGAAATGCAGATTGTAGTTAAATTAACTCAGCTGTACTAAATTACTCCCTTTGACTTTGCCATATGTTTCCTCAACTGGCACAGTTATTCTGAAACACTGGAAGCATTTTCTTACAGGTAGGGAACGAGGTCAGATTGCTTAACAGGAGAATTCAACATAATTCTGGATATTTTACCATAAAAAAGGAGATGATGATAATGATGATGATGCAGCATAAATGCTTGACATGAGGTAAGCAATTATCAACTACCATTATATGAGATTGATAAAATGTTTACTTAGAAAACCTTGAAGAATAAATGAAAATATGCTAGAACTAATCAGAGAAGTTCAGTAAGGGAACCAGATGTAAGATAAATGAAATTATATACAATTAAGCTGTCATTTATACCAGCAATAACTAATTTAAAAGAATACTGAAAAAATATTCTCACAGTGCTTATGCATATAAAGGTAAACTTAAATAAATGGAAAAATATTCTATTTCTTGACTGGGAAAACTCAATATTTTAAATATATCAGTTTTCCCCAAAGTATATATGCATATATAAGGTCATCCCAATTCAATATCATAAAGAGTCTTTTTTCTTTTTTTTTTTTTTTTTTTTTTTTTTTTTTTTTATTGCTTAAAGTATTACAAAGGGTATTACATATGTGTCCATTTTATCCCCCCGCCCTAGACAGTCCCCTAGCCTCCCCTATCCCCCCATGTCTTATGTCCACTGGATATACTTCTATGCATGCATACAAGTCCTTTAGTTGATCTCTTACCCCCCTACCTCCTGCCCCGCAACCCTCCCCGGCCTTCCTGCTGCAGTTTGACAATCTGTTTGAGGCAGCTCTGCCTCTGTATCTATTATTGTTCAAAAGTTTATAATGGTCTCTATTATCCATGAATGAGTGAGATCATGTGGTATTTTTCCTTCATTGACTGGCTTATTTCACTTAGCATAATGCTCTCCAGTTCCATCCATGACGTTGCAAATGGTAAGAGTTCCTTCCTTTTTAGAGCAGCATAGTATTCCATCGTGTAGATGTACCACAGTTTTCTAATCCATTCATCTACTGATGGGCACTTAGGCTGTTTCCAGATCTTAGCTATGGTGAATTGTGCTGCTATGAACATAGGGGTGCATATATCCTTTCTGATTGGTGTTTCTGGTTTCTTGGGATATATTCCTAGAAGTGGGATCACAGGGTCAAATGGGAGTTCCATTTTCAGTTTTTTAAGGAAACTCCATACTGTCTTCCATAGTGGCTGCACCAGTCTGCATTCCCACCAGCAGTGCACAAGTGTTCCTTTTTCTCCACATCCTCTCCAGCACTTGTCGTTTGTTGATTTGTTGATGATAGCCAGTCTGACAGGTGTGAGATGGTACCTCATTGTTGTTTTGATTTGCATCTCTCGGATGATTAGTGACTTTGAGCATGTTTTCATATGTCTCTTGGCTTTCTGAATGTCCTCTTTTGAAAGGTGTCTATTTAGGTCCTTTGCCCATTTTTTGATTGGATTGTTTATCTTCCTTTTGTTAAGTTGTATGAGTTCCCTATAAATTTTGGAGATTAGGCCCTTATCGGATATGACATTGGCAAATATGTTTTCCCACACAGTGGGTTTTCTCGTTGTTTTGTTGATGGTTTCTTTTGCTGTGCAGAAGCTTTTTATTTTGATGTAGTCCCATTTGTTCATTTTCTCTTTAGTTTCAAGTGCCCTAGGAGCTGTATCAGTGAAGAAATTGCTTCGGCATATGTCTGAGATTTTGTTGCCTTTGGATTCCTCTAGAATTTTTATGGTTTCCTGTCGTACATATAAGTCCTTTATCCATTTTGAGTTTATTTTTGTGTATGGTGTAAGTTGGTGGTCTAGTTTCATTTTCTTGCATATATCTGTCCAATTTTCCCAGCACCATTTATTGAAGAGACTATCTTGGCTCCATTGTATGTTCTTGCCTCCTTTGTCAAATATTAATTGAGCATATTGGTTCGGGCCGATTTCTGGGCTCTCTATTCTATTCCATTGATCTATATGCCTATTCTTGTGCCAGTACCAGGCAGTTTTGAGAACAGTGGCTTTGTAATACATCTTGATATCTGGTATTGAGATCCCACCTACTTTGGTCTTTTTCAGGATTGCTGCAGCTATTCGAGGTCTTTTTTTATTCCAGATGAATTTTTGGAGAGTTCGTTCTAGATCTCTGAAGTATGCCGTTGGTATTTTAATGGGAAGTGCGTTGAATTTATAGATTGCTTTGGGTAGTATGGACATTTTAATGATGTTGATTCTACCAATCCATGAACACGGTATGTTCTTCCATCTGTTTATGTCTTCCTCTATATCTTTTTTCAACGTCCTGTAGTTTTCTGAGTAGAGGTCTTTTACCTCTTTAGTTAAGTTTATTCCTAGGTAGCTTAATTTTTTTGGTGCGATGGTAAACGGGATTGTTTTTATAATCTCTCTTTCTGAAAGTTCACTATTGGTGTATAGAAATGCCTCGGATTTCTTGGGGTTAATTTTGTATCCTGCTACATTGCCAAATTCATGTATTAAGTCCAGTAGCTTTTTGATGGAGTCTCTAGGGTTTTGTATGTATAATATCATGTCGTCTGCAAATAAGGACAGTTTTACTTCCTCTTTTCCAATTTGGATGCCTTTTATTTCTTCTTCTTGCCGAATTGCAATGGCTAACACTTCCAGTACTATGTTGAACAGGAGTGGTGAGAGGGGGCATCCCTGTCTTGTTCCTGTTCTTAGGGGAAATGGTGTTAGTTTTTGTCCATTGAGTATGATGTTGGCTGTGGGCCTGTCATATATGGCTTTTATTATGTTGAGGTATGATCCTTCTACTCCCACCTTGCTGAGAGCTTTTATCAAAAATGGGTGTTGAATTTTGTCAAATGCTTTTTCTGCATCAATTGATATGACCATGTGGTTTTTTTCTTTCAATTTGTTTATGTGATGTATCACGTTTATTGATTTGCGGATATTGTACCATCCTTGCATCCCTGGGATAAATCCTACTTGGTCATGGTGTATGATCTTTCTGATGTACTGCTGGATCCGATTTGCTAAGATTTTGTTGAGGATTTTGGCATCTATGTTCATGAGGGATATTGGCCTGTAATTCTCTTTCATTGTGTTGTCTTTACCTGGTTTTGGTATTAGGGTGATGCTGGCTTCATAGAATGAGCTTGGAAGTGTTCCTTCCTCTTGAATTTTTTGTAGTAGTCTGAGGAGGATAGGTTTTAGTTCTTCCTTGAATGTTTGGTAAAACTCCCCTGTGAAGCCGTCTGGTCCTGGGCTTTTGTTTGCTGGAAGCTTTTTGATGACTGCTTCAATTTCTTCCATAGTTATTGGCCTGTTGAGATTTTTAGATTCTTCCTGATTGAGTTTTGGAATGTTGTATTTTTCTAGGAATTTGTCCATTTCCTCCAGGTTGTCTAGTTTGTTGGAGTAGAGCTGTCCATAGTATTTTTTAACAATCATTTGTATTTCTGTGGGGTCTGTTGTTATTTCGCCTCTATCGTTTCTGATTTTGTTTATTTGGGTCCTCTCTCTTTGCTTCTTGGTGAGTCTGGCTAGAGGTTTGTCAATCTTGTTTATCCTTTCAAAGAACCAGCTCTTGGTTTCATTGATTTTCTGTATTGTTTTTTTGGTCTCTATGTCATTTATTTCTGCTCTAATCTTTATTATCTCCTTCCTTCTGCTCACTCTGGGGTTTTCTTGTTGCTCTCTTTCTAATTCTTTGAGTTGTAGAGTTAGATGATTTACTACCATTTTTTCTTGTTTGTTGAGATAGGCCTGTAGAGCTATAAACTTCCCTCTCAGGACTGCTTTCATTGTGTCCCATAGGTTTTGGATTGTTGTGTTTTCATTGTCATTAGTTTCCAGGATGTTTCGAATTTCTTCTTTGATTTCATTGGTAACCCAATCAATATTTAATAGCATGCTATTCAGCTTCCAGGTGTTTGAGTATTTTGGGTTGTTTTTATTGTAGTTTATTTCTAATATTATGCCATCGTGGTCTGCGAAGACGCTTTTTATGATTTCAATTTTCTTGAATTTGGGGATACTTTGCTTGTGACCCAATATATGGTCTATTTTTGAATATGTCCTATGAGCATTTGAGTAGAATGTATATTCCCTGGCTTTCGGGTGAAGTGTTCTGAAGATGTCTATTAAGTCCATCTGATCTAGTGAGTCATTTAGGATTGCTGTATCTTTGCTGATTATTTGTCTAGAGGACTTATCCAGTGCTGTCAGTGGTGTATTAAAGTCCCCCACTATGATTGTATTGTTGTCGATGTCTCCTTTGATATCTTCCAGGAGTTTTTTTATGAATTTGGGTGCTCCTGCATTGGGTGCATATATGTTTACCAGGATTATATCTTCTTGTTGTATTGATCCCTTTAGTATTATGAAGTGGCCTTCCTTATCTCTTGTTATGGCCTTCACTTTGAGGTCTATTTTGTCCGATATAAGTATTGCTACCCCAGCTTTCTTTTCCTTTCCATTTGCCTGAAAGATATTTTTCCATCCTTTCACTTTCAGTCTGTGTGAGTCCCTTCTAATGAGGTGGGTTTCTTGTAGACAGCAGATGTATGGGTCATGTTTTTTTATCCATTCAGCCACTCGATGTCTTTTGTTTGGAGCATTTAGTCCGTTTACGTTTAAAGTTATTATTGAAAGGTACTTGTTTGTAGGCATTTCTGTTTTTGTGTGGCTGTTTTCTTTCTGAGCTTTTTATTTCTTATTTTTATACCAGTCCCTTTAGCATTCCTTGCATTGCTGGCTTGGTGGTGATAAACTCCCTTAGCCTTTTTTTGTCTGTGAAGCTTCTTATTTCCCCTTCAAGTTTGAATGATAGCCTTGCTGGATAGAGTATTCTTGGATTCAGTCCTTTGCTTTGCATCACTTTGTAAATTTCCGTCCATTCTTTTCTGGCCTGATGTGTTTCTGTTGAGAAATCATTTGACAATCTAATGGGAGATCCCTTGTATGTAACTTTCCGTCTCTCTCTTGCAGCCTGTAAGATTCTCTCTTTGTCCTGAACATTTGCCATGGTAATTATGATGTGTCTTGGTGTGGGTCTTTTTGGGTTCACCTTGTTTGGGACTCTCTGGGCTTGTGTGACTTTTTTCTTCCCCACCTCAGGGAAGTTTTCTGATATTATTTCTTCTAATAGGTTTTCTAATCCTTGTTCATCCTTCTGTTGTTCTGGTACCCCTATTATTCGTATGTTGTTTCGTTTCATGTTGTCCCAAAGCTCCCTTAGGCTCTCCTCCTGTCTTTTCATTTTTTTCTCCAATTGCAGTACATTTTGGGTGTGTTTTGCTTCCTTGTCTTCTAAATCACTAATTCGGTCCTCCGCTTCTCCTAGTCTACTGTTGATACTTTCAATGGAGTTTTTCATTGCAGCTATATCGCTCTTCATATCTTCTTGGGTCTTACTTAAGTTGTTGATTTTTTCATCTGTTTCTTCTAGCTTCTTCCATATGTTATCGATTTTTTCATCTGTTTCTTCTAGCTTCTTCCATATGTTATCAATTTTTTCATCTGTTTCTTCTTGCTTCTTGCTGAGGTTGTCGATTTTTTCCTCCATCCGGTTTATGCACTCTAGGACCCTTATTCTGAATTCTTTTTCTGTCATGTTGCATGCCTCTGTATTACTTAGCTGCTTTTCTGGAGAGTCCTCCTTCTCTTTCCTTTGGGGGTTTCTTTGTCTACCCATGTTTGATCTCACTGACATATCTAGACGTTGAGTCGTTCAGTGGCTGCTCCCTTGGTGGCAGTGACTCCTTGGTCTGCGGTTCCTCTTCGGGCGGTTGCGGTAGCAGCTGCTCTTCAGTTGGCAGCAACTCCTCTGGTGGGTGCTGTTCACAGCTGTGGTGGCTCTTCTGGCTGGTGGGGTGAGGTTTCACGTACAGCTGCTGTTCCTCAGCAGAGGGTGTGGTGCTCAGGAGGTTGCTGTTGCTTGGATCTGCTGTGTTGATTTAAAGGCACAAAATACAACACAACAAGGCACCACGTACCAGGCACTATACACAAATATATTCACGATATTAATAACCCCAAATAAAGGTGACCACCTGAATTAAGAGAATTAGGGGATAAGGAAGAAGGAAGAGAAAAAGAGAAAAGAGAAAAAAGAAAAGAAAATTAGGGACCAAAAAAAGGAGTGCAAAAATGAAAGTGGGAAAAAGGAGGGGGGAAAGTAAAAGCGAGAAAAGAAAGGAAAAGAAAAAAAAAGAGCGAAAAGAGAGAATGAAGTGGAAGAGGGGAAGAGACTTTTTATATGAGGAGAATGCTCCTATAGAACAGCCATTAATCCCAACAAATTCCAGCAACAGCTCCCTGGAGATAAATGCAAACTAGAAACAACCAATAATATAACGATGAAAATAGAATGGAGAACACTAATCCCAAAATAAAATAAAGAGAAAATAAAATGGCACTTTAAAAAAAATGGTAAAATGGTAGCAGTAATAATACTGGTTAAAAATAAGAAGGTAGTAATTAAAAGGGTAAAATCAGGTGATGGAAAAAAGAAGAAAAAAAAAAAGAAGAAGAGGAAAAGAAAAAAAAAAGAAAAAAAAAAGAAAAAAAATTGGTTTCTTAGTTAAAAGGTGAAAAAAGAAAAAAAAAAAATATTGCAGTAGTGAAGGTCCTTCGGTTCTTCTATTCTTCAGTGTGGCTCGCCTTAGACCTGCCCGGTATTCAGGAGAGTGTTGAGTTTCCCTGCGATACACTGTTCCTCTGTGTTGTAAACCACAGTCCTTATTTTAAAGCAAGCCGCATTTGTTTCCCATACTGCCTTATTTTGTGTTTAGCAAAGAGTCAGTTTGTGGGTCAGCCTCTGGGTGGCAGTGTTCTGGGGTTGGCCTCTGAGGCTACAGGGCCTCTCTGTCCAGTGGAAGTTCACTGCCCAGAGCTGGCTGCGTAAGAGTTACCAGTGCTGTGTTGTTGCTGGGATTGAAAATCCCTCTATAGGCCAGACCCTGTTAACTCCCAGGGACTGATCAGGTTATTTTAATCCTTGATCTCCTACAGGGTGGAATCTGGGTGTGGCTGTGCTCCTTGCCTGGGGGCTGGGGGGAGGAGTCTCACTCTCCGGAGAGAATGGCTGCCTCAGACGTGGGCTCAGGGGTGTCTCAGCACTCAATTCGCTGCCACCTCTCCCGGCTCCCCTTCTCTCCTCAGTCTCCCCCCAGATTCCACTTCTCCGCACACTCTCCCTCTCTTCAGCACAGGTGAGTGTCTGTATTCAAAATGTCCCATGAACAGGGTTCAGTGAAAACAAACAAACAAACGCCGGCCGCGGAAACGGGGAAGGCTTGGTTTCTGTAAGCTTCTTCTCTTACCGGGACTGCATGGTCTGATCAGCTCTTCAGGCTGCCCCCTTTAGGCTCAGTCCTCTGTGATCACAGACCGAGCTCTCAATTCCCCCGGCGGCGCCAGGAATCCCGCGGTTCTCCTTTCCCCCCGTCAGGGGCTCTGCCTGTCCCAAGGGACGCGGCTGTCTGCCACGCGGTCTCCCTCCGACTCTCTGGGCTCAGAGGTCTGGCAAACTTTCCTGCCCAAATCCCTGGTTTTTTTACCTTTCCAGGGGAGTTCTGCTCTTCCCGGCTGTAAACCGTCTCGCCAGCTGAGGAATTTCGCCAATTCGGGGTGGATGTTACTAGTTTCAGCTGCTCACTCCATTTGCTCAGGGACACGACCTGGGACGCGTCTGCCTATACCGCCGCCATCTTTCTAATCCCGAGTCTTTTTTCTTGAAACAGGAAAAATTATTCTGTTCTTCATCTGTTCTACCTGGATAAGTACATGGTGAGAAGAGTCAAGAAATCTGTGTAATGGATATCATTGAGGTAATATTTTTGTACCAAATTGCAAAGAGTAATATAAAGTTGTAATTTTTTAAAAAAGTGAAATGCCGGAGAATTTACTGTATCATAAATGAATCCTTTTATTTTTTTAATAAAATTTTTATTGATTTCAGAGAGGAAGGGAGAGGGAGAGAGAGAGAGAGAAACATCAATGATGAGAGAGAATCATTTATCGGCTGCCTCCTGCACACCGCCTACTGGGGATCGAGCCTCCAACCTGGGGATGTGCCCTTGACTGGAATCAAACTTGGGATCCTTCACTCTGTAGGCCAACGCTCTATCCACTGAGCCGAACCGGCTAGGGCATAAACAAATCATTTTAAATCACCACAGACACTGAAAGTTATTCAATAAATAGTGTTGGAGTACTAGGGACAATTTAAAGAACAGATATTGCTACATCTCCACCCCACAGCCTCCATAAGAATAGATTTCAATGTTCCTCACTAATATAAATGTGTATGCATATGATTATCCTATAAGCCCTAAGACATTAATCATAAGAAAAATATATAGGCCAGTATAAAAATAAATGTCAATAAAAAGGAACTGATGTGGTACTGGTATAAAACTCAATAGATGGGGACAACCTAGTTGTCCAAAAAGAGAATTGGTCAAATACATTTGGGTATATCTATATAACTGAAAAATACTTAACCATCAAAAATTATGACTTAGCCCCCTAGCCAGTTTCACAAGGTGGATAGAGCATTGGCCTGTAGACTGAAGGGTCCCCATTTGATTCCGGTCAAGGGCACATGTCAGAGTTGTGGGCTTGATCCCCAGTAGAGGTCATACAGGAGGTAGCCGATCAATGATTCTCTCTCATCATTGATGTTTCTATCTCTCACTCTCCCTTCCTTTCTGAAACCAATAAAAATATATTTTTTTAAAAATGAGGACTTAGGCACATTTGTATAATCCAAAGATGACCAGTATGTATTGTTAAAGAAAAAAAATAAAAATAGTGTTAGAGTATGTACACATTTTTGTAAAAATGTGTATATTCATTAATTTATGTTTAGAAAAAATTAGAATACTGGTAGTGATTGCATTCAGGTCTGATATATAATGTCTGTGATATTTGTTGGCTTTCTCCCTTATATTTTTTGACATAACTTTGCATTTAGATGAAGTAACACGTTTATTTTATAAATGATAATGATACATTATATAGAAACTATTTTTGTCCATTAACAAAGACTGCATTTCAGATAATCTGTAATTTTAAAAAATTGTATTAGTTAGGTGTTGCTGTATAATAAATTAGCTCAAAACTTAATGGCTTAAAAAAACCCCAATCAGTTACTATCTACCGCAATTGCTATGGGTCAGAAACTCAGGGGTGGCACAAATGCTTGCTTGCTTCTCGCTTTGGGTCTCCTGTGAGGTCTCAGTCAGGACTCAGACAGCAGAGCTGCAGTCATCTGAAGGCTTGACCTGGACTGAGAGATCAGATTCCAAGGTGATTCTCTCACATGGCTAGGAAGCTGGTGCTGGCTCCTGGAAAAAGGCATTAGTTCTTCTCCTCATGGGGTTCTCCACAGGCTGCTTGCGTGTGCTCGGTATATGCCTGCCAGGCTCTCCCACAGTGAACAATCCAAGAACACAAGGAAGACACTGCCATGCTTTGTATGACCTAGCCTTAGAAGTTACACACTGTCATCACAGTATCCCATGGATCACATGTTTGCCCTAGTCCAGTGGTGGGCAAACTGCGGCTTGCGAGCCACATGCGGCTCTTTGGCCCCTTGAGTGTGGCTCTTCCACAAAATACTGACTTCTGCGCATGGGCCACGAAGTTTCAATGCACTGTACGTGCGCACCCGCATGTGGTATTTTGTGGAAGCGCCACACTCAAGGGGCCAAAGAGCCGCATGTGGCTCGCGAGCCGCAGTTTGCCGACCACTGCCCTAGTCAATTGGAAAGGACTACATAAGGGCATGAATATCAGGAGATGAGAATTATTGAGGGCCATCTTAGAAGCTAACATAACTATATCAAGAAAAAAATAAAAGAATAAATTTATAAAAATCATAGGATATAAAAAACATAGAATATGTATATTTTATTAGCATAACAAACCGATGCGCCTTATGTAGCAACCAAAGTGATTAAAAGTGATCATTAACTTTAAAACTAATATTAGGTAAACAAAAATGTATACAAATATGTATATAGGCTATTAACTACTATTTTAACTGCTCAGTGGATAGAGATTGAGGTACAATAAAGACATTCAAATATTGGGAGTATGGGTAGATAAAAATTTTCCCTTTTAAATTTCCTTTAATGCTGCACTACTATTTTTTAGCAAGACATATATTTAAAGCAGGGAATATTAATAAGTATACTAGATTTTAAATCACTGAAAGTTAATGTTACTTTATAATTGAAATATGGATTATTCAGCAATATATAAAAATATTTTAAAAATACAAAATCCCCCGAATCAATGGCACGTAATTTACAAAAAAATCTTCCAAACATCAAAGAGCAAACATAAAACAAAAATGCATATGAAAAAAATATAGAATATGTTTCTGCACAATTTAAGGATACATGTCTAACAGACAAATGGCTTATTTAAAATATGACATGGTCTCAATCCAAAAATCTACCTGGAAATTTCCTCCCTCACTCCAAGCTCCTTAAAGAAGAATTAAATAATTTTGGAATTAGGCAGTGGGAGTAAAAAAGCCTGTTACTCTGCCTTGACACTGGAGACAAAGATGAAGGTGAGTATCTTTTCCCCTTCTCTGAGTCCTACGTAAGGAGCCACAGGACTAGAAAGAGGTTCTAACCTCAAATTTCAATTCTGGAAAGTAAATATCATTTACTAGAGCCACTATTCAAATGACCAACTTAATTTTCTTCTGCACATGCTAATTTTATATAAACCTAACAATGTTAGATTATTTTTAAAATAAGTTTTAAAAATTCAACTCTGTAACTCTTCCTTTATGGTTCCTTGATTAGAGTCTAAAAGTAGTAGGAGGGCCCCAGCCCGTTTGGCTCAGTGGATAGAGCATTGGCCCACAGACTGAGGGTCCTGGGTTCGATTTTGGTCAAGGGCATGTACCTCGGTTGCAGGCTTGAGGCAACCAATCTATGTTTCTCTCTCTCTGTCTCTCCCCTCCACTCGCTCTAAAAATCAATGGGAAAATAAAAAAATTATTTAAAAGAAAAAATAAGTAAATAAATAAAAGTAGTAGGAGGAAAATAAGAATGACAAATATTTCAGGAGTGGGAAAAGGAAGAATAAAAGTACTACTGATACACTTAGGACTCCAAGATCATGAGAAGCATACATGGCTTCAGATATAGTTATACTTAGTGCTGTGCTAACTCATAAATTTCATGCTAATGTTAGAAATAAGGTGAGCCCTAGAGTTAGGGGTCCTGGTAGAACACAAAGGATACTTGGGAGTCAGACAGCAAGGCAATATCTTTACTTCTTCAGGACGGTGTGCAATCAACAAAGAGGCTGGTAAGCAAGCACACCCAGCAGACTGATTTTATCTCTGACGCAGTCTGCCCCCTACCCTGATTGGTTAAAGCTTGGGTTCACATTCTTGAGTGATTGGCTAATTCAAAGGCTAGGGAGGGGTTGATATTTGCATTCCTGATAAAGAAACGAAACCTCAGCTTCTTAAATGGTGGCCTCCTGGTGAATTGCAAGTCATACAAGTTAAAAATGGTGGCTGTCTCTCAAAATGGCTGCGCTTAAGCTAAGGAACTTCCTCCTTTAACAGAAAAGATTATAGTGTGAGAATTATGAGAAAAGGTTGATTTTCATAACTCTCACACTAGCAGCCTAAGAAAGTTTAAATAAAATGTGGAGCTAAATAATATAAAGAGACCGCTTTCAGCTCCAGCCATATGTATTGCACTACTGGGCAAAACATTTGAGTTTCCATTTTGTTTTTATTTGACATGAGCTGGTCAATTTCTTCTCTTAGCATAGAATCGTTTGGAAATACTTTCAGAAATATTTTGTTTTCATAATAGAATTATAGAATTTATTCTTTTGTCATAGAATTTTTGGAAAATCTTTTGGAAATACTTTGTTCTCATAACAGAATTATAGAATTTATTCCTGTTTTATAGCCCTTAAAATGTGGTTATTGCTATGAAGTAGCTACATTTTTTATTTCACTTAATTGTAATTAATGTAAGCTTTGATTTAAATAGTCACACTGGCTAGTAGTGACCATATAGGGAAGCACAAATCTAAATACTAGCTCAGAAGACTTGTGAGTGGCCTACAAGGGAGGGAGGGGCTTGAGTGATTTAGAATAAACAAATCAGTCCAGCCATGATACCAACTCACACACAACTGCAATTGCCCATCAGCACTTTTGTTTGTACCCAAACCTGGTACAGCACAGAAAAAGAAGGATTACAACTAGAAGTAAATCAAGCCCTTTACTGGTGATTTCACATTTTCCTGCTGCACAGGTCAACCAGAAGATCACTCACTGGCTATTTACATTTCCATGTGAAAACAACAGACAATTTACACTGAGCTATAAATATACTGGAGGACATTTGAAACCACTAGAAACCAGGTAATCAATCTGCCTTGCTGGCACAAATTTAGTGAGCAAATTCTCACACAGTGTGCTATCTCTGCAGGGTTTTTTATGTTCTACTCACTGTCTGGCTGAATTATACACTCCTATACAGGAAGTAAATCTCCCTTTAAATGCACAACAAAAATAGAATGATTTAGAATTTGAGAAACTGTAATACTCACCTAGAGTCGTGGTCGGCAAACTGCGGCTCGCGAGCCACATGCGGCTCTTTGGCCCCTTGAGTGTGGCTCTTCCTAAGCCTTAGGAGTACCCTAATTAATAACAATGTACCTACCCATATAGTTTAAGTTTAAAAAATTTGGCTCTCAAAAGAAATTTCAATCGTTGTACTGTTGATATTTGGCTCTGTTGACTAATCAGTTTGCCGACCACTGACCTAGAGCATTGTCAACAAATGCTATGTGGTTTTGGTTTTTAATTTTAATTTTTAGATTTCATGTGCACTTTATCTAGGTATCCCGATGTTAACATTTTGAGGAGTGGGGAATTTCATAAAATTTTTATTTATTTGATTTTTTTAAAAATTCGTTTTATTTAAAATTTAAATTTTGTATTAAGATAATTGTAGATTCACATGCAGTTGTAAGAAACAATACAGACATATCTCATCTAATATTTTCCCAGTTTTCCTCAAGGTAAGATTTTACAAAACCATAATATTGATATATATAAAAGGCTAATATGCTAAGTGTCCCTCAGCCTGTCTGACCATTCACTATGACATGTACTGACCACCAGGGGGCAGGCGTTCAATACAGGAGCTGCCTAGCTGCAGTAACTTGGCAGCGGTGGTTCTCGGGTGATGCACCCTGAAACTAGAGAGGTGGGAGCCCAATTCCTCGTGGGGCTGTGCGATTCCACCTTTAGCTGTGGGTTATGTTGTTGCTGGGGCACTGTGGGCCCCAAATCTGATTTACTGCACACTTGCATTTGCGTTCCACACCCTGTACAACAGCAACTTTGCAGAGTGCCCTCTCGCACTCCGGGACCCCTCAGGGGATGTCAGAGAGTTGGTTTGGGCCCGATCCCTGCAGACCAGGCTGAGGAACCCCAACTGCCGGAGGGACCCTGCTCTCTCCACAGAGGCCAGGGAGGGACTTCAGGAGGTTGGCTCCAGGCATGTCCAGCCCATTTCGCCCAGTCCCGCCCCACCTGACACCTAATTAATTTCCTTTCAATGTGCACGAATCCATGTACTGGGTCACTAGTAATAATATAACCAGCATGTTGACGTTGATATAATATATTGATATTATTCAGGATGCCATTTTACCAATACTCATTGGTGTGTGCAAATATATGTGTATTCAGGTCTATATAATTCTATCACTTGTGTTGGGTCATGTGTCCACCACTATGATCAAGATTTTGAACAGTTCCAACATCACAAAGATCCCTTCTCTTGCCCTTTTAGAACCACACACATCTCTCTTCAGCCTCACCTCCATATGTAAACAGTGATATGTCCTCCATTTCTAAAATGTTATTGTAATCATGTTATATAAAGGTATCATACACTATATAAGTTTTTTGGATGGACTTATTTCACTCACCATAATCCTCTGGATACTTTCCAAGTTGATACATATACAAATAGTTAATTCCTTTTCATTGCTGAGTAGTAGTCCATGGTATGGATGTATCACAACTTATGTAACTATTTTCCTATTGAAGGGCATATGGACCATTTCCAGTTTTTTAATATTATGAATAAGCTGCTGTGAATATTCATTTTTTTGTGTGAATATAAGTTTAAATTTCTCCAGGATGAATGCCTATGAGAACAATTACATGTTTAATTTAATAAGTATGGTAGTTACATGTTTAGTTTAATAAGAAAATGTCAAACTTTTCCAGAGTGACTGTGCCATTTATATTCACACCAGAAATTTATGAATGATCCAGTTGCTCTACATCTTCACTAACATTTAATGTTGTCATAATTTTTTATCTTAGAAGGTGATGATTTAGTCATCTCTCATCAACCAGCTCACCATCGCATACACACACCATCTTCGTGATACAGCTATATCATAATTTTGTTTGCATCAACATTCTGCTTTTATGTTATTATATCAATAAATAACACTTTTAAGCCATGTAATGTTTTATTATTTTTATTTCCATGCATAACTTTTTTTCCAAGCACTTAATATATTTTTATGGTTTTTAGCTTATTTTTATGTGTTTATAACTAAAGTATGCTCCCAGACCTTTCTCAATTGTCTAAATCATTTCTCAACACATTCATACTCATAAAGCATCCCATCCATTCAATCTTCTTGAAGATGTCTCCCCTGTAGCCTTCTTCTGACCTGCTCCAATCTTCATTGGTTGCTTGTTAAGTCTGTTGCATAGCTATCATCTTTTCACCATCATCAATAGAAAATAGTATAGCCATGAATTAAGGACAAGGTGCTACAAAAAGAACTAATGGAAGTTGAAAATATGAACACAGATGTAAGAAATTTAGCCTATCACCACTGTCTTCAGTTGGATGCCCTGTTTCCTGAATACTATTTTTCTTTTGCTTAGCCTTACTGAGGAGGAACACATTATTTCAGGTAGTTTTCTGGGAAAGGGGCTCAGGAGATGAAGTTTTGAGGCCTTGATTATCAGAAAAGACCATTAATTTATCTACACATTTTTAAAAATATATATTTTTATTGATTTAAGAGAGGAAGGGAGAGGGAGAGATGGAAACATGAATGATGAGAAAGAATTATTGATCAGTTGCCTCCTGCATGCCCCACACTGGGGATCAAGCCCGCAACCCAGGCACGTGCCCTTGACAGGAATCGAACTTGGGACCCGTTAGTCCACAGGCCAACGCTCTATCAACTGAGCAAAACCAGCTAGGGTTATCCACACATTTAATCAATAGTTTAATTTCACATAGGTTAAATAATTATTTTCTTAAGTCTTGAAACCATTGCTGCAACATTTTCTAGCATCTAAGATTCTGCTGAAGAAGACCAAAACTATTGTGATTTCGTATTCTTTGCATATGTACCTCCCTGCCCCTTTTTTGCTTGCCCCTTTGGAAACTCTTGAGGTTTTTCTCTGTACCCCTTTTCTTTGAAATTTTTACATTTTTACCTTTTCATAGATGTATTTGGATCTATGGTATTGAATAATAAAGGGACTTTTCAACCAGGAAAATCATATTCTTAAATTCCATAAAATTGTCTTGACATTTTTAATGTTTTTTTTTTTAATTTTGCTTTTATATTTCTGGAACATTTATTATTTGGCTATTGTGCATCTGGATGTCTTCCAAACTTTTCATGTTTTTCTCCCCCCCCCCCACTTTTTTTTTTTTTAACCATCCGTTGGGCTTTTTAAAGTATCTTCTAGGTTAGGGGTTAGCAAACTATGGCCCATGGGATTGCCACCCATCTTTCTAAATAAAGTTTTATAGGAAACAGCCATATCCATTCTGTTAAAAGTGCAGATTTCAGTAGTTGCATCGGAGACCATATGCCCTGTAGGCCTAAAATATTTAATATCTGGTCATTTATAAAAAGTTTGTGCACATATCTTCTAAGAGATTTTTTCAATTTTGTCTTCCAAATTTTACACTGAATTTCTCATTTTCAATTTCCGTAAGTTCTATTTATAGCATCCTGTTCTTAAATCATGGCTATAATGTTTTCTATTATCTTTCTGGAGATGTAAACAATCTTTTCTCTCTTTTTAAGATTTTATCTTCTAATATGGTCTCTCCTTTAATTTGCTTATGCCTTATTTCTTTGGTCTCTGTAATGTTAGCATTTTTAATCAGATGATAGGAGAACCTTGACCACTTGCTCATATTTAAGAATGCGGCACTAAAATGCTGAAAGTTTTGTACACAAAAGTGCACAAATTTTTAAACTGTCAGCTTTCCAGATCAGCTGTTTAGTCAGAGTCTTTCCTTAGGGAAATGCTATGTCCAAATAATGTGCAATGTTGGTGCCCTTATGTAGTTTCCCTTAGGTTACTCAGATTCTTTCCAGCTGTTATAAGCTTAGCTGCCATCATATCTAAATGAAGTAAGAGGACTGAGAGGTTTTAACATTCAGTATCTAACTTTTAACTTAATTCCCTTGTTTTTAGTATAGTACTCCTTCCTCAACAATGCCTGGTGTCCCTCAATCCAGAATATCTCTGTATTATATTACTCTGGAAATAAATATGCAATATTAGACATGAATAGGAATAAGGGTCAAGAAATCTAAATCTTATAAACTCTAGATTTAGACACATTGATAGACTATATATCTTATTGCCTTATTTTATTTTACCAAGAAATTTGCTAAATCATTTTTCTATAATATTAATAGATTTGTCCAAGTTTTTATCCAAGTTTTAAAATTACAATATGTTAAGCTTGAGTGATGCTACCAGTATCATCCTAAATCAGGATAGATTTGATTCCAGGTACCAGAAAACTCAACAAACTAAACAAATAAAGGGCATTTTTGACCCAAGTAACTAAGAGTCCAGCTATCATGTGAGCCTAGTTTTTATTTGATTCAATAGATCAAAGATTACAGTAACTATGTGTACCATATTTCAGCTCCAGCTTCATGATGTCAACTGCATCTTTAGACTGGCTTTCTTCTTGGTGGCAACATGGCTACAGCAGTTCCAGTCAGCACATCCACTCACCCCAACATCCAGAAGGGAAGAATGATAATCCCTTCTGGCTCTTCTTTCAAAATAGCACAGACATTTTATTCCAAGAAGCCCTTAGCATACCACTAGTTGAAACTCAGTGACCCAAATAGAGTCCTAAACCGATCTTGTTAACTAGGAGAATATCACACATTAATTGACTTTCATTGGGATACCTGAATCAGTTACTTTGACAACCAAGCAGGATAATCCTGACTGGCTTATACCAAGAACTGTCTACTCCTAGAGCTTGAGACAGGTTCAATCCCTCCCAAATCATGTAATTTTTATCACAGTAGCACAGTGGGGTAGAGGGAAATGTATATTTGGAGTAATGACATTATTCACCTCATGCTCCATCTTTCTCCAATAAAACAATTATAGGTAGACTTTTTAATATCTTTTTTGCCAATAATTGATAGAACAAATAGCCAGAAATATAGTAAGGGTATAAAAGACCTAAAGAAAGATATCTGCCAACTTGTACTAATTGACATTTATAGAACACTCCAGCCAAAAAGAGCAGACTGTTCATTTTTTCATGTGCAAGTGGAATATTTACCAAGATAGGCCATATTATGAGTCATAAAATAAGTCTTATTCAATTTAAAGGATCCTTGTCATTAAAGTACATCCTCTGACTGAATAGAAATTAAATTAAAAATAAATTATAAAAAAGTCTTAAAACTCTCCAAATATTTGAAAACTAAGTAATATACTTCTATATAAGTGATGTATCAAAGAAGAAATCAAAAGAGAAAGAAGTATTTTGGCCTTTATGAAAATAAAGAATTACTATACTTGTGTAATGTAGCTAAAACAGTATTTAGTGGGACATTTATAGTATTAAATTCTTATATTACAAAAAAAATCTCAAAGCAATGTCTTCAGCTTCCACCTTAAGAAATTAGAAATTAAAAGCCAATGAATCACAAAGTAAGCAGAAGAAAGGAGATAGTAAATATCAGAACAGAAGTCAGTGGAACTTAAAAGATTTAAAAAAAAGAAAATGAGTGAAATTAAAAGTTGATTATTTGACATGCTCAATAAAATTGATAAATTTGTATCCAAGCTCATCATAGAAAAGACAAATTTCCAATGTCAAGAATTAGAGGGGTGCCCTGGCTAGTGTGGCTCAGTTGGTTGGGTGTCATCCCTTGCAATGAAGGGTTACTGGCTCAAATCCTGGTCAGGGCACATGCCAGGGTTGTGGGCTCCATCCCCAGTAGGGAGTGTGCAGGAGGAAGCTGACTGATGTTGCACTTTTACATCAATATTTCTCTCTTCTCGCTTCCTCTCTCTCTAAAAATAAATAAACTATTCTTTAAAAAAAATAGAATGTGAGAGGTGACATAACTATGAACTCCATAGATACTAAAATATGGGGTTATTACAAACAACTTTATGATAATACATTTATTAACCTATATGATTATATAAAAAGTTTTGAAAGATAGAAACTCCCAAAGCTCACCCCCCAAAAATATAATCTCAGTAACCCTATATCTGTTAAAGAAATGGAATTTGAAGCTTTCCACAATGAAAACCTCAGGCTAAGATGCCTTCCCTGGTGAATTCTCAGACATTTAAAGAAGAAATAAAACCCATATCAGTAATACCAATTATACAAATACCAATTATACAAAAAAAAAAAATTATACAGGATTCGTGCACTGGTGGGGGGTGTGGCCTGCGGGCATTGGCCTGCTGTGGGAGCACTGCTCATCCCACTCAGTGAGTGGGTGTGGACCTGCCCTCTGAGCGTCTGCTCCCTGGTCTGGTATCTTTCCAGAGCTGGAGCACTCGCATCTCCAGGGGACCCGGTCAGGGCCGGGCCCAGGGACAATAGCACTGAGAGGCAGAGGAGTAGGCCTCAGTCCCACGGTGGCCATGAACCCGCCTCCCTCCCTCCAGGGTCAGCTCTGTGAGCCTGGTGGCAGCTCTGCATAGCCTGTGGGCTTCCAGAGGAGGCGGCAGGGAGTGAGGAGGAGGAGCCTGGGGAGAGGAGGTGACCATCGCAGCCTGGGTTCCTGCCTTTTGGCCTGGGGTTCGCAGCAGGAGCAGCCACTTATCCCGGTCAACAGAGCAGCGCTCCCACTGTGTAGCACACTGACCAGCTCCTGTGTTGAGTGTCTGCCCCTTCGTGTTCAGTGCACTTCATAGCGACTGGTAAACAGGTCGTTCTGTTCGTTCTGCCATTCGGTAGCTTAGTTGCTAAGCTTTTACTATATAGGACTACAGGCCCAGTGCATGGAAATTTGTGCACTGAAGGGGGTCCCTCAGCCTGGCCTGCCCCCTCTCACAGTCTGGGAACCTACTGATGGCTTAAGCCCACTCCCAAGGCACAGTCTGGCCTCCCTATGCGGGAGGCGAACTGGCCAATCAAAGGAAGACAAAACCCCCATCATGCCTCTGCTGCAGCCACTGCTGGCCACTGGTGACTGCCTGAGCCTCAGGCAGTCACTGAGGCTTTGTCCAGAAGGACATCTGGAAGATGTCCACTCTAATTAGCATATTACCATTTTATTAGTATAGATATCTTTCAGCAAAATGAAGCGGAGGGGATACTTTTTTTTAGGGAGAGGGGAAGAAAGAGAGAGAGAGAGAGACATCAATATATTAGAGAACCATTAATTGGTTGCCTCCTTACCTGCCCCCACCAGGGATGGAACGATGACCTAGGGATGTGCCCTGACTGGGAATTGAACCACCAGCAACAATTTGGTGCATGAGAAGATGCTCCAACCAACTGAGCCACACCAGCCAGGGCAAGGAAGCTATACTTCTCAACTCCTAAGACTATAGTGTTCATCTGGTACCAAAAGCAAGACAGACATTATAATAAAACTAGAGGCCCAGTGCACAAAATTCATACACAGGGTGTGTGTGTGTGTGTGTGTGTGTGTGTGTGTGTGTGCCCCTCAGCCCAGCCTGCACCCTCTCCAATCAGACATCCCTCTCACAACCCAGGACTGCTGGCACCCAACCACGCTCCTGCCTGCCTGACTACCCCTAACCGCTTCTGCCTGTCAGCTTGATCACCCCCTAACCACTCCCCTGCCAGCCTGATCAATGCCTAACTGCTACCCTGATGGCCCAATTGCCCCTACTGCCCTCCCCTGCAAACCTGGTCCCCCCAAACTGCTCTAACCTGCTAGCCTAGTCACCCCTAACTGCTCTCCCTTGCAGGTCTGATCCCCCCAACTGCCTGCCACTGCAGGCTTGGTCACCCCCACCAGCCCTCTCCTCAGGTCTGGTCACCCCTAACTGCTGTCCCCTGCAGGCCTGGTCTCACCCAACTGCCCTCCCCTGCAGGCCTGCTTTCCCCCAACTGCCCTCCCGTGCCGGCATGGTCACCCTTTACTGATCTCCTTTGCAGGTCTGATCCCCCCGAACTGCCCTCGGCTGTAGGCCTGATTGCCCTTAACTGCCCTCCTTTCCAGGCTGGGTCCCACTCAACTGCTGTCCCCTGATGGCATGGTCCCCTCTAACTGCCCTCTCCTGCTGGCATGGTCATCCTTAACTGCTCTCCCATGCAGGACTGGTCGCCCCCAACTACTCTCCCCAACAGGCCTGGTCCCCCACCTACTGCCCTCCCCTGCCAATCTGGTCACCCCTAACTGCTCTCCCTTGCAGGCCTGGTTCTCCCCAACTTCCCTCCCCTGCAGGTCTGGGCCTTCCCAACTGTCCTCCCCTACAGGCCTGAGTGCCCACAACTGCCCTCCCCTGCAGAGCTGGTGCCCTACAACTGCCCTCTACTTCAGGCCTGGTTACCCCTAATTGTCCTCCCCTGCAGGCCTGGCTCACCACAAATGTCCTCCCCTGCAGGGCTGGTCCCCCGCAACTGCCCTCCCCTGCAGGCCTGATCGCCACAAAATGCCCACCCCTGGAGGCCAGGGCCCTCCCAACTGTACTCCCCTACAGGCCTGATCCCCCTCAACTGCCCTCCCCTGCAGAGCTGGTGCCCCCCAATTGTCCTCCTCTGTAAGCCTGGCTCCCCCCCAACTGCCCTCCCTTGCAGGGCTGGTCCCCTCCAATTACCCTCCCCTGCAGGTCTGGGCCCTCCCAACTGTCCTCCCCTGCAGGTCTGATTGCCCACAACTGCCCTCTCCTGCAGGCCTAGTCGCTTTCAATTGCCCTCCCCTACAGGCCTGGTCTCCTTCCCGCACCCCCAACTGCCCTCCTTTGCAAGCCTGGTTCTCCCCAACTGTCCTCCCCTTCAGGCCTGGGTCCCCCCAACTGTCCTCCAAGGCAGGCCTGATCGCCCACAACTGCCACCCCTGGAGGCCAGGGCCCTCCCAAATGCCCTCCCCTACAGGCCTGATCCCCACAACTGC
This sequence comes from Myotis myotis, assembly GCF_014108235.1. Classification (NCBI taxonomy): domain Eukaryota; kingdom Metazoa; phylum Chordata; class Mammalia; order Chiroptera; family Vespertilionidae; genus Myotis; species Myotis myotis. The sequence goes on along the minus strand of NW_023416346.1, from coordinate 105,989,775 downwards.
CATCTCCTGCAGATTGGGTTCCCCCCAACTGCCCACCCCTGCAGGCCTGGCTCCCTCCAACTGCCCATTCCTGCAGGCCTGGTCACCCCTAACTGTCCTCCAATGTAGTCCTGGCTCCCCCCAAATGCCCTCCCCTGCTGGCCTGATCGCCCACATCTGCCCTCCCCTGCCGGCCATCTTGTGGTGGCCATTTGTGTTCACATGGGGGCGGCCATCTTTGACCACATGGGGGCGGCCATCTTGTGTGTTGGAGTGATGGTCAATTTGCATATTACTCCTTATTAGATAGGACTATAGGCCAATATATATTATGAACTTATTTATTCTTTGTCTTTCAGAAAAACATAAATCACTTCTTTATGGGAACCTTTATGACTTCTTAATAGTTAAATCCCCTTAATTTATGCTCATGTAGCAATACATATCTCTTCTTCATTAGACTTATATTGAATGTATTTATTTCATGATTATGTAATTAGTATCTTTCTCCCAGACAAGACTATAAGTTATATTAGGCTGAGAATGTTCCTAACCTGTTTCTGAACATTTTTTCCCCCCACCGGTGAGGCTCAGTGGTTGAGTGTCGACCTATGAACCAGGAGGTCATGGATCCATGGTTCAATTCTTTGTCAAGGCACATGCCCGGGTTGTGGGCTTGATCCACAGTGTCGGGCATGCAGGAGGCAGCTTATCAGTGATTCTTTCTCATCATTGATGTTTCTATCTCTCTCTCCCTCTCTCTTCCTCTCTGAAATCAATAAAAAAAAAATACATATTTTTAAAAGATAGAATGCTCCTTGCCTGTTTCTGGACATTTTTTCCTACAACTGTTTAGCAAAATATTAAGCACATAGAAAGTGCTCAATAATAATAAAATATTGTATATATTTTAAAATTAATCATTGGCAAGTTACGGATAAGAAGCTATAGCCTGCTATTATGCATAGTGGTGATCTTGAGATGTGAGTAGAATGGGATGAAGGTAGTGAGTGAACTCAGGCTATAGCTGGTTGGTTAATATTTTATTAGTTGATAAACCCAATACATTGAGTGCCTGTGATCTCTTTGGTGGTATTGATTGGATGTTTTCTGATACAAGTAAACAAAGCCATGCTAACAGGGGCTTAAACAAATAAGTGTACCATTTAACAAGGATTTGTTCTGAGGTATGCATTGTTAGATGATTTTGTCATTGTGTGAATATTACAGAGTGTGCTTACACAAACATGGATAGTATAGCCCACTACACATCTAGGCTATATGGTGTCATAAATGCAGTCAGTCTTTGACCAAAACTTCATTTTATAGTTCATGATTATATTTCACTGGTTCAGAAATTCTCTACCAAGTGTTCCCCAATCTGTTTTTATATCATAGCTCACATAGAATGTAATATCTGTAAGTCACTTTGAGGTGTGATACTCTGAATAAAAATATTATTGTTAGTTGATAATTCAACTCTTTTCTCCCCCTCTCTCTCTCTCTTACTCCCTTGGTCCTTCTCCCCCATTCTCTTTCTCTTTGTGTGTGTACATGTACACATGAAACACACTCATATACATGTATATTTCTGTCTAACATTGGAAATTGAGTTAAAATTACATTTTGAAGCTTCGGAAACCAATGCTTTTCTCTTTCTTTCCAGAAATTTAAATATCATTCTACTTAACATGTGTCATAGCATCCCTTCACAATTACATCTAGAGTCTTGGTATCGTAAATTATTTTTTTTATTTCACTGATATAAAATAAGTGTCATTTTTGGAAACTGCATGTAAATCTGGTTGCAAGAAAGTTTGAGGGTTAAGCTTAAAAAAAAAAGGAATAAGAAGGAGAAGTGGCACTGGGAGGGTGGGGGAGACAAAATAAGAAAGGACAAAAATAAGGAAATTTTCAAAGCTCCTTCTAAGAGGAAGGCAGAGGAGAGAATTTCTACTATATGCTTACAGGGTTGAAAAGGCAGTTTATCCAACATTGACTTATATAATGGAAGTAGATACACTACAAGTTATAGTTTCATCAACTACTAAACAGGAACAAAACTTTCCTTTTCCCACCCCTACCATCCTATGCCTGCCCTGCAAGCTGGAATTGCTGGAATTCCTGGCACACTTCTATTTCAAAATGTCAATGTCCTTTTAAAGATTTGCTCTTTCTTATGAAAAATCAGCTACTTACAAACATAGATAAGGAAAGCGCACTGAAATGCATAGTGCATATCAAATTATATATACATACCAGTAGATATATATTTCCTTTAGACTCTGTAATTGAAAAGATTTTTTTTCATTACCTGTTTTACAGGTTTTTCCTTCCCTTTTGTTACAGAATGGGTTTTTTAATTGTCTCATTTATTTTGCCAGTCTCAAAAACCTTCTGGAAACCAAAGGGGTTCTGGGATTCACTGTGGTCAAAGAGGAAATAAAGTACATGTAATGATATAAATGAATTGAGGAATGAGAGAGTCTTGAATCATTTGATGAACAGTAGCTTTCATAATCACCACTTTGGAACTTTTTAAACATTGATTCCAGCCTTCAACTGGTCCCATTTATCAGGTCTTCATTTGATGGTGGTTACATTTTATAACTCAACAGACATTAATATCTTATAACCCAATAAAGTTTGATACAAAGCCTATACTATGAAACTAGCCCAGTCTAAAATGCTGGTGTTACATGGTTTACCAATCAAATACTGAACTCTTAAATAAATGATAGAAAGAAATGGCAATTTTTACTCCAGGAAAAGCATAAACTTTAAGGGAGAAATGAGGACAATGAAATTGGAAATGTAGGACAGAGGGAAGTGGCAAAAATGCTGGGCATGTTGCAACTGTGAAAAAAAAATCTGAGTGAAAAGTAAAATAAATACTAATTATTATTCATAAAATTTGGAATAGTTTCCTAGGTATATCAAATCCATAACAGAGAAGTGCAATTAATACAAATGAAAGAGGGGGAAAAAGGTAAATCAGTATTAAAAAAGTGATAATGTGCCCTAACCAGTTTGGCTCAGTGGATAGATAGAGTGTCGGCATGTGGACGGAAGGGTCCCAGGTTTGATTCTGGTCAAGGGCATGTATCTTGGTTGCAGGCACATCCCCAGTAGGGGGTGTGCAGGAGGCAGCTGATTGATGTTTCTAACCCTCTATCCCTCTCCCTTCCTCTCTGTAAAAAATCAATAAAATATTTTTTAAAAAGTGATAATGTATTTGATAGAAGGATAGAATTTCAACAAGAAATTTCCAGAAGAAATATAAGGGAAACTAAGATATTTTTTCTTTTTGAGCTATATTCTGAAAAGTGCAGAATGGAAAGTATATAACATTTAGATTAACTTTCATTTATATAATAAAAAAACATATATTTTCATGTACACATATGTATGTAATACTATAACAAATAACAAATAATATTCCATGAGGTTTCAGTGTTGGAAACTGAGAATTAATTAAAGAGAATTAATGTCCAGTTGTTAAGTGCTGCTAACCCAGCACTAAACAAAACTTTTTAAGGATCCATATTTTGAAATTCTTATTGTAAGCTGTTTAATAAATGATGCTGGGGTAAGTTAGACTGATATCTCATTTTTACACTAGGATAAAGTTCTTAAGGATATAAGATATAAATGTTGCAAAAAAACAACAGTAAAACCACCAAAAGAAACGATGGAGGAACTTTTATATGATCTTGGCATAAGGAAAGCCTTTCTAAGAACAAATAAGAATACTTTAAAATACTCTGAAGCCATAAAGCAAGATAATGATATATTTGATGAATACAATCACTGGAAAAGTACAAATAAGCCCACTTGGTATGGTTCAGTGGTTGAGTGTTAACCCATGAACTAGGAGGTCACAGTTCAATTCCCAGTCAGGGCACATGCCAGGGTTGTGGGCTTGATCTCCATTAGGGGGCATGCAAGAGGCAGCCAAGCAATGCTTCTCTCTCATCCATGTTTTATGTCTCTCTCTCCCTCTCCCTTCCACCCTCTGAAATTAATAAAAACATATTTTAAAAAGCTAAAAAACAAAACAAAAATAGAGTGATAGACACAAACATATGTTTGAAAATCATTTTCTTTTTAATCCTCACCTGAGGAGTGAGGATATTTTTTCCATTGATTTTTAGAGAAAGTGGAAGGGAGGGAGAAGGGAAGAGAAAGAGAGAAACATTGACTTGAGAGAAACACATCAGTTGGTTGCCTCCCACTCATGCCACTACCAAGCAAGCAACCCTTTGGTGTGAGGGCAGACACTTTAACCATTGAGCCAAAATGGCCTGCGCTATTTGAAAATCTTATCAAAAGCAAAACTAATTTCCTTAATATATACAGTACTTCCACAATTGATAAAATAAAGAAGTCAACATTGCAAGAAAACTTCTTTTTATAGACAGAATATAGAAACCAGAAATAAAAATGACTTCTAAATAAGTGAAAAAAATGTTCATTGCTATCATAATAAGAGGAATGAACATTAAACTGCATGGAAATATTCTTACCTAACAGAGTAACAAAAATACTAATAACACACTATTAATTTTTTATTACATAATCTAGTGACCAGGTGCACTAAATTTGTGCATGTGGGGGGGCGTTGTCCCTCAGCCCAGCCTGCACCCTCTCCAATCTGGGACCCCTCAGGAGATGTCTAACTGCAGGGATCGGGCCTAAACTGGAAGTCTGACATCCCTCTTGCAATCCGGGACCGCTGGCTCCTGACTGCTCACCTGCCTGCCTGCCTGATCACCCCTAACCACTCTGCCTGCCAGCCTGATTGCCCCCAACTCTCCCCCTTGCCAGCCTGATTACCCCCAACTGCCCCCCTTGCCGGCCTGCTCTCTCCCAACTGCCACCCCTGCCAGCCCAATTGCCCCCACTGCTTCCCCTATCATCCTGATTGCCCCAACTTCCCCTCACTGCCAGCCTGATCACCCCAACTGCCGCCCACTGCCAACCTGCTCACCCCAACTGCCCCCCCTTGCCGGCCTGCTTGCCCCCAACTGGCCCCCACTGCTGGCCTGCTCACCCCCAACTGCCCCCCTGCTGACCTGCTCGCCCCCAACTGGCACCCCCTGCCAGCCTGATCACCCCCAACTGCCCTCCCCTCCTGGCCTGATCACCCCTAACCACCTCCGCTTCAGCCCCGCCACCATGGCTTTGTCCAGAAGGACGTCTGAAAGGTCTCCCAGAAGGTCTCCTGGTCTATTAGCATGTTATCCTTTTATTAGTATAGATTATCACAAATTTAGCAACTTAAAACAATACAAATTAATTATCTCACAATATGCATGGCTAGATTTTCCTCCAAGATAGTGAATGCATTTTTTGTTAATCTATTTATTTTCTTCTTCCCATTATACCTATGAAGAATCTGGAATGCATATCCTGGTCTTGCAACAAAGAGAAGTTTACAATGTAATGGGCTTATGCTTTGGCTTCCAACTAGTAAGCCTGTCTAGCCATTCTCTTGTCAAGCTGGATTACTGTCAGCTTGAGGTTTAAAAGAAATATTTTCAGATATACATTCAGATATTCAATAAATATGTGTAAGGTAGTAAAATAATAAACTTTCCCCCTAGAGCAATTAATAATCTCTTGTGATGTCCTATTACAAATTAAACACATAACTATTGTTAAAACTTGAAAATACAAAAATGAAGAATGCATGATCCCATTTATATGAAACTTAAGAACAGGCACAAACTAATCTGTGGTGTTAGAAATCAGTATAGTGGTCATCTCTGAAAGGAATTTTAGAGACAAAACAGGCAGTCTTAAGGAATAAATGCAGGTCCATGGGAGAAAAATGCATATATGAAGGGCAGAAATAGCTCCAAGATGCCAAAATGCTTATCTTACTTATACAGAGGATAGAGAAATGTCACAGGATAAGGGGGGAGAAAGACATACATTCACAGAGGATAAAGAAAAGTGACAAGATATTGGGAAGAAAGAAACATTTTCACAGGAGATAGAGGGATATTGAAAGATAAGGAGGAGAGAAAGAGGGGGGCACCATGTGGGCTTTGAGCTTTGAAACTGGTACTATGTAGCAGAATGACCAATGAGGAAAACAAGGGGGTCTTAAATTGAGGAAGGGTACAATTAGAAAGGGTCAGGTCTAGACAAAGAACTGCAACATATATAAACCAGAGACAAAGGAACACAGACAGATTTTAGACTTTTGGATTTAGATTTTTTCCCATTAGAGAAAGAAAGCAGGCTTTTTTCATTTGGGGGCCCCTTCCTTGGGGAAGTTTGCTTCCAATAAACTTCCACATTTTTATTAAAGAAGACTTTAGTCTGTGAGTTTATTTTTCAAACTTCATGAGGACAAGGACCCATGAAAGAATCTGCATCCTCAAATCCATGTTTCATCTCTATGGGTGATTACTCTAGGTACTGTAGGAAACTTTCAAGAGCACTAGAAAAGAAATATTCTATGATATGATTCAAGTGGTGATCAGTGTGTGTCATAGTGACCAGTCATTCCCAGTTGTTCTGCTGTTAGGGTCAATTTGCATATTACCCTTTTATTATATAGGAGTGCCTAGCCAGGCTGGGTGAGGGGCTGATGGCTGTTTGCAGGCTGGCCACAGCCCCTTCAGGGTAGGGGTACCCCCTGGAGTGCCTGGCCAGGCTAGGTGAGGGGCTGATGGCTGTTTGCAGGCTGGCCACAGCCCCTTTAGGGGGGGGGTACCCCCTGGGGTGCCTGGCCAGCCAGGGTGAGGGGCTGATGGCTGCAGGCTGGCCCCAGCCCCTTCAGGGTGGGGGTCCCCACTAGGGTGCCTGGCCAGCCTGGGCGAGGGGCTGATGGCTGTTTGCAGGCTGACCACAGCCCCTTCAGGGTGGGGGGATCCTGCTTGGGTGCCTGGCCAGTCTGGGTGAGTGGCTGATGGCTGTTTGCAGGCTGGCCACAACCCCCAGCCTCCCAACCTCCCAGTGGAGGCTGGCTGGAAGCAGGTATCTGGGATTTATTTGTCTTCTATAATTGAAACTTTGTTGCCATGAGCGGAGGCCACAGCCAGCTCAGGGCAGGTGGGAAGCTTGGCTTCCTCCATCGCCTGGGCAAACAAGCCTCCTGCTTACTCCAGCCCCGTGGCTGCCGGCCACCATCTTGGTTGGGTTAATTTGCATATAGTCACTCTGATTGGCTGGTGGGCATGGTTTAAGGCATAATGAAGGTACAGTCAATTAGCATCTTTGTCTTTTATTAGTGTAGATGGGCAGTGGTTTGAGCTTTGGGCTTGGTGAACTGGGAGAGAGCTATGTTGAACCCTTCTTTAGTTTATGAGAGTACCAATAGAACAGGGAAACAAAAGTGTTCTCTATTTTACTTAAACCACTATATTTTTAGAGTCTACATAGAAGTCAGACTTGGGCGAGTCTTCATGAGAGTGTACAGAAGACAATTTTGAAACCTCTTTGGAGTTTCCAATTATTACAGGAGGACTTTGCATGGACAGTGGCCTTGGTTAGTCAAGTTTCTGGAGCAGCTGTTATCCTTTCAGCACTATAAAATTGCCCTGCATAGGGGCTCAAGGACATGGACCGGCTTTGTATTATGATATTGAAACCGGGACAGTGAATGGGTCTGGGATGCCTGTCACTAGTTGAGCCAATTAAGCAGAGACAGGGTTGAATCATATATGAGTGTTTATTCCAATAATGACAGCCACATGGGAGAGCAGCAGATCATCCACAAAAATCTGCCCTCCCCCTCCCCGACCCCCCCCCCCCCCCGTGCCCCTCTACCCTTCCAAGCATAAACCAGCTGGTTATATTGGGTAGAAGGACAAAGATTACATGGGAAAGTAGGAATTACATGCATGGGGAAGTAGGCAAGGTATACAAGGTATAATGGTTACAGGTTACAGGTAATGGGTCTGGGGCAGGGGTGGGCAAACTTTTTGACTCGAGGGCCACAATGGGTTCTTAAACTGGACCAGAGGGCCGGAACAAAAGCATGGATGGAGTGTTTGTGTGAACTAATATAAATTCAAAGTAAACATCATTACATAAAAGGGTACGATCTTTTATTTCAATAGTTTTATTCATTTCAAACAGGCCGGATCAGGCCCGCGGGCTGTAGTTTGCCCAAGGCTGGTCTGGGGGGTCCCAAAGGGTGGGTGCCTCAGGGACCAGATTGTTTCAGCAACAAGTTTGTTAATCTTTCCATGAAGATAGGCAGTTCTCAGAAAAGAATAATGGACCACATTCAGAGGTTAACTCCCATGTCCTGGGGCATACAACTCTCAGCCAGGTCAGAATGTGCTTTCTCTAGTCAGAACAGAACAATCACAGTTAACATAGCATGATTAATATTTCTTATAACTACATCTAGCCCCCACTATTCTATTTCTGCCTCTAACAATATCATAGCAGTGACTAGTGTAAAAATCCAGCTAAGTTCCCACTTGTAATGCCAAAATATATAGAGTTCTGAAAATGATGCAGATGCTTTTAATGTATTAATGCATAAGAATTTGCAAATAGCAGTCATTAACACCACTACTTCTACTATTTTCAACTATTGACAACTACAATTCCAATAAATTTTCCAACTGGTCTTTATATTCAGGGCAACTTTAAAATGAAGTAATAACTTATTTATCATCTTGATACTGTGAGACTCTTGTAAAACAGTTGTGCGAAAAGTTTCAAAATGATATTTAGGTTTTGAAGGATGAGTAACTGTTTGGCTGGCAGATGGAAAGGCCAGTCCCCTCAGAGTGAAAATCAAGTGCAGTGTCAAGGAGAAAATGAAAGTACTAAAATACTATAGTATAGGGAAATTAGGGATTTCCATACAGTTTTTAAAATAAGAAACAAAAGAAAAACAATTTCTCCAGTGCTTGGCTCCAAATTATTAAAGGTCTGCATAAGAAGTGTGATACAGTGATACAGTTATGATAAGCAGATTTAAGATTGGCTGGTGTTGCTCAGTGGTCGAGCATTGACCTATGAACCAGGAGGTCAGGGTTCCATTCCTGGCCAGGGAACATGTATGGGTTGCAGGCTGGGATCCCCACTAGGGGGCGTGCAGGAGGCAACCAATGGATGTTTCTCTCTCATAGATGTTTCTATCTCTCCCGTTCCCTTCCTCTCTCTCTAAAAATCAATAAAAAAATTTTAAAAAGTAGTTGGTTTAAGGTAGGGAAGTACCACTCACCTAATATGTTTTTTTAAAAATATTTTTTATTGATTTTTTTACAGAGAGGAAGGGAGAGAGATAGAGAGTTAGAAACATCATGAGAGAGAAACATTGATCAGCTGCCTCCTGCACACTCCCTACTGGGGATGTGGCCACAACCAAGGTACATGCCCTTGGCTGGAATCAAACCTGGGACACTTGAGTCTGCAGGCTAACGCTCTATCCACTGAGCCAAACCGGTTAGGGCTCACCTAATATGTTTTGAAACCCTAAGACCATCACAGCAGATGAGGATGAGGAGAGAGCAGGGACTGGGCAGTGTGAATCTCGGCCTGTTGGAAAGGTGCTCATCTAGCTAGGAAGATGTTTGATCTCAGTCTTCTCAGCAGTAGCTTGGTTTTACACATGAAGAAACAAGAGTAGTTAACAAAGTCCCTGAAGCCTCTATACCAGTGGCTCTCAACCTTGGCTGCACATTAGAATCACCTGGGAATCTTTTTAAAATCCTGATTTCTGGGTCTCATTCTCCGGAAATTCTGTTTCTTTGTTACTAATGTTGTGGCCCCACCCCATAAATCAGGATTTTAAAAAGATTCCCAGGTGATTTTATATTCATTGAGTGGTCCCTTGACCTGCAAAATTGGAATCACCTGGGACTGTATTGCTAATAAAAATTCGTAGGCCCTCTCCCAGTTCTACTGAAACAATCTGCATTTTAACAAAAGACAAACAGGTTTTGCTACTAGATTTTTTAGAAATGTTAGCCTAAAGGCCAAGGAGTAGGACCTCTAGGGGGCCCTGACTCTATTTCCATTGAATTCTATTACTGTTGTATCTTGAAGCTTTAATAGACCCTGTGGGCCCCTCAGTTCCACTGCTCTTTAGGCTTAGTCTTGAGAAGGGTCCAGGGAAAATGCCCTTCGCCAACGCCATCTTAAAATTCTGCCAGGCCATGGCAAAGTGAAATGTCTCTGGGATTTGGGCTTCTGTGGCATGTTTTCCAGCTATTCTGGTGACACCTCTGATCCCGGGGTTCTCTGGCCAGATGCCTGCTTTCTTCATTTGAATTGCCAAATCTCGCGCAGCTAGGGCGACACTGTGTTTCAGGCGCGCGAGACTTCCGACGGTTGCCTAGCGATGGCGTAGACACTAGTACTAGGCGGATCAAGTCCATAACTGTTGGCGGGTTACTTAGAGGGCAGACATGCACACGCCAAGGGGCTCTCTGATCCCTCGAGAAGTGGAGACTCCGAAGGAGTTGCAACTGCGGGTGACTCCGGGGGAGGTGAAGTTTCAGGACACGATGGCGGGGAAGGTGTACCGCCAATCAATTACTGTCCACAATGTGGGCCGCAGCAACCAGAAGATCCGGTTTCTGGAGCCAGCCAAGCCACAGGTAACACACCCAGGAGTGCTCTGAACAGGACCTTGGGAGGACTGGACTGAGACTGCCTCCTCACTTGGGCACCTGCTTTGTCCTGGGAAGTGAGTAGGCACCTGGCTCCTATAGGGATAGGGAGGAGGATTGGGCTTCCTAGGGAGCGGTGATTTAGGTTTCTCTATGTATGTGCGCTCGCCTTTGTTTGTTTGTTTATCCATGTACTGAGGGTTGGGACCCAGAATGGGGAAGTTTGATGTAGAACCAATTTCTTCATTCTGGACTTGGAAAGAAGGGAAGAGGGTTCCATGTCTGTCGCGGCTTAGCCCAGAATCTATGCCTCATAATACTGTAGAATTATGACGACAAACCTTTGAACCATAAAGTGCCTGACTACTCCAAATATTATAGGATAGTGGGAAGGTTTATTATTCACATTTTAAGAAATATTTGTTGAGCACCTACTATAAAATAGACAGTAGGTGTGTGGAATGCAAGATGGACATAGCCCTGCCCTCAGAGGACTTAGAAACTCACAGGGTATCAATAAAGGTCTAATCATTAGCAAAAATAAATGTTCTGAGAGGCTGTCCCCATCTTTTAACATAAAAGTTGACCGAATTTCTTCTCTATCTCACTGTTATTTTAGAGCATGAGGATGAATGGATGGTTATTAGTTTACTATGATCACCCATTATCAGGGATACTTTTGATATAGGAAAGGTGAATAAGAATTTTTGATATGTAAGTGATAACTGATTTTTTCACGGGATATTCCTAATGGTTAATAGTATTGAATTCAGCTGGACTTATATGTACAGAAATGGAAAGGTATCTGATTTTGTTGTTAAACTTACATGTATTTGTTTGCATATACATAGAAAAATGTACCACAGTGATTAGGAGGGCAATGAGAAGCAGGACTTTCATGGTCTACCTTTTACACTTTTAAAACATTGATGTACCATTTATCTACACTAAAGTGCCCAAATCTTGAAAGTAAGTCCTGATGAATTTATATATATGTATATGCCCATGTAGCTCCCACTTGGATCAAATCATAAAATGTTTCTAGTACAATAGATGGTTTCCTACAGTACCTGGAGTAATCACCCCATGGAGATGACCACTATACAGTGGGGCCTTGACTTAGGAGTGTCCCCACTAATGAGTTTTTTGAGATACAAGCTGTCTCTACCCGATCTTTTGCATTGAGTTGACAGAGTAATTTGAGTTAACAAGCTCCTTAATGAGCTCCTTAACGAGCTCAGTCTCGGAACGAATTAAACTCGTAAGTCATGGCCCCACTGTACTGATTTCTAACACCATAGATTAGTTTTGCCTATTCTTGAGTTTCATATAAATGAAATCACGCATTCTTCATTTTTGCATTTTGCATGTTTTAATAGTAGTAATCTGTTTATTTTGTAATAGGACATCACAAGCGACTACTAGTTGCTCATTAAATAAAAAAGAACCTGATTCCTCCCAATACTATATAATTAGGGGGAAAGTTTATTATTTCACTACCTTATTAATTATTTCACTTCTTATTACATATTTATTGAACAATTGAATGTATATCTGAAAATACTTTCTTTTAAACCTCAAGCTGGCAGTAATCCCAGATGTGGGCGAACACTATACGGTGGGGCCTTGACTTACGAGTTTAATTCGTTCTGAGACCAAGCTCGTTAAGGAGCTCATTAAGGAGCTCGTTAACTCAAATTACTCTGTTAACTCAATGCAAAATATCAGTCGAGAGACAGCTGGTATCTCAAAAAACTCGTTAGTCAGGACACTCGTAAGTCAAGGCCCCACTGTATTATGGATGTCTCCTGGTTTTTATGCAGATAGAACAATGACATCGTTTATTTTTTTCTGGTTTGTATTTATAATTAAAAAGAAAACTATTTAGACCACAGGTCTTGTCATTAACAGCAGAATGGTCAGAAAGGCTTACCTAGTTAGAGGCCAAAGCTATGAGCCCATTACACTGTGAATTTATCTTTGTTGCAGGACTATGATGTGCATTCCAGATCCTTCATAGGTATAATTGGAAATGAGGAAGAGGTAGATTAGCAAAAAATGCTTTCACTATCTTGGAGGTTAAAAGAAAAATAAGCTTCTATGTAGAGAGCATTGTTATCACCATTATTATCATCACTAGAAGGCCTGTGCACAAAAATTTGTGCACTGGCAGGGAAGAGGGGTCCCTCAGCCCAACCTGTGCCCTCTCACGGATCACCTGTGGCTCGCCCCACCCGCCCCACCCACCCCGCCCAAGACACTGCAGGCCCGGATCCCACGCTGGGGCGGACAGCAGCTCGGATCATGCTGCTGCTCACCCCGATCGCCCTGCTCGCCCCGGCCACCCTGCCCAAGACACCACAGGCCAGGATCTCGCCTTGGGTGGCACAGCGGGATCTGTCGGCAGTATGCAAATTAGCCGCCATCTTTGTTGGCGGTTAATTTGCATATATCGCTGATTAGCCAATGGGAGGCATAGCAGAGGTACGGTTCATTTCAATCTTTGTCTATTATTATATAGGATTAGAAAATGGTTCTAACACATGGTGGTACTTGTTTTCTACCCGGGCTCATGATTGTGCATTGTCTATGTAGTGAGTACCTACTATGTGCCATATAAAGTGCTATATACCATTTACTTATATAGCCTAGGCCAACTGCACTTATTCCTAGCCCACAGTAATCATGTTCTCTTGAGGATTTTTATGATACTTATGAAATCTGCATCACTCATATGATACTTAATTAGTCCCTGGCTTACATTATTTAACTTGCAAAGGGCATTTAGTCTGCTTCCTTAAAGAGATTATGCATTCATTAGAGGGACTCTGTCTAGTTGTGGGGAAAGAGCTTAAGTTTTAGAGGCAGATAGATGTGTGTTTTGAATCCTCACTGCCTGAGTGACTTTAGACAGTCATTTCACTCTACAGGTTCCAGTTCCCTCATCCATATGCTGGGACCCATAATATCAGCCTTATAGGACTGTAGAAGTGCATTGAAATGTAGAATGCTTGATCTATTGTAAGTGCTCAACAGATAGCAGTTCTCTTTGTCCCTTATTTTTTTTTTAATGGAGTCTAGTAAATATTTAAAAAGGACAAAAGTGTTTTTTTCTCCTTTGGCATATTTCTTTTTTACATTTCCTCCAAATTATGAAGTTGGAGTTCCCATGTGGAAAGTACTAGTATATAAGATTCTATATGTATGTGTGAATGTATATATGTATGCATGTGTATATATGTATACATGTATGTGTTATATATGCATACATGATTGAGTGACATTTTTATTAGATTGCTTTTCCTATTTTTCTATATTTAAGTACCTCTCAGCATTTACATATTTATCAATTAACTGCATTGCCAGTTTCAGTGATCAAACTGTTAAAAGCATATTGGAAGGATCTAGAACAGCAGTTCTCAACCTGTGGGTCGCGACCCCTTTGGTGGTCAAACGACCCTTTCACAGGGGTCGCCTAAGACCATCCTGAATATCAGATATTTACATTATGATTCATAACAGTAGCAACATTACAGTGATGAAGTAGCAACGAAAATAATTTTATGGTTGGGTCACAACATGATGAATTGTATTTAAAGGAACAGAAGGTTGAGAATCACTGATCTAGAATCTGAAAGGTATAAATATAGTCAGTAAGTCTTTTCCTTTACGGAAGCAATATTACCTACCCTAACATATAAAAACTAAGGGTCTGTAACAACCGAAGGCTTGACCAACCAGACGTCAATCCTGCAGTCAGTACTGGGTTGCCGGGGCGAACCACTACTGACTGCCGCTGCTGGGGGAGCAGCGACCCAGCACTGACTGCCGAGAGGGGGCTGCAGATCAGGCCCAGAGAGAGACAGGGTCTGATCCGAAGCCTCCGTGGCAGCTGTTGATTAGCCGTTGCCTCTCTCTTTCTCACTGGGCTTCGCCAGCAGCCGCACCTCTGTTTCTCTCTGGGCCTCTGCGGGGGCTGCTGATCAGCCCTGCCTCTCTGATCAGGCCCAGAGATAGGCCTGGAGATGCTGACTGGCATAGAAACTGACCAATCAAAACCAAATCTGGGTGAAGTGCAAGGAGCCAATGGCTGCCTAGAAGGCGGAGCTTTTGACACTGGCATAGAAACTGACCAATCAGAACCAAATCTGGTGAACTGGGAGGAGCCAATGGCTGCCTAGGAGGCAGAGCTTTTGATGCAGACTGGCATAGAAACTGACCAGTCAGAACCTTATCTGGGTGAACTGCGAAGGCAGAACATAAGGTGAGAGCTGAGGAGGGGTTTTAAGGGCAACAGCTGTTTGGTGTAAGGCAGCGGTTCTCAACCTGTGGGTCATGACCCCTTTGGGGGTCGAACGACCCTTTCACAGGGGTTGCCTAAGACCATTGGAAAACACATATATAATTACATATTGTTTTTGTGATTAATCACTATGCTTTAATTATGTTCAATTTGTAACAATGAAATTGGGGGTCACCACACCATGATGAACTGTATTAAAGGGTCACAGAATTAGGAAGGTTGAGGACCACTGGTGTAGGGTGTAAGAAAGTGGTTCAATTTTTTAATGACCGGTTTGGCAGTATAGTGCCTATGGCTGGTTATCAGTCCAGATATAGGGATTATATATTTTTGTCTGCCAAGAGCATCTCCTTCTGCTGAAAAAGACTCCTCCCCCAGTTTAAGCAATCCTATCCTATATAATCTATCCTATATAATAAAAGCTATGTGTCCAGTCATCCGGTCGTCTGTTCAACCAATCAAAGCATAATATGCTAAGGCCGCTCAACTGCTCGCTATGACATGCACTGATCACTAGGGGGCAGACAGTTGACCAGCCTACAAGTTGCTATGATATGCACTGACCACCAGGGGGCAGATGCTCCAACCAGTAGGTTAGCTTGCTGCTGGGGTCTGGCCAATCAGGACTGAGTGAGATTGGCTGGACATGCCCTGGAGCCCTCCCACAATCTCTCCCTGGCTGGCCCACCTCTCACATCCCTCCTCAGCTCCAATCATGCACCAGTGGGGTCCCTTGGCCTGGCCTGTGACCTCTCGCAATCTGGGACCCCTCAGGGGATGTCAGAGAGCTGGTTTCAGCCCGATTCCACTCAATGCAGGAGCTGCCCCCTGGTGGTCAGTGTGCTCCCACAGGGGGAGCACCACTCAGCCAGAAGCTAGGCTTACGACTGGCAAGCGCAGTGGTGGTGGCAGGAACCTCTCCTGCCTCTGCGGCAGCACTAAGGATGTCCGACTGCCGGCTTAGGGGAGTGGGCCTAAGCCATCAGTCAGACTTCCTCTGAGGGCTCTCAAACTGCAAGAGGGCGCAGGCCAGGCTGAGGGAACCACCCCCCGAGTGCATGAATTTTGTGCACCGGGCCTCTAGTCTATACTAATAAAAGGGTGATATGCTAATTAGACTGGGTCGACAGGCCATCTTCTGGATGTAGGACTTCTTCAGGACAAAGCCATGCTGGTGGGGGCCGAGGCAGAGAGGGCAGTTGAGGGGGAGATCAGGCCGGCAGGTTAGGGCCACTGGGGGCAAGATCAGGCCTGCAGGGAAGCGCAGTTGGAGGTGAGATCAGGCCGTCAGGGGAGGGAAGTTAGGGGCGATCAGGCAGGCAGAGACAGTTAGGTGCAATCAGGCAAGCAGGCAGAGAGGTTAGGGGTGATCAGGCAGGCAGGCAGGTGAGTGGTTAGGAGCCAGCAGTAGCAGATTGTGAGAGGGTTGTCCGACTGCTGGTTTAGGCCCGATCCCTGTGGGATCACCTCCCCCCACCCCCTGTGCAAAAATGTTGTGCACTGGGCCACTAGTCCTATATAATAAAACCCTAAAATGCAAATTGACTGAACGGCAGAATGACCAGTCGCTATGAAGTGCACTGACCACCAGGAGGCAAACGCTCAATGCAGGAGCTGCCCCCTGGTGGTCAGTGTGCTCCTATAGGGGGAGCGCTGCTCAGCCAGAAGCTGGGCTGAGGGATCCCCCTCAACCCCCCAGTGCAGTCGTGCACTGGGCCTCTAGTGTCTTGATATAGCTCTTGAAATAATGTATATACCTAACTATAGTTGCTCACATTATTCCTTATTAGGAGTTAAGACATGTAATTTGATTTTTTTCCCATTGAAGTTCAAACTGGTTTTGCCAAGTATGGATAAAGAAATTGCTTCTGGACTTCAGATGACAGCTGTGGTGGAATATCATCCTAATAAAAATGAAGATATTTCTGACCAACTATTTATTGCAGTAGGAAACAAAGCAATAGAGGTCCCTCTTATTGGGTATGTATGCTTCACATTTCATACTGACATTTTGAACACTCTTCAAATAAAAATTAGGGTTAAAGTAATATTCATTACATTCCCTGGCTAAAAGGGCTTGTTGTATTTATAGTTTCCTTACCGCTGAACTTACTGGACAAATGTTTAGCAAATTGTGATTTAAAACAAATGACTAGTTTGCTGCTATATTTTTATTAAGATAACTTAAAAACATTTAACAATTGCATGTATTCTTTTTTTCTTGATCTCACATCCTATTTTATTTCCCCTATATTTTTTTGGTACCTATAGACAGAAAGATTTAGTAAAGAAAGCTCTAGCCTGGCAGTTGTACACACTGGTTGAGCATTGACCTATGAACCAGGAGGTCTTAGGTTCAATTCCTGGCCAGGGCATATGCTGGGTTGTGGGCTCGCTCCCCAGTTGGGGGCGTGTAGGAGGCAGTCGATCACTGATTCTCTCTTACCATTGATGTTCCTATCTCTCTCTCCCTCTCCTTTCCTCTCTGAAATCAATAAAAATATATAAAAAAAGAAGAAGAAAAAAGAAAGCTATATTTGTCTACCAGCTGCAGAATTAATATTGAAATATTAATATGATGTTGGTATTAGAATATGCCATTTTATTTTTTTCCTTGTGTTTTTGTATTTTTCTAAACCAAATTTAGATCTGCAATTATTTTGGTTCTCTGCGTTGTTGAGAATTTCTGATTTTGTATATCATCCCATTCTGCATAGGAATCAAACAGTCGATACACATTAGAAAATAGACAACCTATTAACCTATTACAAATATTTAAGTTACATTTTGTATTTTATTTTAAGTAGGGCCATTTTGGGTCCATTCTGCATATTGACATACCTATGACTAGCATTCAGATTTGCTTGCTTGTGCTGTATATGGAGAGAAGTGTTGAAGATACTTCTGCCTTTGAAAATGGATTTTGTCTTATTCCCATAGCATGCCCTCTCTCATCAGAGGCCAACTGCTCACCAGAGTTGCAATATAAGGACAGTGCTGCCCCCTTAAAGTGTGATGAACAGTGCTGAAGGGAGAAGTAGTAGGCGAGCTTGCTGCTATATTTCTTTCTTTCTTTTTTTTTTTTTTTTTACAAATGCAGTTGATTGAGGATAAATATGCAATTATAAGAAATAATTGTGCATTTCCCTCAATGGTAACATTTTGCAAAAACAATAAGATAATAGAACTAGAAAATTTACATCGAACAATCTACCTACTGTATTCAGATTGCCACAGCTTGACTTAAACTCCTGTGTGTGTATGTGTGTGTGTATGTATAAGCTTTTAAATTCTATACAATTTTTTCTTAACTGTGTAGGATTTGATATCTAGTACCACATTCAAGATACTGAGTAGTTCCGCCCTGACTGGTTTGGCTCAGTGGATGGAGCATCAGCCTGCAGACTGAGGGGTCCCAGGTTCAATTCCGGTCAAGGGCATGTACCTTGGTTGCAGGCACATCCCCAGTAGGGGGTGTGCAGGAGGTGGCTGATTGATGTTTCTCTCTTATCGATGCTTCGGACTCTCTATCCCTCCCCTTGCTCTCTGTAAAAAATCAATAATATATATATATATACTAGAGGCCCGGTGCACAAAAATTTGTACACTGGCCGGGGGGAGGGGGGTGTCCCTCAGCCCCACTTGTGCCCTCTCACAGTCTGGGACCCCTCGGGAGATAACGACCTGCTGGCTTAGGCTTGCTCTTGGGTGGCAGAGGGCTGTCCCAATCCCTAGGTGCCTGCCCTGCAGCTCCTGGTCGGGCTCAGAGCAGGGCTGATTGGGGAGTTGGGGCGCCGCCCCCTGTCATGCACAGAGCAGGGCGGATCAGGAGGTTGCGATGCCACCTTCAGTCATGCTCAGGGTAGGGCCGATTGGGTGGTTGGGGCGCCGCCCCTGTCACACTCAAGGCAGGGTCGATGGGGAGGTTGCGGTGCCACCTTGTCACGCACAGAGCAGGGTGGATCAGGGGGTTGTGGTGCCATCCCTGTCACATACACAGCCGGCCGATCAGGGGGTTGGGGTGCTGCCCCCTGTCACGAACAGAGCAGGGCCCATCAGGGGGATTGGGACTCCGTACCCTGTCACACACAGAGCAGGGCCGATCAGGGGGTTGGGGAGCTCCCCCCTGTTACACACAGAGCAGGGCCAGTCAGGGGGTTGGGGAGCTCCCACCTGTCACGCACAGAGTAGGGCCAATCGGGGGTTGGGGAGCTCCCCCCTGTCACGCACAGAGCAGGGCCGATCAGGAGGTTGTGATGCCACCCTCAGTCATGCTCAGGGTAGGGCCGATTGGGGGGTTGGGGCGCTGCCCTCTGTCACACTCAAAGCAGGGTCAATGGGGAGGTTGGGGCGCCGCCCCCTGTCACCCACAGAGCAGGGTCGATCAGGGGGTTGGGGCACTCCCCCTTGTCACACTCAGGGCAGGGCCAATGGGAAGGTTGCGGCTCCACCCCGTCACACACAGAGCAGGGCCCATGGAGGGGGTTGGGGCACCGCACTCTGTCACACACAGAGCAGGGCCGATCAGGGGTTTGGGGAGCTCCCCCCTATCAGGCACAGAGCAGGGCCGATCAGGGGGTTGGGGAGCTCCCCCCTATCAGGCACAGAGCAGGGCCGATCAGGGGGTTGGGGCGCCTTCCCCTTTCACGAACAGAGCAGGGCAGATAGGGAGGTTGTGGCCCCGCCCCCTGTCACACACAGAGCCACAGGGTGATCAGGGGGTTTGGGCGCTGCCCCCTGTCACGCTGCTCCAGGGGCCAGGAGGTCTCGTGGCTCCGCTGATCCTAGTGCTAGGAGGCCTCGCGGCTCTGCTGATCCCAGTGCCAGGAGGCCTAGGGGCTCTGCTGATCCCAGATTCTGGAGGCTTTCTGGATCTGCTGATCCCAGGCCGGGAGGCCTCGCGGCTCCACTGGTCCTGGTGCTGGGAGGCCTCACTGCTCAGCTGATCTGGAGCTAAGAGGCCTCGCTGCTCCACTGATCCCGGTGCTGGGAGGCATATTACCCTTTTACTATATAGGATAGAGGCCTGGTGCATGGGTGGGGGCTGGGTGGTTTGCCCTGAAGGGTGTCCTGGATCAGGGTGGGGGTCCTGATTGGGTGCCTGGCCAGCCTGGATGAGGGGATGATGGCTGTTTGCAGCTGGTCACACCCCCTTCAGGGTGGGGGTCCCCACTGGGGTGCCTGGCCAGTCTGGGTGAGGGGATGATGGCTGTTTGCAGCTGGTCACACCCCCTTCAGGGTGGGGGTCCCCACTGGGGTGCCTGGCCAGTCTGGGTGAGGGGCTGAGGACCGTTTTCAGGCTGGCGGGTGACTGAAGCTCCCAACCTCTCCTTTTTTCCTTTTTTTTTAATTCTGGGATTTATTTACCATCTATGGCTGTCACTGAAGCTGAGAGCTGGCTTTAGCTATGAGACCTCGGCTGCTGAAAGCAGGTTTCTGGTCTTTGTTTACCTTCTGTATTTGAAACTTTGTTGCGACTCCTGCTCTGAGATCCTGGCCGTCTGAAAGCAGGTTTCTGGGTTTTGTTTAGCTTCTATATTTGCAACAATGTTTCTTAGAGTGCAGCTCAGAGCCCAGCAGTGGCAGGCGGGGAACCTTGGCTTCCTCCGTCACTGGAGCAAGCAAGCCTCCTGTTCGCATCAGTTGCCTGGCTGCTGGCTGCCATCTTGGTTTGCAGTTAATTTGCATATCGCCCTGATTAGCCAATGGGAAGGGTAGTGAGGTTATAGCTAATTACCATGTTTGTCTTTTATTAGATAGGATATATATATATATATATATATCCTATATGTATATATATATATGTATATATATATATATATATATATATATATATATGATACTGAGTAGTTCCAATACCACAAGGATATCTCCTTTTACTTAAAAAAATTGTTGATCCTCACCCAAAGATATTTTTTTCCATTGATTTTTAGAGAGTGGAAGGGAGGTAGGAGGGGAGAGAGAGAAAGAGAGACATCTATGTGAAAGAGACCCATCAATTGGTTGCCTCCTCCACATGCCCTGACTGCAGCCAGGGATTGAACCTGCAACCCAGGTCTGTGCCCTTGACTGCTAATCAAACCCAAGACCCTTCATAGGTCAGGCCAACACTCTAACCACTGAGCAAAACTGGCTAGGGCCTCCTCCTGTTACTTTTTATAATTACAACCAACTCCCTCTAACTCACAAGCACCATCCCTCAACTGGAATTGTCTAATCTGTCTTCCATTTCTAAAATTTTTTTCATCTCAATTATGTTGTATAACTTTTTTGGATTGACTTTTTTTCACAGCAAAATTCCCAGGAGATATAACCAAGTTGTTGAATATATCAGTAGCTTGCCTCTGTTTATTCTTTTTAAAAATCTTTATTGTTGAGAGTATTACAGATATCCCCCTTTTTACTTTCCATTGATCCCCTCACCTGGTTACTGCCCTGCCCCAGGCCTTCACCTTTGGTCTGTGTCCATAGGTGATGAATATATACATATATACATACTAGAGGCCCGGGGTATGAAATTCGTGCATTGGGGGGGGGTGTCCCTCAGCCCAGCCTGCACCCTCTCCAATCTGCGACCCCATGGGGGATGTCTGACTGCCAGTTTAGGCCCGATCCATGTGGGATCGGGCCTAAACTGGCAGTTGGACATCCCTTTCACAATCCAGGACTGCTGGCTCCCAACCGCTTGCCTGCCTGCCTGCCTGATTGCCCCTAACCGCTTCTGCCTGCCAGCCTGATCACCCCCTAACCACTCCCCTGCCAGCCTGATCAATGCCTAACTGTTCCCCTGCCGGCCTGGTTGCCCCTCTGCAGGCCTGGTCACCCCTAACTGTCCTCCCCTGCTGGCCTGATTGCCCACAACTGCCCTCACCTGTCAGCCATCTTGTGGCTGTGGGCGCAGCCATCTTTGAGGGTGTGGCAGTCAATTAGCATATTCCCTCCTTATTGGCTGTGGGCACTGCCATCTTTGCGATGGCCTAAGGGTCAATTAACATATTCCCTCTTTATTAGATAGGATAAGTTATTTGGTTAATATCTTCCCACACCCCTTCCACTCTTCCCTCTGAGGTTCATTAGTCTGTTTCATGTTTCCATACCTCTGGTTCTATTTTATTAATCAGTTTATATTTTTCATTAGATTCCTTGTTCATATGTTTTGATTTTTAGATTCAATTGTTGAGATATATGTGTTTATTGCCATTTTGTTCATATTTTTTATCTCTTCTTCTTCTTCTCTTCCCTCTTCCTCTTCCTCTTCTAAAGAATTCCCTTTAACATTTCAGATCATACTGGTTTGGTGGTGATGAGCCTCTATAGCTTTCTCTTGTCTGGAAAGCTCTTTATCTGACCTTCAAATCTAAATGATAGCTGTGCTGGGTAGAGTACTCTTGGTTGTAGGTCCTTGCTATTTCATCACTTTGAACATTTTTTGCCACTCCTTTCTGGCCTACAAAATTTCTGTTGAGAAATCAGCTGACAGTTGTATAGGTGCTCCCTTGTAGGTAACTAACTGCCCTACCCTTGCTGCTTTTAGGATTCTCCCTTTGTCTTTAACCCTTGGCATTTTCATTATGATGTGACTTGGTGTGGGTCTCCTTTGGTTCCTCTTGTTTGGGACTCTCTGCACTTCCTGGACTTTTAAGTCTGTTTCTTTCACCAGGGAGGGGAAGTTTTCTGTTATTATTTCTTAAAATATGTTTTCAATGTCCTGTCTCTCTTCTCTTTCTGGCACCTCCGTAATTTGAATGTTGGTATGCTTGAATTTGTCCCAGTTTCCTTATATTATCTTCATATACTAGTATTTGTATTCTTTTTTCTTCTGATTGGGTGTTTTTTGATTTCTTTTATTCCAAATTGTTTATTTGATTCTCAGAATCTTCTACTCTAATGTCAAATCCCTGTAAATTATTATTTATTTTAGTGTATGCTTAATTTCTGACTTGTCCTTTTTCATGTCTTTGAAATTATCACTGATATCCTTGAAAGTCTCATTAAATCCCTTGAAGTTCTCATTAAAATCCATGAGCATTCTTATAACAATCATTTTTTTTTTCTTTTTTTTGTGGATCCTGGGATCTGTATCTTTTTTTATATATATAAATAATTTTTATTTCTTGAAGTATTACAAAGAGTATTACATATGTCTCCTCCCCCCCCCCCCTTGACATTCCCCTGGCCTCCCCTACCCCCTAGTGTCTTGTGTCCATTGGTTATTCTTATATACATGCATATAAGTCCTTCGGTTGATCTCTTAACCCACCCCCCCAAACCCTCCCCAGGCTTCCCACTGTAGTTTGACAGTCTGTTCAATGCTACTCTGCCTCTGCATCTACCCCAGTTAATCAGTCTATACTGGTTCCCATTATCTGTCTCAACCTCACCGGGGCTGTCCCGACCTCACCAGGGCCATCCCGGCCTCACTGGGGCAACATGAAGTTCGGCACACTGTCCCCTGCCAGGCAGCTCCCTGCCAGAGAAAATCTCCAGGCATTCCTGGTGGCTGAACATCCGACACGCCTGCTTTGACTTCACCCTCCACCAAGTGCACAGACTGCCTGTCTGCCGTCC
Source organism: Myotis myotis (assembly GCF_014108235.1). Classification (NCBI taxonomy): domain Eukaryota; kingdom Metazoa; phylum Chordata; class Mammalia; order Chiroptera; family Vespertilionidae; genus Myotis; species Myotis myotis. The sequence continues at coordinate 105,966,336 of NW_023416346.1, read as the reverse complement.
TCCAGCGTCCCACGCAAGATTGGAACTGGTGGACATGCTTGTGCACCTGCTGGTACGGCGGTTCCACATAGCCGGCCCAGCCAGGCCCGGCCCCGGCCTCCTCTGAACCCGACTCCGCCCCCCTAGCGTGTCCCTCCCGGATGCGAGGAGCCGAAATCTGCAGCCTGCTGAGTTGGGCTCTGTACTTGGTGCCTCTGCACATCCTACTCAGTCTCAATGCTCTTCTTTCTTTCCTTCCAGTTGTAGAGCTTCCACTGGGCCAGCTTTCCCATGGTTCCGTATAATAGCTGTTTGTCCTATAGTTGGTAGTTTGGATGTTGTTGTGGGAGGCAGCACGCACAGGTCTGTTCCTTACACCGCCATCTTGGTTCTCCTCCGTCTGCTTCTTGAGTGTGTCTCCCATGGGTGCGAGGAGTTGAAGTCTGCAATTTGTTGGGTTAGGCTGCAAAAGCGCAGTTGGGTCTTTTTGTGCCCCTGGCACAGCTTGGATGGGGATGTAAATTGATTAGGGCTGGGTCTCAGGGAGCCACCAGGGTGGAGCAAATAGCAATGGCGTCTCCACAGCGCCTCACCTCTCCGGGACTCCGGGACTTCGCGTCTGCCAGTGCCGGCGAGCAGCTGCGCGCCAGAGCCTCCCTCGCTTTCCGACTGCTGCAAGGCCGTGTCGCCTCTCCCCGTGGGGCCTGGGGCCTCATGATCCCGCCCGAACCAGCTCAGTGGATTTGAGAGTTTGTTAAAGCACAGGCTTTCCTCTTGTGCCTCTGGCACAGCCTGGATGGGCATGTAAATTGAGTAGGGTGGGGTCTCAGGGAACCACCAGGGCGGAGCAAATAGCAATGGCGGCGTCTCCACAGCTCCTCGCCTCTCCGGGACTATGGGACTTGGCATCCCCCCAGTGCCGGTGAGCAGCTGTGCGCCAGAGCCTCTCTCGCTTTCCGACTGCTGTAAGGCCGTGCTGCCTCTCCCCGTGCGGTCTGGGGACTCAGAGACCCGCCCCGAGCAAGCCCAGAGGATTCGAGAGTTCGTAACCCCTTCCGATTGAAAAAAACCGTGCATCCAGTTGCAGCCCGCCTGGCACGTGACTGTATACCTCTGTTTTTGGCGCTTCTGTAGCTCCTACTCAGTCTCACTGCGCTTCTTTCTTTCCTTCTAGTTGTAGAACTTCCACTGGGCCAACTTCCCCATGGTTCTGAATGGTGGTTGTTTTTCTTATAGTTGGTAGTTTCAATGATGTTGTGGGAGGCAGCACGCATAGGTCTACTCCCTACGCCACCATCTTGGTTCTAGGTATCTGTATCTTTAACAAGCATTTTGATGAGGTAGGGCAAGGCTGAGGGACACCAGCAATAATGAAAGCATGTGTCTTAAAATAACCTGGGGCCTGCTCCTTTGAGTGAGTCCCTGAAGTGTGTCTCCATGAAGAGTCTCCGAAGCCAGTCTCCTACCAGTTCAACAATAGTTTTGAACTCTGTGTCTAGTACAGTGGGGCCTTGACTTACGAGTTTAATTCGTTCTGAGACCGAGCTCGTTAAGGAGCTTGTTAACTCAAATTACTCTATCAACTCAATGCAAAAAATCGGCTGAGAGACAGCTGGTATCTCAAAAAACTCGTTAGTTGGGAAACTCGTAAGTCAAGGCCCCACTGTAGTTTGTTTGCTTTCATTTCACTTAGTTTTTCTTCTGGAGTTTTCTTCTGTTCTTTTATTTGTGACATGTTTCTTTGTGTCCACATTTTGGCTGCTTCCCTTTGTTTGTTTTATGTATTCATAGCACTTTGAGCTGCTAAGTCTTCTGGAATTGGTAGAGTGCCCTTGTGTAATAGGTGTCCTTTAGGGCCCAATGGCTCAGCTTCCCCAGTCACCTGAGCTAGGCATTATATGTATGCCCCTATGTGGGCTGTGTGCACAGTATTGTTGTAGTTGAGCCTTGATTACTGTTGGTGTCACTGGGAGGAATTGACCTTCAGGCCAATGGGCTGTGAGGACCAGCTGTGGTTACATTGGAAGAGCTGCTGTGAAGGAGACACCCCTATGAGTAGGAGTTGCTTCAGTGTGGCGTTGGTGCTCACTGAGTCTGCCCTTTGAGTGTGTCGCTCATGGATATATAGAGTTGTAATCTGGTATGGTCTGAAGCTGTCCACTGGGTGCACCAGCTCTGGGGCCTCCCTAGAGGTACAAAGTCAGCAACTGCCCAACAGGAGCTACAGAGAGATCTGCTGATGGCTGCTACTTGTGTCGGGCTTGGAAATGCTCTGGCTAGGCCAGTGGTTGGCAAACTCATTAGTCAACAGAGCCAAATATCAACAGTACTTCTTAAAAATAGACTCGCCCAGGCTGAAAACCGACTACTGCACATGGGCCACGAAGTTTCAATTGCACTGTACGTGCGTGCCCACACGTGGTATTTTGTGGAAGAGCCATACTTAAGGGGCCAAAGAGCTGCATGTGGCTCACGAGCCGCAGTTTGCCGACCACTGGGCTAGGCCAAGCTGTGAAGCAAGGCAGACTGCTGCTAGTGCCTGGGCTTGGGCCTCTTATTAAGAGTTATGGGGCACAGTGACAGGAGCTGTTGTTTGTTTGAGAGATTTTAGGAAAGTCTGAAGCCTGAGCCAGGATAGACTGTTCATATGGAAAAGGCGCTGCAAATAGTTTGAGTGGGGTTACAAATTGAATGGGGTGGGGGGTCTCAGGGAATCTCCAGGATGGAGTGAACAGTGTGAGTCAGGCTGATTGAAACTGAGGTATGGTTGCCAGTCAGCTCTGTGGTGGGGGAGGTCACAGCATAGGAATAGTGACCTCTGCTAACATGCCTGTCTAGAAGAATGTCACTCCCAAGTTCTTGCTCTGATGCCAGACAATTCAGTTCCTACCTGTAAGTCTCTGGATACCTCCAAATTGCTACCCTAGCACTGGATCTCAGGAGGAGTAATTCTGTGTAAGTTTGTGCACTGGCCCTTTAAGGGGAACTGCCTGGTTCTTCAGCAGCATCCTTATCACTCAGCTGTAATCCCTGCTGGTTTTTACAGCTTGAAGTTATGGAGATTTCTCTCCCAATCTCTGGAAGCCTGGGCTGGGCGTTTGGTGTGGGGCTTTGACCCCTTGCTCCTCATAGGAGGCCTTCACAGCTGAGATAGTCCTCCCAATTAAAGAAAAACACCACACATTGATGTCAGGCCAGCCCATTCCACGATTCTGCCCCTCCTACCAGTCTCCATGTGCTTTCTTCTTTATTTCTCTAGTTGTCGGACTTCCATTCAGTCAGCTTTCAGGTAGTTCTGAATGGTGGTTGTTCTGTAATTTAGTACTTCTAATTTTGATGTGTTTGTAGGAACTGGTAAGTACTGGCATTTACCTTCACTGCCATCTTGGTTCTCCTTTTTATTCTTGAATACTAATGCATGGTATTAGTATACCACTGATTAACCATTGACCTGTTGAAATGTGTCAGGGCTGATTCCAATTTTTGGCTATTACAAATAAAACTGCTATGAACATTCATGTACAAGTTTTGTGTGAAAATAAATTTTCATTTTTCATATGCTAGGTCATTTGGTAGTTGCATGTTTAGTTTAAAAAGTAAGTTCCAAATTGTTTTTCAGAATGGCTGTATCATTTTACATTTCAGTGAGCAATATATGAGTAACCTACTTTTCTGCATCTTCACTGGCATTTGTTGCTGTCAGTGCTTTTTAATTTTCACCATTTCAATATCAGAGCTTTAACTTGGATTTTTGTGTTTTTCCTCCAATCCTCAGTCCCAAACCAACCAGTTCTACCTTCTCACCAACTTTCACTATTCTCCTGTGCTTGCCTTTTGCACCATTTCTAGCGTTTATAGTCCTATTTAGTGGGGAGGAACATGGAAAAATGTTCTGGTCTGAAAATCAGATGTTTGTATTATCTGGTGTTTCCAAAGTGCTCCAGTAGAGAAATGATATAATCAGTAACTTTGAACCCCTTTTTTTTCATGTATTTCTAAAAACTATGTCCCTCTTGCATATTTAAACTTTTCGAAGGTTTTTCATTATGAGTTTCAATACTTGCAAAGATGTAAGTATATAAAAAATGTTCTATAAAATAATTACATGCCTCTTTCAGATGTGTCCAGTAAAATTGGAAACAGCAGTAATTTGTAAATTGTTGAAAATTTTACCGCATGTTTTCTCTTCAAATTTGTATTTCCATTCCATTTCTCCCAATTGCATCCTTCCATAATGTTTTACATTATTTTATTTTTAGAGAGAGAAGGGAAAAGGAGAGAGAGAAACATTGATTGGTTGCCTCTCCTATGTGCCCTTATTGGGAATTGAACCTGCAACCTTTTGGTGCATGAGATGACACTCCAACCAACAGAGCCATACCAGCCAGGGCTTAATATATTACATTTTTATGCTTAGCAGTTTTATACTGATCACCAGCAATTAACTGTGTGTATAAATTTGTATGCAATTTACACATGTATATATGTATATGTACATATGAACATGTGTATGCAGTATGTATATAAATATGTATAGAAATAGATTTACTGTAATCATAAAAACATGTTAAAATTTTTATGAATTATATTAATCTAAATTTATTTTAACTACATAAATAAAGTTTGATACCTTTAAATTAATATTTTTCCTTTTTAAAATTGAAATTTTACTGATATATAACATTCTATAAGTTTATAGAATGCATTGTGTTAATTCAATACATTTGTATGTTGCAATGTGATTACCACTGTGGCATTAGCTAACACTTCTATCACATCACAGAATTATTTCATTTGTGATGAGAGCATTTAAGATCTAGTCTCTTAGTAACTTTCATGTATATAAAACATTATCCTATATAATAAAGAGCTAATATGCAAATGGTCCTCATACCCTCATGCTAGGGCTGGGGGACCTGAGGCTGGGTCGGGGGACCTGAGGCTGGGCGAGTGCACCTGAAGCCTCAACCCTGCCCTGGCACCGGGCCGGGGGACCTGAGGCTGTGCCCCCCCAACCTGGCATGGCTTGATGGGGGACCTGAGGCTGTGCCCCCCCACCCGGCAGGGCTTGACGGCGGACCTGAAGCTGTGCCCCCTGCCCTGTGAGGCTTGACGGGGGACCTGAGGCTGTGCCCCCTGCCCTGTGGGACTTGACGGGGGTGGGACCAGCCAGGTCTGGGTCTCCTGAGATTTTGAGGCATGCACAGGTGAGCGGGGACTTGACTCTGGGTCCCGCGGCATGCCCCAGACTCTTGACAGGAGGGAGATTTTCATATACATTTTACTAATTTTCTTTCATCTCTGGCACTTCTATTATAGAGAAAGGGAAAATAGCAATATTAAAATATGTCCTCTAATTAATGCCCTTTTAATGTGCACGAATTTCGTGCACCGGGCCAGTAGTTAACTATAATCATAAAGCTATGAATTATATACCCAGAACTTAATCATCATCTAACTGCAATTTTGTTCCTTTGACTAATATCTTACCAATTCCTCTACCTCCCAGCCCTTTGTAACCACTACTCTCTGTTAACATAAAAGATTCAGTGTTATTGGGAATACTATTCTTAATCAGATGGAAAAGAAACCAATAGAAAACCAGAGAAACTGTTATACTTACTGTATTACCAAGCCCTTACTACTAAGATAAACTTCGTGTGTGTGTGGGAGAAAGAGAGAGGGAGAGAGAGAGAGAGAGAGAGAGAGAGAGAGAGAGAGAGAGAGAGAGAGAGAGAATTCTTAAGAAAGTATTCTTTTTAAAAATATATATATTTTTATTGATTTCAGAGAGGAAGGGAGAGGGAGAGAGATAGAAACATCAATGATGAGAGAGTCTCATTGATTGGCTGACTTCTGCATGCCCCCCACTGGGAATTGAGCCCACAACCCAGGTATGTGCCCTGACTGGGAATTGAACCATGACCTCCTAGTTCGTAGGTCAGTGCTCAACCACTGAGCCATGCTGACCAGGCAAGAAAATATTCTGAAGACAATTTCTTTCATCCAACTAGAGAAAGTTTGAAAAAATGTTTGGCTTCACATCTTAATACTGTTTATGTAATAAGTTAACCTTTTTATTAATGAAATTATGTACAGTAAGCCATTTATGTTTATTTTCCTGTCACAAAATCATAATTTCTTTATGAGAAGAACATTGATGTTACTTAGAAGATGTAGCATATATAGATCAGTTTTGGCTGATCTCTGGAATGTCTGTACTTATCCAATAATATACAGACAAATAAACACATCACATCAAGAAGGACTAGAGAACCAGTACATAAGGCAGTATATGTGAATGTTTTGTTCAGGTATTCTTATTTATGTATTTTGTGTGTATATATGTATTTTGAGTTTGTATTGGATATGAAACAAATTACTTAATTCATGTCTCTAAAGGTCAGTTGTTACTATACTTATTGGTGCTGTTAGCATTGGTAGGTTTGTACTTAAAGCCTAGCAAAATGGATTCAAGGCTAAATTCACCAACATTATCCTCCTTCCTATATAATAAAAGGCTAATATGCAAATTGACCAAACAGTGGAATGACCGGTTGCTATGATGTGCACTGGCCACCAGGGGGCAGATGCTCAACACAGGAGCTGCCCCTTGGTGGGCATTGCACTCCCGCAGGGGGAGCACTGCTCAGCCAGAAGCCAGGCTCACAGTTGGTGAGCGCAGCAGCAGTGGAGAGAGCCTCTCCTACCTCCGTGGCAGCGCTAAGGATGTCCAACGGCTGGTTTACGGGCCTAAGCCATCAGTCAGACATCCCCCGAGGGCTCCCGGACTGCGAGAGGGTGCAGAGCGAGCTGAGGGACCCCCTGAGTGCACAAATTTCATGCACCAGGCCTCTAGTATCCTCATAATTCCTTAGATAAATTATTTAGGCTTTTTAAGTCTTTGGTTTTTTATCTGTAACAGAGGAGCCATATAATATTTACTAACCTTTCAGAAATTTTTTAGTATGAAACAGGATAATATAATTAACAATGCTTTATAAACTATAAATTATTATCCAAATATAAAATATATGTATGAAACATGTGTTAGGATTAAATGGATTTTTAGAACATGTATACTACAGATATGTATACTACATGTATACTACAGATATGCACCCTTTAAATCAAGTGCACATGAAAAAATCAATTGAATCTTTTTTCTACTTAGACCTTGTTTTCGTCCTCAAATGATATATCATCACACCTTCTATTATTTAATCAGATTTGGCATCACCCAAACTATTTTACTTTGTTAAGGTCCATTCCACCCTTTTTGAGGAGGGTCAAGAGAATGCATTTTATAGGCTTAGGTGGAGATTCCAAAGCAGAGTTCCAAAAAAGCAAAAAAAATATTAAAACATGTGAGTAGCTTCTCAAGGTGAGTACTTGGGAGGGTTTACTACATACTTAGATGCATAAAGTCTGATTTCTTTTTAAAAAATGTGTCTCATCTTATTTTCATGTCTTTATTTAACAATTCCTTTTACTGAAAAATGTGCCACCAGTAGACCTGGAAAGAAACTGAAAGGTCTTTTAAGAAGTTAAGACATGAGTGTCTTTATATGTATCCCTGTAGATTTAACCACAAAGTATTAATTGTTAAAATTCGTTATCTGGTCTCTTTCCTCTCCTAGGTTGATTCCAGCCTGTCAATTGGAAATGAAGCCAGATATTGATTTTGGCACTTTGGTTGCCAATAGTAAAGTGTATAGTAAAGAGGTTAAAATAATTAACCGTGGCAAGGCTCCAGGTAAATACTTTCTGTCATATAAATGAACTTATACTTTTCGAAGAAAGTTGGTACTATTTAAAAAATATATACCTTATATAATTAATGGATTCTCTGATTCACCTCCCTCCCCCAATGTCTATTTTTTGAAAGCTCAAAACAGAAGGTCCTTAAATAGGATAGCTGTAAAAGACTGATAGGCAATTATTCAGGAAAGATGCATCTGCCTATTTATGTTTCTGATTAACAGAACCTGACTCCCACATGACTGGCGGTACCTGACGATAGATGGCAGGATAGTGTCATGAAATTGACATAGTCCTTTGAATCATTGAGAGTCAGGACATAGTGACTTGCTAGCTGTATGATCTGATACAAGCATCTTTAAAGACATTGACCTTGAATTTCCTTATTTATAAACTGTGGCTAGTAAAATGTACTGTGGTTAATTATGTATGTACTTAAGGTTGTAATATGGTACTTTTCATAGGCAATCAATAAATATTTACTTTTTTCTCTATTATATTTAACTTTCAATTCACATGATGGCCCCTAGAAGGTTCTTACTAACTTTTTGTTGAAAGAATAATGCTTCTCTCTTCTCCAGACAGGATTATTTCTAGAGATTCTTGCTGTGACCTAAGAGTTTACATAAAGGCGTGTGTATATGTGCTCATGCACACGCTTCATTGACGGTATGCATTAGGCATAAAATCACTTATCCCTTCATTCTCATTGGATGGTCAGGACCTGGGGCAGTAAGGCTGTCATTTCAGCCCAGCTGAAATGAGGACTAGCTCCACACATGAAAGACATTTCTCTCTGAGACTGCTTGTTAGGTACATAAACATGGTCTTAAATCCAAACCCGTCTTACAGTAGGTGATGATGTTCTCTGGGGCTACTTGATTGAGCAGTGGGAATTATTAAGACAAAGGCAATCTGTCACTTTACTGATTTTTTTTTCCCTCGGGTATCGACAAAACTGCTAATTGATCCTCATTGAATAATAATACTCATCTTGCTTTCCACACTTTTGGTTTTTGTGATTGAATGTCTGGTGCCTGTGTGATTATAGAATATTAGGCTCATTTGTGGTCTGATTCTGATGTTAAGGATAGAGCCTTTCATGGCAAGTGATTGCAGGCTGTATGGTCCTTTAGATTCTCTGGTTATATTTTAGAGCAATGATATGTGATTGAGAGAATTTTATTTTATAACTAGAGGCCCAGTGCATGAAATTCATGCAGCGGGGTGGGGGTCCCTCAGCCCAGTTTGCACCCTCTCCAATCTGGGACCCATCAGCGGATGTCAGACTGCCAGTTTAGGCCCAACCCCGCACCGGCAGTTGGACATCCCTCTCGCAATTCGGGACTGCTGGCTCCTAACTGCTCACCTGCCTGCTTGCCTGATCGCCCCCAACCACTCTGTCTGCCAGCCTGATCGCCCCCAACTGCCCCCCCCCCGCCGGTGTGATCACCCCCAACTGCCCCCCCGCCGGCCTGATTGCCCCCAACTGCCCCCCCCACCAGCCTGATTGGTATTGGGGGCTGACTGGGGGTGGGGCCAGCCATGGGGAGGGGCTGTGGTTAATGGGCTGGCTGGCCATGCCCCCAAATGGGGTGGGGGGTGCTGATTAGGGCCAGCGGCCTGGGGGAGGAGCCATGGGTGGTTGGCCGGCCAGCTCTGCCCCTGATGGGGGAGGGGAGGGGGGCTGATCTGGGGTGGGGCTGGGCAGGGGGAGGGGCTGCAGGAGATTGGCTGGCTGGCCCTGCCCCCTAATGGGGTGGGGGGGGTGTGTTCAGGGGCGGGTAGCTGTGGGAAGGGGCTGTGGGCCTATTGTGGTGGGGCAGGCTGATTAAGGGCAGGGCTGGCGGGGGCGGGGGAGGGAAGGGCATTTGGCTGGCTGGCCTGCTCTTTTTTTTGCAACTTCATGACTTTTATCTGTGGTGCCTGTGTTATGTCTGAAAAATACCTTCTCCCCCTGCCTGGGACAGCGTTGGAGAGGGGGCAGCAAAAAATAGAAGACATCCGTCCCTATTGCACACGGACCCTATGTACAGGCCCACCTGGCCCAGGCTAGTGGGATGCTTGGCACATCCTCAGATCCCTGCTCAGGGGCTGGAGGGGTGACTGGTGGCAGCACACGTGAGTGGGGACCTATGGGTGGCCTACTGGTCCTGGCACTTCCTGGTCCTCGGTTCCTTCCTGGTCCTGCCTGTAGCCCTGGTCCCCCTACCTGGCTCAGCCTCCCATCTCTATCCTGGTCTCAGATGGCCCCCTTGGCTCCTGGGGGCTCTGTCCTCCCCTCCCAGCCTGGAGGTCCCGAGGGGAGGCTATGGCTTCTCAGAGACTCCCCGGCAGCCCTGTCACTCGTGTTCACACAGGGGAAGGGGTGCGTGTGGCAGAAGCAGCTGTATAAATGCGGGTGCAGGGGCAAGTCCTCCGGGGTCACTTGGACAGTTTGCTGATGATGTGGGTCAGGGCCGCATTCTCATCCTTGAGGCGCTGGTTGTCAGCTCGGAGGTTGGACAGGCCCTTCAGCTCCTCTTCCAGTTCAGCGGCCTTGCGCTCCAGGGCCCTGCACTCAAATCTCTCCAGCTCTAGGAGGGCCGGCCTTTCTTCAAAGCGCTCCTGCCTCTGCACAGTGTGCTCCAGCTCCACCTTGAGCTGCGCCAGCGTGGTCTGGGTCAGGCCCTCACGAAGTCTCTTGTTCTCAATGCACAGCTTTGCATAGAGCTTCCTGAAGCCTCCCTCGGGCTCTTCTGATTCTGGCTGGGGTTCTGGGTTTAGGTCTTGCTGCCTCTGGAGGGGAAGGGCTGGACTCTGGGCTGATGTCTGCTGGCTTCACCTCCTCCCCCTTCACAGGCCCTCTCCTCTCCTTGCCAACTCTGCGGTGCTCCCTGGAGGCCTGTGGTTCCTGTCCCTGCCCCTCAGGCACCTCTACTCTCTGGGCAGGGCCATCAGAATTCTCAACCCACGGACTCAGGGCTGGAAGGAAGGGTCCGGGCTCTGTGCGCCCTGCTCTTGATCGGGATGGGAGAGTCTGATCAGGGGCAGGCCAGCAGCGGGGAGGGGCCTCCAGGTTGACCGCAGGCTCCACCCCCTGATTGGGTGGTTTGCTGGCTACAGTGGGCATTGTAGCAACTGGCCCAATCAGGGCCATCTTCTGCCCTTCGCCAGTCCCCAGGCCCAACGCCGCCTCCACTGCTGGGCTGTCAGGCTGTTGGGATCACCAGCTCATCCCCAGCTGCTTGGAGGCTCAGGCCTGTGGGAAAGCAGGCGCCTGTGACTTCACCTGCATGTGTGTGCGCCGGGCCAGCCACTGATGGAATGTGCTGCCCACTCAGGGTGCTCACACTGGAGTGGGTAGGTCGTGGGTGCTGCTGCCACTGCTACTGCCGCTGCTGCTGCTGCTGGGGCTTAAGGCACTGATGGAGGCTGTGGGGAGTGCCTGCAACCTACCTGCCCTGGCATGAGTGGCCTGAGTGGGCAGTGCATTCCATCAGTGGCCAGCTGGGTGTATACGCATGGAGGTGAAGTCACTTTCCCGGAGGCCTGAACCCCCGAACAGCTGGGGATGAGCTGGTGATCCCAACGGCCTGACAGCCAGCCCTGTCCTCCCGCCACCCACCCTGATTCCCTGTTCACCATCACTGATCCATCGGAGCCCTGCGGAGGCCTCTGCCCGGCCCCAGACCTTCTGGTGATGGATTGTGATGGTGACGCAAGTCCCCAACGCTGCAAGTCCCCACCCACCATGCCTGCTGCTCGAGCAACCTCCTTCTGACTAGTCGTGACCATTATGGTGTCCCAGGCTAATTTGCATATTACCTCTTTATATAAATTAACTAGAGGCCTGGTACACAAAAATTTGTGCACTTGGGGTGGGGGGTCCCTCAGCCTAGCCTGTGCCCTCTCACAGTCTGGGACCCCTCAGGGGATGTCTACCTGCTGACTTAGGCTTGCTCCGTGGGGGATCGGGCCTAAGCTGGCAGTCAGACATCCCTCTGGCAGCCTGGGAGCCCTCAGGGGATGTCCACTTGCCAGCGGGGAGCAGGCCTAAGCTGCAGTCGGACATCCTTAGCACTGTTGAGGAGGCAGGAGAGGCTCCCACCACCGCTGTACTGGCAGCTGCCAGCCTGGCTTGTGGCTGAGCAGAGCTCCCGCTGTGGGAGCGCACTGACCACTAAGGGGAAGCTCCTGCATTGAGCATCTGCCCCCTGGTGGTCAGTGTGTGTCATAGTGACCAGTCATTCCCAATTGTTTTGATGTTAGGGTCAATTTGCATATTACCCTTTTATTATATAGGATAATCCTATCTAATGATAGACAAACATGGTAATTGACCATACCTTCGCTACGCCTCCCATTGGCTAATCAGTGAGATATGCAAATTATCAGTGAGCTATGCAAAGATGGCAGTTAATTTGCATATGTAGGCGCGAAGCGGCAGAGTGAAGACTGAAGGCGGCCCCGGCCGGAGCAACAAAGGCTTGAAGGTGGCTCTGGCTGGAGCAGCAAAGGCTTGAAGGCGGCTCCGGCCAGAGCAGTGAAGGCTTGAAGGCGGCTCTGGCTAGAGCGAAGGCCTGGGTCCCAGGTGCCGGAGGAAAACTGGTGCTGGCAGCCAGGGGAAGGGAAGGCCTATTGCACGAATCTTTTCGTGCAACAGGCCTCTAGTTTATTAATAAAATAAATAAAATTAAGCCTCAGACCTGGGTCCATACATTTCAGGAAAAGTAATCCACATCAGCTTTTAGTATTGTATTAATATTTTATGTGTGCATAAAATTTGTAGTGAATGCTACATTTGGTAAATTATAATTGAGAACTGTGAAATGTGAATTACTATTACTTTCAAACAAAATGTTATCAATGAAACACATTTTCTTAGTGTTGACTTTGTCCCTCATATTTGGAGTTGAATATTATTTTTTTCACCATTACCAAAATTTATAGTATGTTTTATATTCACAGCAAGTGCCTGTAAAGTGTCATAAAGTCCTTATTACCTACAAGCACAATATATAAATATTCATGAGAGTAACAGTGTATTTTCATGAAGAAAAACATTTATGCAGAAAATAGATTCAGCAACCAAAGATGATTTTAATAAATTTAAAAAGATTTTATGTGACAAATATTTTATAATTTTAGAGTCAAAGATCAAATGTTTACAAATTTATATGTATACTTAAGAGGACATAAAAATCTACACTCAGCAGGTTCATGATTTGTATAGCTTCGTTTGTTCTATTTGGTAGTGTCACTTTGGTTATTATCTTTGGTTCTGTACACCCCAACGTTTATGTATGTAACAACTTCATGATGTTTTATTTTTATAGCCCATTATGAAGTATCTCTCCATGGATTTAGCCAAATGGTGTTTGAACATTTTGTTTTCTCACCCTTTATAAGAATGTTTCCTAAGTTCACTCCTGACTGTGCAAAGTAGCATTTACTTTTCATTTTTAAAAGACACGGTTCAATTTCTAAGATGTCTCTGCTATTAGTACTTTGTGAGCTGGTGAACTCCATGTTCTCTCTTAAGATTTTATAGTTTCTCAATTATCTTTGAAGATTGAAAAAAACATTGTTATTTTAGCTTGCCTTGAATTGTAATCATTTACCTCTTCCCCTCAGTATTCCTGGGTATTTGAGTAGGCTTTTTCTACTACAGTTTTATGATGTAGTCCATAGTGAGATCTTTACACATCATTTCTGAGTTTAAACAGCTACCTTAGAACTCATCATCCTTTAGGTTTATTTGGGTCATTTGGCACAAAATATATGACCTGTCTCTTGCTCTTAATGCCCACTCTCCTCCTTTCACTGATCATCAACGTCTCTCTGCTTCACTACCTGGAAATGCTGGCATCATCTGTAAACCAGGAAATTTGCTAAATTGGACCCAATGCATGTGTGGTCCTTGAGAGCCTGTCTAAATACCCGGAGAAATATCAATACTTATTCTCAATGCATATTTTTCTTTTCTTGGAATCTGATGCTATGTAATCCCAATATACTTTTCATGCAAAATATGATGCTGGATATATAACACCCATTCAGTAAATATTTGTTTAATTGATTTGCTTCAGTGATCTCTCATTATACAACCATTAAGCTTTCAATGAAGGGTGCTTTCAAAAGTAACCCATTTCATCACATATGAGCATTCTGAAAGTCTCCAAAACTTAGTCATTTGGAGATAGGTGGAGACTGGTACTCTTTGGTATGTCTAGACCCAATGACACTTAAGGGGAAAAATGCATATATAGCAAAGAACAATGGCCTTGGGTATGTAACTCTTGATTTTAAGTAGTATCCTATAAAACTGCTGTTAAGCTATATTTTGGAAGAGTAAAGGCAGGGTAATACTATATATTTCACCACCCAGTGCCTAAGCTGCTTTTCCAGAGAAGGTAGGGCAACTCTGATTAAGAAAAGCATACAAGTTTGTACAAAGGATACTTCATCTCAGCCACAGCTGTGGGTATTCTCACATCCCATGTTCTCTCCTAGGTCTCATCAGTGGATAAGTCCATGTGTTTATTTTACTGGCTTATTAGCAACATGTGACACAGTTGGCCAATTTTTTTTTTTTTTTTATTATAGAACCCCTCACTCTCCTGTATAAAATAATGGCTCATAGTAGCTCAGTTCCTGGAGTGAGGTCTTCCAGGGTCCAAATCTTGGTTGCAACATTTACTGGTTTGGAGGCCCTAGGCAAGGAATTTACAATTCCTTAAATCCACAGCCTCACTTAAACATTAGAGAAACACATAGTGCTTGCCCTTTACAGCTGTGGTGGTGATTAATAAAATGCTTAGCACACTCTCTGGCCTATATTAAGTCTTCAATAAATATTCACTTGATCTTAGAATTATTCTTTTTCTACTGCCTCCCTCCTCTCCAATTCTCTTTTGTGGACTGATGTCCATTTTTTTTGGACATGAAATGTGAGTGTTTCCTAGGACTTGACATGGATCTTCTTCATGTCTCCACAGTCAACACACTTTTCCTAGGAAATCACTTCCATTCCTATTACTTCACTGAAGTCTATATAATTCTTTGTATTTCCTCTAGGTTTCTCAAACTTGAGATGTCTAAAACTAAACTTCTCTGCTTCTCCCCAAAACTGGTCCTTTTCTCTTTTTCATAGTCACCACCATGTATTTAGGAAAGTCAGAAACTTGGTAACATCCTTGAGATCTCCCCTTTTTTTCACCTCTTGTCCCCTTTGTCATTTATTAAATCCTATCTATTCACTTCCTGATTATGTCGGTAATTCTACTTTTCTCTGTCCCATTGCCACTTCTCTACAACAGGCCATCATTTTCTCTTGCCTGGTAATTACACCAATCTACGTTATTTCTCTGAATTCTCCTCTTTTTTAAAAAATATATATTTTATTGATTTTTCACAGAGAGGAAGGGAGAGAGATAGAGAGCTAGAAACATCGATGAGAGAGACATCGATCAGCTGCCTCCTGCACATCTCCTACTGGGGATGTGCCCGCAACCCAGGTACATGCCCTTGACCGGAATCGAACCTGGGACCTTTCAGTCCGAAAGCCGACGCTCTATCCACTGAGCCAAACCGGTTTCGGCCTGAATTCTCCTCTTATCTCCTTCTCATTTGCCACACATTAGCCAGTGTCATATCTGAAAATAAATTAAAATTTGATGACAAAATTTAATCTGTAACTTCCTTCCTTCAGTGATACTCTTCTCTTAGGATGATGTCCTTGCTCCTGTTGTTAGCAATTAAAAAATACAACAGTCAAATATTTCATGATTATTAATGGTATTAAAGTTATATATGATACAGTAATGTTTATGTACCCACTTTTTTAATATAATTAGAAGACTGAACAATGTTCCTTTGATTTTAGGGTTGTTCCTGAATAAGCGTTTGAAATATTACTTGAACTCTTGTCAAATTACATCAAAGTGGTTACAATATAGGAACTATTACACTGACTCAGCCTTAACTGAACTCATGCAGTTTTCTTTTTCTAGAGAACTGAGTCAATAATGGTAATTTGTTTGAAATGAATATAATTTACAGATATTTGTTTTATCTTATGACAGAAAATAAACCTGAAATATTATGCCATTAGCACTTCCCTAAAATAATTGGATTAACAAATTTTCATACTGTGAATTTGCCTTTTCCGTCAGTTTATTTCTGTACTTAAAAACATTTTATTGTCTTTTTATGTTTTCAGTACTTTTATTATGCTAATATTTTATTCTCCTAAGTTAAATGAATACTTTTGGAAAATGTCATCAATTATGATTTAAAACGGGTGAATTAGAAATTTGCAAAGTTGTTTATGTTGGCAGTATGTTTTAATATTGTATAATGGTATTTGTTTTAATATTGTATAATGATATTTAAGAAACTTGTGACTGCTTCTATTTGTTGGACATATTTTGAACACAGCTTTGTACTAGGCACTATGTGGGTACTAGGACCATAGAAATGAGAAAGATAGTATCTGATCTCAAGTATTGTGTGCTCTAATATAGGTGCCAAATATAACCATAAATGATGAACCATTTCTACTTATAGAAGAAATTTTTGTAGCCTCCTTCTCATATGCTGGTTGATTCTAGAAACCCATTCCTTTTGCCCTTTTCCTGTGTTAATTGCATTAATTCATCTATAGAGAAGTGGCAGTGGCTATAAGTTTGAGTCCTATGGTCAGAAACATCCAGGTGAAAGTCCCAGCTCAATTATTTAGTTATTAGCTATAGTAATCAAATATTGCTATGTTACAAACCACCCCACAACTCTGTATATGAAAAAAAAGGCAATTATTTTTATATTTTTCATTTGTATGATGATTGGCTGGAACTTGACTGTGCTCAGGTGGGTGGCTGCTTCAGGCTGAGGCAGCTGGGGCTGTTCTGTTACTAAGGTCTGTGAGTGAGTTGGGTGGCTGTGCTCCATATTTGCTCATTCTAGGGCACATGCCAAAGGGACAGCAGCTACTTGAGAAACATTTCTCATTGTAGAACTGCAGGAGAACATCTGGGGTTAGAGCTGGCATATTGTCACGACTAGCCAAATGCTGTTGGCCAAAGTAAATCACATGATCAAGTTCAAAGTCAAGGGGTAGGGAAACATACTTTGTCCATGGTAGGGTAATGGTAAGGATGCAGAGAAGGGTGGAGAATTGGAGTTAACCATCTAATCTACCACAATAGTTGTATGTCTTTGGACAAGTCACTCAACCTTTCTCAGCTTCTATTTCATTATTTATGGAGGTAATGACAACCTATATCAAGGAATCATTATGAGCATTAAATAGAATACAATATGCAAAGCTCTTAGCATGAGTATCTGAATGCAGTAAGCAGGCAATATATTTTAGCTATTGATGAAGGTTAAGTCTTAACACTAGGCTCACATCTTTGGTGACCCTAGAATCTGGACTTATAGCCAAAGCTGTAGTTCTTGGTCTTCAGTAGACCATATACTCTAATATTTGTCTATCCTCTACCAAGGTATGAATGTAATATTGTAAGGCTCCAGATGTGA
The DNA here is from genome assembly GCF_014108235.1 of Myotis myotis. Taxonomy (NCBI): domain Eukaryota; kingdom Metazoa; phylum Chordata; class Mammalia; order Chiroptera; family Vespertilionidae; genus Myotis; species Myotis myotis. The sequence goes on along the minus strand of NW_023416346.1, from coordinate 105,949,074 downwards.
ACCACCTGCTCTTATTCTCCTTAGGTATGTTTACAACAAAATACCAGGGCCAATTACCCATTGTAGTTTCTCCAAGTGATGGTATTGTGGAGCCCAAGTCCTCAAAGATTATTAAAGTGGATTTCTGTGCAGACCAGCCCAGCCTTGTAAATGAAGTGGCAATGTGAGTGTGTACTATGGTGCTTAATTCTAATATAGTACTTAATACTTTCCTGTTTTTCTCTTTTCAGATATGCCTATTGTCTTTGATTGTGGGTTAGCCTCATTGGTTTTTCAGTCAGCAGTAATAAATTGAGTCTATAATATTTGCTAAATGTGAGAGTAAACAAATCATCTTTTCTGTCAAAGAACAGTTTAGGCCAGCCGTGGGCAAACTACGGCCCGCGGGCCGGATCCGGCCTGTTTGAAATGAATAAAACTATTGAAAAAAAAGACCGTACCCTTTTATGTAATGATGTTTACTTTGAATTTATATTAGTTCACACAAACACTCCATCCATGCTTTTGTTCCGGCCCTCCGGTCCAGTTTAAGAACCCATTGTGGCCCTCGAGTAAAAAAGTTTGCCCACCCCTGGTTTAGACAGCCTCCATTTTGGACTACGTGACTTGGCAGCCGCCATGTTGGCTGCATGGCTTGCAGTTCTCCTGGGGGCTGCCATCTTGAAACAGCAAAGGCCAATCCCTTCCTTTGAATTAGCCAATCGCAAAAGACTGTGCACCTGAGCTCCAATCAAGAGCAAGGGACAGGTCATGTGTGTCAGGGATTATAAATCCCGAGCAGACCACCTACTTGGTGTGCGCATGCTTCCAGACCATGTGTACGCACCCTTCTACGTAGATGTAAAGATGTTTGCCTTGCTGCCTGGCTCCCCAATATGTTTTGTGTTCTACCAGGACCCCTGACTTGGGAGGCTTGCCTTATTTCTAAAACTAAACAAGGGATTCAAAAATGGGAAGAACCAGAGGATGGTATTTGGGTATATATAACAGGAGGTACTAGTTTGGATTTTGTGGGAGTGAGGGAGTGGATCAAGTAAGGGCTCCACTACGGAGGTAATAGTTGAACAAAACACTCATTGGTGAGTAGGAATTAGTCAGACATAGAGCAGTGGTGTGATTTGGGCTGTGTGTGTGTGTGTGTGTGTGTGTGTGTGTAGTGGAGGTAGGTGTTGATGATAGGAGTTGGCGGTCTGCTCGGGATTTATAATCCCTGATACACATGACCTGTCCCTTGCTCTTGATTGGAGCTCAGATGCACAGTCTTTTGAGATTGGCTAATTCAAAGGAAGGTACAGATTGGGAGTATGCAGAGAATTCTGCATATTAGAGGTATGTTATAGAGATAGATTTGACTAGATTCAGTGAGTGGTTATAGAAAGAGAAGGTTAGAGAAGGGGCATATCTGTGGGAATAGATCTGAGTTCAGTTTTGAAATTTTGGAATTGATTTGTTTTGTAGAATACTGTAGAGCCAATTAGATTTATTTATCTTGAGTCCCAGAAAAATTTTTTTTCTAGGTATATTGGTTTGAGAGTTGTCAGTGGATAAGTTGTCAAGGAAGCATGAAGTGTTGAAAATAATTTGAGGAGCGTAGCATATGAAAGAGTAGGAGAGAAATACCATTAGTCATGGAATTTACAAAATATCTGAATCTTAGAAGAATGAGAAAGGTAGAGTCTGAATAAGTGAGAGGAAAACCAGGAAAGTATGGTGTCAAGGAAGCTAAGGGGGAGGAGAGATGTGTCAAGAGGTGATATCGACCATGTCCAGTGTGACAGAGACAGAGTGTAAGCTAAGGACCTAGTTTGTGGAGAGATCAGTTGTTTGTGGTATTTGATGGGGCAAGATTCAAAAGCATTGCATTTGGGCTAGAGAAAGCTACATTTGGTGTGGGGGCCAGTTTCCAAAGGGAATTCAAATTAGTCTGGCAAGTGAAGTTTTATGGGGGGTATGTGTGTGCATTTCAGCAAAGAGGGGGATTTTGCTGAAATAATTTACTTTGTAGGGAATTGAGTTACAGACAATCCTCGGGTTACGTTGGACTCGACGTATGTCATTTCGTGGTTACGTCACCATCTCCCATTTAATTATAAAAAAAAAAGTTCGGTCATTTTGACGTATGTATATATGTGCTTTATGTTTTTTATTATTTATTTACCACAAGTAAAGGTCAGGAATTGTTATCTTTCTTTTAAATTGTTTTTACAGTTTCACTTCATTACTGCTGTGTATGTGCTCCATGTGAGTGGCGTAGGTGCTTATGTAGGTGGGTTCAACTTACAGTGGCAATCGCATTACATCGCGCTGTAGGAATGGATCTCCGACATAACCTGAGGACCTACTGTATAAGGATGGGGGTGACCCCATACTCCCAATTTGTACCTTGTTGAGTAGGATGAGTTAGAAAAGAATCTTAGAATTCTAGAACTAGAGGTATAATTTTTTCCATCTAACTCTAGTATTTACAAAATAATTGGTGATATGAACATACCGATAAGTTCTCTTTGGGATTAGTTCCTGTGATTGTTTCCCAACTTTGTTGTTTCCTGGAGACAGTGAACACATTGGTTGCGGGTAGTTTTTATCGCGCGCTAACAGGTGGCGCGGGCCATTTTTGCTAATTTTTTGTGCAAATGGCAACGTTCAGTAAAATTACGATAACTTTAGTTTATGTATTTATACCTTACCTGCATTCTACCGCTAGTCTATAAAAAATGTATTAATACGTGTCCCGTGCTCTACTACACTGATAGAACGTATAAATATGTTTCCCGCATACAATGTGTGAATTAGGTTGTATATATGCCATTCTGCTGTATAGATTCAGACAGACAGAGGACATGACAGTCACATGTATGTGAAAGTAACTGCTCTTGGGCCTTTGAATTTTAATTATAATGTGATTTTATAAAAGTTATGTTTATATCAGTATTTAGGAGAAAGAGTATATAGAATTCTAATTAAAAATATATGTATAATTCATTATCTTATAGAGTGAGTTTGCAAGGTCGTCCAGATGTACTCTTATATATCAGAGTTCGTGTGGTTGAGCAGATTCTTGAATTGTTAAACACGAATGGTAATCAAAAGCTGGAATGCATACACTTTGGTTGTACTTTCTTTGGAACATCGAAGATTGAACATGCAGTTCTATTCAATAATAGCCCAGAACTTATAAATTGGGTGGCAATAATACAAAATGATTCAGTTGGAGAAGAATTGGTAAGTAAATAGTGCATCAGGTATCATGTTTTGAAACAAATTTTTTTTTTTTTATCTGAGACAAACTTTATTTCTCACTGAATAAATTTCCAGGACATACATGGAAGACTCACATTCCTGACATTTTTATACCAACAGAAACATTGCCAGTTTGATAAAAAGGGACAAAGAGTATAGGAAGTGAAAAAAAAACCTGTCAGACTCTCAAAATTCTATGTGCAGGAAACAGACTGGTAATGTGTGCTAACTGTTGTGCCCAGATTTCAAGATTCCCAAGGGCCCACCAGGGAGCCAGCGAGTCCCATGCAAAAGCAAAGAGTCCTTCATTTCAAGCTAGCTTGAGCTCCCCATCCACCACACTCACCAACACAATGGCAAGCCAAGTGGCCGAGAGCACAAATTGTTTTGAACTGATAGCCAACAAGTTGCTTTTTTGTTTTGTTTTTAAGAGCAAGGAAAGCTTCATTGATCAAGAAGGCCTAGCTTGAGAATATGGGAAAACTAATTCTCAAATCCATCTTCCCAACAAGCTGTTTAATTGTTTAATTATTCTAAATATGTTTTAACATGCAGATAAATAAAATTTTATTTCATGTATCTTCAAAAGTAACCTGAAAAAATTCAGTAAATTAAACTAACACTGATAGTGATATATCTGAAGTAAATCAGACAAGTGTTTCTTATAAATAAGTGACTAATTGTGGGGTTTCTGCTCTCATCAGTTTTTTTAAGTTATTTAAATTTTATGATGTACCTTCATCAAATTTATGTATGTTACTTTAAAGGCACACATATTCTCTACTTTTTAGATGCTGGAATTTCTATAATTATTTTATGACCTCTAAAAATATTTTGTTAATGTTTTCCTTAATACTCTTTTATTTCTGATTTATATTACAGGGTACAAATATGCAACAAAGAACAGATGTTGCTATAAATAATCTCGCCTTCATAAGACAAATAAAGAATTTGGATATTACCACCTTTATCTCCTGTGTTCCTAATGAAGGGAGATTACCACCTTATCAAAAAACTAAAATTACACTTTGTTTCAGCCCAAAGTAAGCAAAAATCAATTCCATTGTGATGTTGCTTATTAATGGAAAGTGCATTAACCATTCATTCATCAGATTGACTTTAACATTAAAACTTGCCAAGAGGCAAAAGTCAGATTTCTCTTGTTATGGTTCTAACTATTCCTAACATGCTTAATATTATCTCCAATATTTAAAAATATGATCTAACTACTTCATGTTAAATTAAAAATTTCTCCAGACCTTGTGGAAATGAGGTGGTGGAAGTGAAAGTTTTGGGTTGTGGCTCCAAACAAATCTGTGCAACCAAGGCCTTATTGTCACTGCAGAAGTTAGATGATGGCCAGTGGCATGTAGTATGTTCTAGATGCCTCCAAAGAGGATGCAGTGCTCCTGCCAGGGCAAAATGCTTGCTGACTGAGTTTCATGAATTAATATTAAGCCTATAGCAATTGCTGGAATCAACCAGAGTTGGTAGCTGAAATCCATACAGACTTTGAGGACTCTTGCCAATGGATATTTTTCATAATTCTGAGTCGTTGGTTTGGTTATTTAGTTTGAAAATATTTGGAAATGCTATTTTAAATATGTAGTAGCAATTTAAGCTACACTTGAGAGGTTGTATAGTGTGTGGTGATAACCCATTTAATTGTACATATGTTTGCCCTTGTTTGTGAGAAGGCAGGAAATGGGTAATGTCCTTTTTATGTCTATAGTGTCCCTTGATGATACCAATTGTTTGCTGAAACTGAGTTGGGTTAAGGAGAGGAATCCATCAAGTAAATGTTCTATTTGTACAGTCTATACTTGCCTTATTTACCATACCTTCAGACAGGAATTTCTTTGATGAATCTGTAAAAGTAATACAAAATCTTTAAAATTCTAAGTAAGAATGTCTTTTCATAGCAGCATGGTAATTGAGAGTCTAGCATAAACTTATAGATATGTGTATGAATTGAAGTCTTAGTTACATATGTTCTCAACATTCTATTTGCATTCTTAGGTAATATTTAATATCAGCCTTTTGTGTATGTATTTGAGTATCCACTGCTAAAAAACCTGACTTCTAGTTAAGAAGTAAAGATTGCCAGTGTGTAGGCCTGTGATGTAACCCATCTATGTCTTTGGTCCTACTTTTCTTCCTCACATCTTTCTTTGCCTTTTCTCCAAATCTTGTTCTCTAAGTTACCTGTTCTGTAATGAGGGTGTGGCTAGCAATATGTTCTTTGTCTATGGGAGGAACACTTATGTAACAGAGGTTTGCAATTACATCCTGGGTTAAGAAGGACTATTTTAAAATATGTTTTTATTGATTTCAGAGTGGAAGAGAGAGAGAGATAGAAACATCAATGATGAGAGAGAATCATTGATTGGCTGCCTCCTGCACCCCATACTGGGGATCAAGCCTGCAACCTGACTGGAAATTGAACCAGGGACCTCTTAGTCCATGGGATGATGCTTAATCCACTGAGCCATCACAGCTGGGCAAGAAGGACTATTTTAGAGAAATGAACAGACCTTAGCCAGCAATGAAGTGTGCATAGAAAGAAAAACCTTTATATAGAAAGTGGCATTGGAGCTGACAGTGTTTGTAAATTGCTCTTGCAAATGTTGCCATGAACTCATTTTTGGGGGGATATTTACATTTTGCGGCCTTCTTTTGGCAAGTCTCTGTCTGCCCAGTAATATTGAAAACTGGTTCACAATCACATTTTTATTCCTGAACTTTCATCTCTTTGCATAGATTTAAGGATTCAGTTGATATTCCCTTGTGAGAGGTAACAAAGTGCACTGTCTTTGCTTTAAAAATAACTGATTGTAATTTTTTACAGGGTAATTACTGAAGGAAAAAAGGATTATGACCCTTCACACAGGCAAGACTATGCTGTTTTTTTGAGATTTGACTCTGTAGGAAGTAAGGATGGGTTTTTGAGAGATGATAACTCTAAAACCATCAAAAGTAAGTGTGAAATGAATCTAATCATAAATTTATAGTAGTTTAAATTGTTTAAAAGTTTGGACATCAATATGTTTAGAAGCAATATAATAAAAGTATATAACTATTGAATAGAACAAAAATGCAAATAATCAAGATATCTTAAAGTGTCTTCTGAGGCATGTAAGGAAAAAAATCAACCTCAGAATCATTTGCATAGTAATCTTCCAACTATAATTTAGGGAAAATTATTGTTTTTAAATAACATTAGATAAACAGGATGTTCTAGAGCAGTAATTTTCAACTGGTGTGCCACAGATTTTTAAAACATGCAATACCTGACTATGTAGTCAGGGGCACTGACCATTTTTCCCTTAGATTGTAAAATAAAAAAAATGACAACAGCCAACACAACAATAGCTGTCCAGTGAGAATGAATCAAAATTATACCTATTTTTTTTGTCAGATCAGCAAAATTATATTTCTTGGTGTGCTTCAGATTTTTTGTCATTAGTTTATCTGTGTCATGAGATGAAAAAGGTTGCAAATTGCTGATCTATAGTTTAGTTGAAAACAAAAATAATAAACAACTTGTCTTCTTTTCCTATATAATCTTAGTTTGTCTTCTAGAGATTGATATGGGAACAAATGACCCATTCCATCTTTACCATATCCTCAGCTCCAGAATCTATATACAGTAACAGTCAAAGAACACCACCTAGAGCTCTGGTAAATAGGGTTCAATATCCTGTTATAGGATATTGATAAGTGCATATGCTTTACAGGCCACATGTTGAGATGCATTGCACTTTTTACATTCTCAGGTAATACTGGATGGGCTGCAGTGAGCAAAAATGGAACAAGACTTGGAGGTCAGCTTAATAAGACAGATCAACGAGACAATAAAGATATAGGCAGGTGAGGGATCAAATCCAGAAAGATGAACCATGGCAAGTCAAGAGTGTAAAAGACTTGAATGTCAGTACAGTGATAAATTTTGTTGAGCAGGGTTGAATTGTGTTCTTAGGGCACAAATTGCTCTGTTATTATTTGTTAGGTTAGGTGGCTCAGGAGGCGGCGCAAGAAATAGAGAGTCCAGTGAATCAGAAAAGAAAGGAAAGGAAAAGGTTTATTTCTGCGTCCCCGGGAGACCCATGTACCCCAAGGACAGGGCAAGTGGATTCACACCAACAGGGAGGGGGGCGCTTTTTTTATACTGCAGTTGGGTGAGGGGCGGGGACATGAGCTGAGGTATTCAGTTGAGGAAGTTTCAGCTGCAGGGGTCAGCCAGGTTTTCAGGAATGAGTCAGTATCTGTGTGGGGGTCGTTGTGGATTCAGGGAGAAGAAGCCTGTATCTGTGTCTGGCATGCTGATCTGTGAGAAATTCCAGGGGAAGTCCATTGTCTCATCACATGTCTGCATGTATCTGATCCTGGGCTCTCTCCGACCTAACATTATTTATATAATGGTTTATGATATTGAGCTCTGCCTGCTGATCATTGTTATAGTATTTGTTCCAGGATTACAAATTTATCTAGTTTGGAATGGCTAGAGATGGAGATGCTAGGTTTGCCTTAAAGGTAATTTAAAGTCTAGGATTGGCTAGTAAGAGCATCAGTGCAGAAATACAAATGCTCTTTTGGGATTCTTTCTCTGCAAAACTGCTCTTTCACCCAATTAGAACATCCAATTCATAGTTCCTACCTTCTTTTTAGTATCTCCAAAAGTTCACGTTTCTGTTATTACACAGCTTATATTCCATTGTCCATTATTTTAGTCATCTTTTCCCATGTACACTTAAATATCTTGGCCCATCTCCCATATTGACTGAGTGGAAAATCTTTAATCTCAGCCTGCTTTGTGTGTGCACCTGGGAAGCTACTTGTGATGGAGAAAAACAAAACCAGATAGAACAGCAAGGACTGTTTTGTGATGTTTCACTTTTTAATCTACAATCACTAGCCCCAAGTAGGTCCTTTAAGCTGTTTGCCATTTCTGCTGCATTCCTCCATTTACATTCTCACAATTGAGATTGTTATCACACACCTCTTTTCACCTCAAATCTTCAATACTTCCTCCTTCATCTTTACTCTAAACTTATAAATACATTAAGTGACCTAGTAGACATTTTCACTTGGATATCTACTAGGCATCTCAGACTGAACAAGCCCAGACTTAACTCCTGGCTTCTGCATAACCTGTCTCCCCCCCCCCGCCCCCCCGCCCCCTGCATTCTTTCCTGTCTCAAGAAGTGGCAATTCCGTCATTTCAGTTGCTCAGCCCAAACTCCTTAGCATCATCATTGATCATATGTCTAATTTCATAGTCTACATCCAATCCATCAGCAAATGTTGTTAACTCCCATCAAATATAGATCTTAGCCCTGGCCAGGTAGCTCAGTTGGTTAGAGCATCATCCTGATATCCCAAGGTTGTGGGTTTGATCATTGGTCAGGGCACATACAAGAAGCAACCAATGAGTGAATAAATGGGTGGAACAACAAATCTCTCTAAATAAATAAATAAATAAATAAATAAATAAATAAATAAATAAATATATCTTAAATCTGACCATTGCTCACCAGACATATTTGGCTCCTTAGGATTTTTGGAACATGCCAAGCAAATTCCTACCTTAGAGTTTTGTCCTTGATGTTCTATCTGGAAAGCACTTTTACGAGATTCACATGATTTTTTTCCAGTCTCTTTATACATTTGCTCAAATGTCTCCCTATCAGAGATGCCTTTTTGGATTCCCCCATATAAAAGAGCAGCCCCAAGATCATGTGCTCTGTCTTACCCTTGTAGGAGAGGAAAAAGAATTTTTCTTCTACTCTTCTAAATTCTTGATTGAGACCCACTATAATAAAAGATAGATAACAGGAGAAGAACCTACCTAAGTTTAATAATGTATATTTCCAGCATAGTTGGGAGATACCCAGGAAAACTGAGTAACTCTTTGAAATAGCCCAGGGCACCACCTTAAATACCACCTCCAGCTAAAGACAAAAGATACTGGGGGTGAGGAGCCAATTATGGGAGATTTTCAGGCAGACAATAGTAAAAGAGGATAAGGTTATTTTGCAGTTTTAGGTCTGTGCCTTCTCCATTGATAAGAGTTCCTTGCTGGTGCAGAGAGGAAGACACCCTTACAAATGGATATTTCCCTGATAAATGTAAAGTCTCTTACAAAAGGGTAACTTCTAGGTTTTCAGAGTTTTTCCTGTGTCTGCTGTTTCTAAAATTTCCCTTATGCCAAAAAGGCATAGTTGGGGGTGACAAATTCTGATCCCCTTCACCCTAAGTTACCTTTCTACATAATGCTTAATCGCCTCTGAAATGGTTTATATTTACTTATTTTATTGTCAGTGTCACCTCACTAGAATGCAAAGTCCCTGAGAGCTTGAACATTGTCTATTTTATTCACTGCTGTTATCCCCAAGGCCTAGAAGAGTAATGTTAGGGTTTTTTGGGCCTGTGGGGCTGTAAAAGAATTCACAACTGAGAGAAGGGGGCGGGGGGGGGGGGGGAGAGAGAGAGAGAGAGAGAGAGAGAGAAAGAGAGAGAGAGAGAGAGAGAGGAGAGAGAGATCACTTTATTTTCCCTGAAAGGAAAGGGCCACTCACTGCATTGCTAATCAATACAAAGGTGAGGAAATAAACAATGGCCTGCTTCTTTAATGGCTGCTGTTGCTAGGTGACAAGGAAGGGAGGATTTTTGGGCTGAAATTGAGCAGACATCAGGGAGGTTGTCTTTGTTAGTTCTTCAGGAGTGGGGCGGGGCAGGTGTCCTGGGGAGGTGTCTTATCAGTATTTTCCCAGAGTTTTCCCAGAGTCTGTAAAACATTCTTAGAGCAAAAGTTACAAAGAATTCAAAAAGGGGGGCAGCTTGGGTTTCAATATGAGGGAGTAGAGCCCTTTTACTAACTAGAAACTTTCTAGCCCCCATTTTCCAGGGAGGAGGAGGGGTATGCAAGAATGTAGCCTTGAAAGAAGCTTATCTTTGTCTTGCAGTTGAACAGAGGGGTTGTTTGAATCAGAGGAGCTGACAATCTTGGGGTTTAATTACCAGGTGCTTCTCATAAATTGTGGAAGGCCACAGCAAAGAAAAAGAAAGGCCTTCTTTTTTCCTCCTAACAAGTACTTGGTGCAGAGAAGGCACTCACTGTTTTTGTTGAAGGAAAAATTGAATGAGCATCAGATCTTTCAGATAACACTTTTTTGGACTGAGCAAATACTGTATATTTTGGATTCCCAAAACACGTTTATGTTAAAAAGCAACTATTGTTTTTACAGATGATCAATTTCAGAAACTGGAATTAGCACTAACAGGTTCAGGACTTCCTGTTATAATGCAATTTAATTCAGGAAGCTTTCTTACTTTCCCAACTTGTTCCTTTGGTGAATATTCAACGATTTCATTTATTATGAAAAATCGATCCAAAACACTTCCTGTGATGTACCACTTTAGAAAAACCGCAAATTTTAGAGTTAAACCTGAAAGGGACAATATTGATGCAGGATGTATTCAGGTAAGATAATTCTTCTATGCTTTCACATATTCAAAAAAAATTTTTTTGCACCAATGTTTATAAAGTGTATCTCTTCTGTGGTATAGTAATGAATACTTTTGTATTGACATACACTATCCATAATTATTTAAGTGCTTCTCATCTGCACAGAAACACATCTGACACTATAGGAAATGTAAAGAAGTGCAAGAAATAGTTACAGCTTCTAAAAAATTGTTTTTCTGAGAGAGTATTTATTTCTCTACTGCCCTAGAGGCCAGCCCCTAAGTATCCTGGCACTCCCAGGATGCAGGAATAGGCCCCACAGCCCTTGTTTAGACAGTGGAACCCAGGAACAAGTGTGAGATGCCAGCATGCCAGCAGCTGCCAATAGCAACAAAAGGTGAAAAGGAGGTGGGAGCCAGGTACTCATCCCAATCCCAGAGATGCTAGGGGGAGTCAAGATTCTTTGGGTCACACTGTCAGACTGAAGGCTGGCCAAGCTGGGGTATACACCTGGCAGAAGTGGAGGTCCAATGCCTGGGCAGAAGCTGTAGCCCAATTGCCTGCCCCAGTGCCAGCTAACCCAAGACAAAAGAGAGAGATTGTGGCTGTTTTGCCTCTGAGGCGCCCTGGCTGTGTCCTCCCATGAAGTGAGGGAATATGGGGCAAAACAGCACCATAGTGCTAAAGGGGTGAGTTTCTGAGCCTTTTGCATATCCCTCCCCGTACCCCAACCTCTACCCCCGGCTCTTCAGAGGCAGATATGGAAGGCATCCTGCAGCCGCTAGTCACGGGCATTGTGTGCCTGGGGCGCAGTGAGGGGTGGCAGATCCAAGGGCAGGCTGTCAACCGGATGCCCATCATCATCAGATAGGCCAGCATCAGGTGGGTAGGAGCTGTCTGAGTGCAGGGAAGGTGACAGGTCCAGGCATAGGCTCAGATGCTTGTAGTTCTGGATCCTCACCTACAGGCCCACAGGGGCCTGTTGCACCCCATTATCTACTTGTTCAGTAGGGCTTGTGGTCCCATGTGGGCAACGCCTGCCTAGCAGGGGCATAGTGTGGGCATCCGGGACGTAGGCTACGCTACGTGGTTCAGAACGTCACATCTGCGGCTGCGCAGACTGTAGACTCCAGCTCCAGCCAGGAACGAGCGGGACTCATGGTGAACAGAAGGCAGATACCTCGTGGTGGTGGTAGGAACCTGGGACAAACACAATCTGCATTTCTCTGATGTCTCCTCCAAGGGCAGCCAGGAGGCTTGAGCAGCAGCGCTGCCTCCTTCCCTCCATCATTCCAGCAGGTAAGCATTTTTTGAATGCACTAAGGAAGTATAAGACATACACCGACAAGTAGGGTTTAGGAAGAATGCCAAATAGTGTGTTCAAAAGAGAGCCGTAACAAGGTGTTGATAAAGAAACTCAGAGGGCAGTGTGTTTTCTCCCAGCCAGGTAGAAAGGTCTTCGTATAAGAACCAGACCTTCAAGGTTCAGTAGAATTTTCAACTTTGAAACTTAACTGGCCCTAGCCTGGTATTGCTGGTGCAGAGCAGAAAAGTTGAATACCAAGGCATATATATGTGTGAATACCAGGCCAGCTTATGGATGTCAGGGGCTGCTTTTGTCTTTCTCACTACTGTCTGCACTCAGGTAACTCTTTCCCAGAGCCTCTAAACCAGGAGTTGGTTGACTTATGGTCCACAGGCCGAATCTGGCCCATTGCCTGTTCTTTTAGGTAAACTATTACTGGTATATACCTGCTCTTCTGTCTGTGGCTGCTTTTTTAATCAAGTTCAGTTTTTCTAATTTTTCTTTTATCTGTTGTGCTTTTAGTATCATATCTAGGTAGTCATAGAATATCTAAGGTCATTAATATTTGTTCCTATGTTTTTGTCTTAAAAATTTGAGTTCATTAAATGTATTAGCCATTTTGAGTTTACATGGTTTTATTTAGAGATCCAGATTCATTCCTTTACATATTGATGTCCAGTTATTCTAGAATCTTGGCACACTTATCAAAAAATAAATTGACTGTGAATGTAAGAGTTTATTTCTGACCTCCAAATTATATTTTACTTCTTTATGTTTATCCTTATGCCAGTACTACTGAGAAGGCTAAAAAGGACTAATTCAAATGTAATCCTGATATTTTGGGGGCTAACAATTGGAATCCATGCCAGCAAGCTAACCTATAATTAAGTCATTACTTCTTCCCAGAAACTGGTCTTGCAGAACCTGTTACAGAGGCCATAAAACTGTGAATAGTGCACTGCCCCAGAAAATAATCCATATTTGCGGGACAAGACCATAGGGAGATATAAAAAGAGGCTCCTTGCATGTTTCGGTACTCAGATTTGGAAGCTATTCCCTGAGTCCACTGGTGTAATTAAACAGTGTCCCTCCATTTCTTTAAAGTGTCGCTTGGTTTTCTTTGGTTTTCTGCAACACTACAATGTACATACCGGTTAATATTCTAGTGATTTTTAAAATTGAAAAACTTGAGTCATTGCAGTTTGCTCTTTTTAAGAAATATTTTTAACCAATTTGGGACCCTTTGACACCTATATGAATTTTAGAATAAGTTTACAATTTCTGTAAAAACAAATAGAGAACAACCCTTAAAACAAAAACAACAGCAACAAAATAGCAGCTGAGATTTTTGATAGGAATTTGTATTGAATCTATAAATCTGTTAGGTTAGGTGGCTCAGGAGGCGGCGCAAGAAATAGAGTCCAGTGAATCAGAAAAGAAAGGAAAGGAAAAGGTTTATTCTGCGTCCCCGGGAGACCCACGTACCCCAAGGACAGGGCACGTGGATTCACGCCAACAGGGAGGGGGGCGCTTTTTTTATACTGCGGTTGGGTGAGGGGCGGGGACATGAGCTGAGGAATTCTCTGCTGCAGGGAATGGGCGGAATATTCAGGACGAAGTTCTTATCTGTGTGGGGGTATGTGAATTCAGGGAGAAGAAGCTGGTATCTGTGTCTGGCACCTTGATCTGTGAGAAATTCCAGGGGAAGTCCATTATCTTGTCATGTCTGCATGTATCCTATCCTGGGCTCTCTCCGACCTAACAAAATCTATTTGGGAGTATAGCCATTTTAATGATATTAAATCTTACAATTCATGAAAATTGGATATCTTTCCATTTAGTTGTCTTAAAATTACTTTTAATTTTTTTTCTTTTTTTTCAGTTTTCAGTGTACAAGTCTTGCAATTCTTCTAAGTAATTATTTCTAAGTATTCTATTTCTTCCTTCTTTCCTTCCTTCCTTCCTTCCTTCCTTCCTTCCTTCCTTCCTTCCTTCCTTCCTTCCTTCTTTCCTTTCTTCCTTCCTTCCTTCCTTCTTTCCTTTCTTCCTTCCTTCCTTCCTTTTTTCCTTCCTTTTTTCCTTCTGTCTGTCTGTCCCTTTCTTGTGTTTGTTTAGCCTCTTATTAGCTTTAAATGGTAATGCTACTCAGGTTGCTGTGATGTTCAGCAGTTACTGCTCATGTTTTTGGAGGGGACCAAAACTTTGGGGAGAGAGTTGTTCACACAGAGTGAGTGCCGAGTCAGGTCAGTTAAAGGCGTGCCCTCATAATAGACTTTTCAGCCAGCTTCCAGATAGGACAGATAGGGGCAGTTCTCTGGGCATGGGTTTTTTGAGAACTCCAGAACTATTTTTTCCCCTCAGTGGCTGCTAGGCTGGTGGTTTTTTTTTACAGCTGCCCCAGTTGGAAGACTGTTGTTTTTGTTATGCCCAGATTTCAAGATCCCCAAAAAACCATGCCAGGGAGCCAGTCCGATGCAAAAGCAGAGGGTCTCTTATACAAGCTCGCTTGGTCCCTCCCCTTGCCTCCATTACTGGGTGCAAGAGAGAGCCCCGAATCCCAAGAGAACAAAGAATTTATAGGGCTTGGGGTCGGGAGGGAAGGGTGCAGCTAGGGTCTGGTTACACAAAGACGGGGGGGGGGGGTGGCCAGCATACTTTTGGCCTTGGGCTAGTTTCCCCCGCTTTCCCATTGGCTGGGATAAGGGCAGGCTGAGTAACTGATACACCCTGTGGCTTTTTCTTGGAAGAGGGGTTAAGGACACAGCCATCAGTCCTGCTCTGTCCTTTCATTACCCCCTTGTCTTGGAACTTCCGGCTCAATCATGAGACAGACTGCATTTCTATTCCACCGTTGCTAGAGGCCCGTACTGGGCACACAGAACTATCAATTGAACTATTCTTATAAGCTTAACAAATGGTCCGGTGGAAGGGAAAGAAACCATTTTAGCTTTAACAACTTCTATTGAAATAGGATTTTTCTTCTTAAAATTCCTCCATGGCTATTAAATAGCCAAATCAAGATTAATTTATTTACTGTCCTGATGTTTGCATAAACACAACAAGAATGGTAACTGACTACCTTTGCTGGAATTTCATGGTTGAACCTTAATGTGCCCCGTAGGGCCAGGAAGCCAAGCCATCCAGCTGCCATCAAGCCTGCCTCCAGTACCGGCTGAGTTAGGTGAATCCCTCACCTGTAGCAACTCCACCTGAGCCCATGCTCCAGGCTTTAAGGCCCATCTCAGTAGCCCTCCTACTCCTTGCGGCCCAGAGTGTGTGGGGGTTCTGCAGGGATGCAGAGGCATCTTTACTGTTCCCCTTCTACTCTTACCAACCGCCAGTGATGGTAGGGCATCAGCCTGACGCTCCAGCGCCAGCTGTCTTCAGGGCTCCCAAGCAGGATACCAGGCTTTCTTCGTGGCATTCTTACTGGCTTCAAGTCTTTAGAGCTCAGATAGGGTTCTTCAAAACATGATACTCCAGTCAAAGTTTTCCGTTAATAAAACCACTATTAGGAACCAGTCTTACTGAATCTGTGCAAAGAAACGTACTTATTTAGCATTGCCAGATTTCGGAGGAATTACATAAGGAGAAAAACATACTGATCTACTCTAAGATTTTCTGACTTTCCTTGCTAATTCCTTTTCATGGATTTAAAACAAAACAGCAACTGATGGTATAAAACCTTCTTTCTATGCATAACCATGCCTCAGACCTTCTATTCTAAACAGTCTTTTTCCAGCTTTACTACCCCTGACATGGGCATGGTGACTCAGGCCTGCAAGACAGTATTACAGGCTGCCAACTGTTAGCTGTCTCTCAACAGAGACCAAAACCTGATGGGCATCCTTCCCTGCCTAGTTGGGCACCTGCCCTTTTGGCAGCTAGACACCCTTTACTTTTGGGGGTCACCCTACACAGCTTCCTTCCAGGACAGCCAACATACATTCAAACCTGCAAAAGAACCAAAGGTTAATATAACATATCAATACAATGAAACATAATATTGGCATCATGGCTGCTTCAGGTAGCCAAATCTTCTACTAAACATGTGATCCTATAAATGGTCCTTGTCTCTTTGGAGCCATGTCCATGAAGATGCAGGCATTATCTAAGTGTATTACACAGTATTGTGGGGGCTCCTGGTGACAGGAGCGATCGCGAGTCATGTTACCGGCATCAGGCAGGTCAAGCACTCCGTAGCTTGAGCTTGAGCGGGTTGCGTTGATCTCGATTGATCGATGCTCCATTTGGTGATGAAGTCTTTCCGGATGGACCCAGGTCGCGACGCCGGCTACCTTGAGAGCGGTGGGGGTCTTCAGCACCACAATGTAGGGAGCCTTCCAACGTGGCTCTAGGGTCTCCCAGCAGTGCCTTCTGATGTAGACCCAATCTCCTGGTCTGTGCTGATGAGGAGTTGGGGTTGGGCTGGTCTCGTAGATGGCGCGGAGGCGTGGCCAAATGTCCTCATGCGCCCTCTGGAGCCCTCTCAAGGAAAGAGATTGTTAAAAAAAAAGCCACCCAGTCCTCGCCAGTCTCTGAGTCAGATTCCTCCTCTCTTGGAGAACTTCAAAGTTCTGATGGCTTCTAGGTAACCCTGTTTATCAGTTATAGCGCCCTGCTTTTTTGTCTTTCTACCAGTTCCCTTTGTGGCAGAACAGCAACCAGGCCTCTTTCAAGGGAGTGCGCTAGAAGTGGGTATCAGCCCCTCCTTAGCTAGCAGCAACAGGTACCAAACTCTTTCAGTACATTTGACCAGCTTCATTCCCGCCCACCTTTACAGATTCTAAGGCCCATTGTTTTCCTTTAACCAGCAAGCTAAATGACACTGGCCTGTATTATTTAATTCAGCATAGGCAGGGGGAAGGGCCCATGAAATCTCTGCCCTGAGGAACTGTGAGCCCCACCCTTAAATGTCCCAATCAGACTGGAAAAGTCACAAATATCTTTTAAATCTACCCCAGAATTCCAAAATCCCAACCTAGCACAGAATATATTTCCACACTTACATGAACAAATACAGTCTTGGGATCTTGAGCAGGTAACAGGAACACCACCCAAGTCCCCTGATGGGGGCCTGACAGGAACAGATGTGGGGGCCTCCCTTTCCCACGTCCCAGGATGGGATTCTTGACCTATGTCTCATCCAGATAGAAACGGTACTCACATTGAACAAGGAAATCAAGACTAAATAGACACGATAACTAGATACATTCCCCATTAAGAACTTTGAGGTGCATGCCACATTTATACCACAAAATACCAACAAATCAGTTTCAGTTGTGTCAAGATACAGAACAAGTCCCTGAACAGAGGCGGTAGAAAACTGCCTAGGAATGCTTCTTTCCTATCTTTCTAAAAGATAGTCCAGATTCGAACCCTTAGCCAGTCCGAGTTTCAACTTCCCTCTGGAAGTCCCAGAGACGGTGAATACCATCTAGAAGCCATTCCTCCAGATACAGGACAAGTCCCTTAGAGATTCTTGATAATCTACATCAGTAATCCATTTATACAATCCCCTAAAAGTTAAAGAGGAAGGAAAGAACCATTCAATGCCCTTCAAGAGGATTAAACACATTGGATCCTCTGACGTTTCAGGGGTACCAAGGAAGGAGAAGTTAGGCCATGTCCAGCCCTTCTCACAATCCATCATTAGTGACCAGTCCCAGCTCACTGGTATATTATCCATTTAACATTTCTTTTTTCCTCCTATCACACCAAGGCCATGCTTTCCAGGTAGCTAGAACTCTTAGCCTTAATTCTTAGGTGATTAGCAATACATTTTAAGAGACACAGAAATTTCACTAGTTAAGCAGAGACAGCATGCAATTTAAACCATAGCTTTGGGTAAACACATTGTCTAGAACATAGGTTGAACTTAGGCATATATTAGCTGTTTATACCTTTTATAATCATTTTAAAGAATATCAATTAAATTTAAACTGGTCCTTGCATCAAAAATCTTCAGTTGAGGTCACAAAATCAATCCTCTCTTCTCAATCAGATCAATAAGCAAAGGCATTTTCAATTAATAGATTAACTTCTATCATTTCGACCTCATACTAGGCATATTTTGATCAACATTTCAGTATTATAAATTTCAATGCTTTTAGAT
This sequence comes from Myotis myotis, assembly GCF_014108235.1. NCBI lineage: Eukaryota > Metazoa > Chordata > Mammalia > Chiroptera > Vespertilionidae > Myotis > Myotis myotis. Next base: position 105,930,945 of record NW_023416346.1, on the reverse strand, counting down.
GATTTGAACTTAAAAGTTTTAAGTTTCCAGCCAATAAGCCTGGCATAGCTGCTAAATTTCAAAATGGTCACAGTTTTCCTGCTGGGGAAGTCATAGCTATTCATATGTAAACTTGACTATCAACTTTCTGGTGGTACTTGCCTCAGGGCGGGAAATTTCAAAAGAGCTACTTTAAATGGCCTTGGGAAACCAGCCTGTATTTCTTTTTCAGGTTCAACTTCGCCATTTTTAAGGCCAAAACAGTCTCGGGTTTTTATTCTGTACACAGCAAAAAGTCAAGTTCAGCTCAAAACTATGCTCACTCGTTTTTAAACTGGCCTTTTCCCTTTACATGTGCACAGAAATCCCGGATGCATTTATAAATTTGTAAAAGCTTTTCAATTACAAGAAGGATTTTAATTTTAGAATACTTGGGGAGGGGGTGACCTGTTTCCACAGACCCTCACTCAGGCGGCCGCCCGACTGCCACACAAAGGAGGGGGGAGAGCAGTCCCCCTCCCTCCACACTTTCACCAGACATTCATTCAGAGTTTAAACAATCCATTCAATTCCTAACAACTTCCCCATTCCTGAGGGAGCTCTAAAGCCTCCCCCAATCTCCTTGAAATGATTAATCACAATACCCAAAGGAGCAGTCTGAGTCCACCATAACGTCCATCCAGCAAGTCCACAAAATAAAACGGAAACACAAACAACTAAAGGGCCCAAGAAAGTACAGCCTTCCCACTCCATGGAAGCAAAAACCGAAAGCTAGACGATGGCTGCGCGCCAACCAGCGGGAGCGACCCGCCTTTTCTCAGATTGAGGGGTTCCTACAGACCTTCCGACTCCGCGGAAGCAAAATTTCCCCTCTTCAGATGGAGGATCGAGGCGTCCCCCAACTCCTCCACCCGTCTCAGATTGAGGGGGTTTCTACAGACCTTCCGACTCCGCGGAAGCAAAGCTATACCCCTCCAGATGGAGGATCAAGGTGTCCCCCAACTCCTCCCACCCTTGATCCCCTAGATTGTGCGGGCGATTATGATTACAGATTTCAGAAGTGAGCTCACACAAGATAGATACAAAACACAACAAAACACACACAACACAAACAGGACCTACCGCGGTCAATCAGGCCCTCCGGACTGGGGGAGCCCTCGATGGTGTTAGGGATCCCGGATGAGCCCCCAAAATGTTATGCCCAGATTTCAAGATCCCCAAAAAACCATGCCAGGGAGCCAGTCCGATGCAAAAGCAGAGGGTCTCTTATACAAGCTCGCTTGGTCCCCCCCCTGCCTCCATTACTGGGTGCAAGAGAGAGCCCCAAATCCCAAGAGAACAAAGAATTTATAGGGCTTGGGGTCGGGGGCAGGGTGCAGCTAGGGTCTGGTTACACAAAGACAGGGGGGGTGGCCAGCATACTTTTGGCCTTGGGCTAGTTTCCCCCACTTTCCCATTGGCTGGGATAAGGGCAGGCTGAGTAACTGATACACCCTGCGGCTTTTTCTTGGAAGAGGGGTTAAGGACACAGCCATCAGTCCTGCTCTGTCCTTTCAGTTTTCAGAGGAGAGCACAGAACTGGGATTAGGGGAATGGGATTACAGGAAGTAAAAATGCCACAAAACCTTTTATTTTTTCAGATATTCAGCCATTTCGTTCTTAAATAAATACTCATTTGTTTTTTGCAAGCTTTTAGGTAATGTTCAAATAACTGAGAACTTGATTTTCACATTTATTCCAGTGGTCTTTTTTCTGTTTGTAGAGGAGTAGAATTCTGGAGGTCCTTAATCTGCCATTCTAGAAATGCTTAAGTACCATTGTTCTTAATTTTTTCTTAAATAATTTTCTAATAATATGTATTACAAAGATTTCTCAATACTGCATATATTTCTAAATAACTCAAATATCTCCATGATGAACTAGCTCTCAAAATTTTATAAACTGTTTTTTTGGATTTTTTTTTTTTCTAATAGTACAGTATTATTTTCTTAATCCATTTGGGCTGCTATAACAAACTATCTTAGACTGTGTAGTTTATTTCTCACAGTTCTGGAGGCTGAAAGTCCTAGATCAGCCAATATCGTCAGGTGAGGGCCCTTTTCCTGGTTGCAGCCCATGTATTCTCACATGGTAGAAGGGACTAGGGAACTCTATGGGGCCTCTTTTTTATAAGAACACTAATTCCACTCAGGAGGGCTCTGTTCTCATGACCTACTCATGTCATCTTCTAATTCTATCACATTGGGCATTAGGATTAAACATGAGTTTTGGGGGTTCACAAACATTTAGCCTATAACAACTGGTTTTCTTTTTTTTCTTTTTTTTTTTTAGGAAGTGACATGTTCATTCATGCCACATCAAGTTGGAGCCTTTACAGTGAAGCAGTACATAGACTTTATTGGCCCAGTGGCAGATAAAAATTTTCAGTCTTTATTGCTGAGACCTTTTTATCATATACATTTAGTTTTCAAGGGTGTCTGCAAAATTTCCAACAAGAAAGTTGTGTTTCAAATTAATCCTGGTAAGCTATCATGGATCCTTACCTTTTTTTTTTTTTTTTTGTAATAGGTTAATACAGGATTATCTTAATATGCTAATTGTTCAGGTCTATATGTCAAATGTGGTCTGATCTAGTGATTCTTACCTTTGAATGCCTCAAAATCACCAGAAGGTCTGGTAAAGTAGATACTGCTGGCCTATATCCCAGCATTGATTATTAAGTAGGTCATCGTTGGAGCCCAAAGATTGGCATTTCTAGCATGTTCCCAGTAGATGCTGATATTGCCATTTTGAGTGTCACACTTTTGAATATACTGGTTTAATGATCTATGAAATTTGTTGAATATTTTAATGGTTTTTCTATTTTATTCTTCTACTTTTGGTATGAGTGTATAATATAAATTGGTTTTGGCCATTTCATGGATATTCTTGTTGTTTTATCTAATCCTCAGTTATCTTTTATACATTGTACCATAGGAAATTGCTGATATTTAATTTTTTAACCTGTACAAATTTGTTTCACGTGGGCCACACAATCCTTCAGTTACCATGTTTATTTTTCATGCATTCATCATTTTACTACAGTGTTTTGTTTAGGTCCATTTATTAAATGAATAATTTGTACTTTCTGAGTACAGTAGGTCCTCGGGTTATGGTGGAGATCCGTTCCTATGGCGCGACGTAAATGCGATTTTCACTGTAAGTCGGAACCCACCTACATAAGCACCTACGCCACTCACATGGAGCACATACACAGCAGTAATGAAGTGAAACAGTAAAAAAAAAATTTAAAAGAAAGATAACAATTCCTGACCTTTACTTGTGGTAAATAAATAATAAAAAACATAAGGCACATGTGTACATACCTTGAAATGATGGAACTTTTTTTTTAATAAATAAATGGGAGATGGTGACATAACCACGAAACGACGTATTTTGAGTCCAACGTAACCTGAGGACTGCCTGTATGTTTATTTATTTAGGGATAAGCTTTAGTTTATAACCAATGGTCTAGTAGTGCATTAACTAACTCATGGATGTCTTTTGGAAAACTGAAATAAGATATATGTAAATTTAATGTCCATTTCTATGAAAGGCATATCCCCTATCGCCACTAATCCTACGGGCCAGTTTGTGGTCAAAGA